>NW_028318654.1:0-600000 GCF_062004578.1 Staurois parvus | reverse complement strand
AGAGGACATTGGACCCTTAGGCCACCCTCTGTTTCTGATTATTTGGTCACAGACATTCACACCAGTGGCCTGCTGGAAGTCATTTTGTAGGGCTCTGGCAGTGCTCATCCTGCTCCTCCTTGCACAAAAGAGCAGATACCGGTCCTGCCGATGGGTTAAGGACCTTCTACAGCCCTGTCCAGCTCTCATAGTGTATCTGCATGTCTCCTGGAATCTCCTCCATGCTTTGGAGACTGTGCTGGGAGACACAGCAAACCTTTTGGCAATGGCACGTATTGTTATGCCATCCCGGAGGCGTTGGACTGCCTCTGCAACCTCTGTAGGGTCCAGGTATCACCTCTTGCTACCAGTAGTGACACTGACCCTAGCCAAATGAAAAACTAGTGAAAAACAGTCAGAAAAGTTGAGTAGGGAGATAAATGTCAGTGGCCTCCACCTGTAAAACCATTCTTGTTTTGAAGCTCGTCTCATTGTTGCCCATCTAGTGCACCTGTACTTAATTTCATTAACACCAAAGCAGCTAAAACTGATTAACAACCCCCTCTGCTACTTAACTGACCAGTTCAATATCCCAGGAGTTTAATTGGCTTGATGCTATACTCTGATTAAAAAGTGTTCCTTTAATTTTTCTTTAATTAATTTGAGCAGTGTATGTGTTCACACCTAGGCCTACTGGGACCTACCCTTATATCCATACCTGTGACTTGCTTATAAAATCAAATAATTCTCTTGCTTCATGTACGCTATGATGATGCACAATTTTCTATTGTCTTTTCCTTGATGATATATCTGTTTTGGAATCCCTGCAATTTCTGTATTTGTTTAAATTCAATAAAACCAAAGAAGAACAAAAATACAGCCCTTGAGCCCTCTGCATTTTTGGGTTTAATTGAAATATTTCCCAAACAATTTGTACAATTTCTTACCCCAGCCAGGGGTGTATTTGCCAGGAGGCAAACAAGGTAATTGCCTTGGGCGGCGTTTTTCAGGTGGGGTGCTGATTCTCCTGGGCACTGGGGCTGGGTGACAGAGCGGAGTGAAGGGAGTCGTGGGAGTGGCTGTGAGACTGCAGAAAGCCACTGGGGGGGGGGGGGGGCAACGGCAGCTTTTTCTGTTTTGTGTTGCCTAGGGCTGTACAAATTCGAAACACACTCCTGACCCCAGCACATGCAGTTTATATCATTCAAAGCTGCTGGCTCCTTCTCTCTTACTGCTGCTTCCGATTTTTATAGGAAAGAGTTGACAGTGGACATTACAGTCTCCAGCCAGTCTGTTAGCTTGGAGAAGGGGGGAGGGAAGAAGGAGGAAGGAGATGGGGAGTGTCTTGCCAAACTAGGCTACGGGACTGTGTGTTTCTATTGATGCACACAGTGTAGGAAGATGCAACTCTATTCCCAAGGGTGGCTCCATAGAATACTGCAAGAGAAAAGAACCACCCTGAAACAGGAAATCTGGGGCAGCGTTCATCACCAGCTGAAACTGGAACATAGGCAAGGATTAAAAAGGTACAGATGCTACATAGTACAGTACAGTAATTAAATTAGCTGCTTAAAGTGCTTTAAAAATTGAGGGTTTAATATCACTTTAACTGCTTCCCACCCAGCCACTGCAGGTAAACAGCTGGGTAGGAGCTCTCCTGTTCTGATTTTCTTAATGATGTCTGCCCAGTGGCGTGATTTTGTGGTGGCTGTGTTCCTCGGACACAGCATATCACAGATCGGGACATGGGCACTGTAATTGGCCTTCCTGATCACGTGATGGCTGTGTCTCTGTGTCAGAGCTTTCCACTGAGCACAGTGAGAGCACAGTGCAGGGGGAGGGGGATGTTGCAGCCTGTGACAGCTCTCTGCATAGCTGATAATTTAAATGTTTAGCTATGCATAGGGGCAGACTGACAACTCATGGGGCCCCCGGGCAATAGGGGATCATGGGGCCCCTGTGTCCTTGCCCAAACTCAAAAAAGGCCTATGAAAAAGGTACCAGGGGCATCTCATGGGGCCCCCTACTGACCTCAGGCCCTCGGGCAGTGCCCGAGTTTCCAAATGGTCAGTCCTTCCCTAGCTATGCAGAGAATACACAGATTACAGCCATCTACACACAGTACACCAAGCACCAAGTCACTGTCCAAGTGTCAAATCAAAAATCTGACCAGTGTCACATCAACATCTGTACCAGTGACACATTAACATGTGTACTGGTGTACCAGTGCCACATCAACATCAGTCACAGTATACCAGTGTCACATCAACATCTGTCACAGTATACCAGTGTCACATCAACATCTGTCACAGCATACCAGTGCCACATCAACATCTGTCACAGTATACCAGTGTCACATCAACATCTGTCACGGTATACCAGTGTCACATCAACATCTGTTATGGTATACCAGTGTCACATCAACATCTGTCACGGTATACCAGTGTCACATCAATATCTGTCACAGTATAACAGTGTCACATCAACATCTGTCACAGTATACCTGTGCCACATCAACATCTGTCACAGTATACCAGTGTCACATCAACATCTGTCACAGTATACCAGTGTCACATCAACATCTGTCACAGTATACCAGTGCCACATCAACATCTGTCACAGTATATCAGTGCCACATCAACATCTGTCACAGTATACCAGTGTCCCATCCACATCTGTCACAATATACCAGTGTCACATCAATATCTGTTACAGTATACCAGTGCCACATCAACATCTGTTACAGTATACCAGTGTCACATCAATATCTGTCACAGTATACCAGTGTCATATCAACATCTGTCACAGTATACCAGTGTCATATCAACATCTGTCACAGTGTACCAGTGTCACATCAACATCTGTCACAGTGTACCAGTGCCACATTAACATCTGTTACAGTATACCAGTGTCACATCAACATCTGTCACAGTATACCAGTGTCACATCAACATATATCACAGTATCAATTCACAAAAACATCTGCAAGACTGTTGCAGTATGGTATCGCCATACTGGTTTTTTATTTCTTTTATATATTCACAGACACATCCTATTTATTCCTGCGGAAGAACCATATGCTGCTGGGAACCTAAAATAGATGTCCTCTCTATATTGATGAATATCTGCAAAGAGAGGGATATCATTTTACCCCTGTACAAATTAGTAAGACCTCATCTCGTTTTGACACCAATTCATAAAAAGGATATCAGGGAACTGGAGAAAGTACAGAAAAGAGTAACCAAACTGATAAGAGGCATGGAGGAGCTCAGCTATGAGGAAAGATTAGAGGAACTGAATTTATTCTCTCCTAAGAAGAGGAGATTAACCCTTTGACGCTGACGTAACACAAATATGCGGCCTCACAGAACTGGGCTTTTTTCCACAGGGCCACATATTTGCGTACCTCTCTTTGTGCTGGGAGCACACCACATGGCACACTGCCAGCACAAAGACTGCTACGTATGTCATTGAGAGCCCCGGGTCTCGTTCAAATGATCGGGACCCGGGACTCGTTCAAGCGATCGGGACCCGGAACTCGTTCAAACGATCGGGTCCCGGGACTCGTTCAAACGATCGGGACCCGGGACTCGTTCAAGCGATCGGGACCAGGGACTCGTTCAAACGATCGGGACCCGGGACTCGTTCAAACGATCGGGACCCGAGACCCGTTCAAACGATCGGGACCCGTTCAAACGATCGGGACCCGTTCAAACGATCGGGACCCGTTCAAACGATCGGGACTCGTTCAAACGATCGGGACTCGTTCAAACGATCAGGACCCGGGACTCCCGATTTTGGGTTACATGATCGCTGTGATAGCCTCTGATTGGCTATCGTAGTGATCAGTTACTGTACAGCCCAGCCCCCTTGTTTTTTTTTCTCTCTATGAATGGAGGAGAGAGATACATTGTATCTCTCTAACTCCTGGCATAAAGAGAAAAAAAAAGGTTTGTAAAAAAAAAAAAAATAAAGATAAATAAATATAAAAAAAATAAAATTAAAGCTAAAGAAAAAACACCTAGATCAAGGTTTGATCTAGTTCAGTGCCAGGGTTAGCGTTTGGGTCAAGGTCAGGATCTAAAAAAAAAATTGGCGTCAGTTAGTGTCAATGTCAGTGTCAGTGTGTTTTAGGTAAAAAAAAGAAAAAAACAAAATGCGCACTATTGTTTCTGGGCTGTACTACGGGTACAAACAACAAATAACATACACATATATGGTATCGCTGCGATCATCAAGAGCTGGAGAATTTATTTTGGGTTGTTCTTTGGTGGTAGGTTATGGTAGTAACAAGAAACACAGCTAAATAAAAAAAAAAATTATTTATTATTTTGGGCCAGTTTTTCTTTGATAATAATAATAAAAAAAAAATTAGGAGATACCCATTACCATTTACCACCAAATAAAAGCCCAATTTGTCCTGAAAAAAAATAATTCACCTGGATGTACAAAGTAGTTGTGATGATATGTACAGTTTTACTAACATATGTCAATGTTTCAAAACTGTGCTTAGGCATTAAGATTTGTTTTACCCTTAGGCGTGAAGGGGTTAAGGGGCAATACGCTCAACATGTATAATACATCAGTGGTTCATATAGTGAACTTGGTGTAGGGTTATTCACCCTGAGGTCATCACAGAGAACAAGGGGGCACAGTTTATGTCTGGAGGAAAAGAGATTCAATCTCCAAATACGGAAAGGTTTCTTCACAGTGAGAGTGGTGAAACTGTGGAATAGACTCCCTCAAGAGCTGGTTCTGGCCAGCTCAGTTAATTGTTTTAGGAAAGGCCTGGATTTATTCCTAAATGCACAAAATATATAATGGGATACTAACATTTATAGGTAAAGTAGATCCAGGGTATATCCGATTGCCTCTCGGGGGATCAGGAAGGAATTATTTTTCCCCTGCAGGAGCAAATTGGGTCATGCTTTATTGGGTTTTTTGCCTTCCTCTGGATCAAGTGTGGGTATAGGATTGTGCATGAGGAGGTTTTTTTTTTTTTTTCTGTGAATGGGATGTACATTTGTATTTTTTCAACTAGATTAACTATGTAACTATTTGATTTTCTCCATTTATGTGCAGAAGAAGCACAGGACCGGCCGGAGAGTTTCCAGCGGCAGTTGCTTGGCTCCCTGTGGGTTGCCCAGTGTAGATTTCTCAGGGACATGAACGGGTGAGTAGGGGGTAACATGTAGAATAACCCTACAAAACTATAGTTATCCTTTATTCTTTTGAACTTTGTATAGATTAAACCCTTTAGTATTTCCTTAAAGCCTAACTGAACTTGTACTTTAGCTAAATACATTCCAGGTCTTAGGGCTCATGTACACGAGCAGCTCCTAAACTCGAGTTTAGGAGCTTTTGGCATTTTTTGCCAAAGCTCCTAATCTCAACTCCATAAAAGCCTATGTGTCCATGTACACATACTATAGGCTGTTAGCAGAGTTTAAGAGCTGCAGCGTTTAGGTGAAGTTAAACCTCCCTCTCCTGAACATGGAAGAATCGCGTTCAGGATAGGAACGTTTTGACCGCCGACCACAGGAAAATGCAAAATGCGGCAAAACCGCACCAAAAACGTGGTACTGTGGTTGCCGCGATTTGCATTTTCCCACAGCCGGCGGTCAGGGTAGGCTCGTGTAAATAGAGCCTTACGGTACCTTTTTTTTTTATTCAGAAAGCTGCCACAACCTGATTAGAAAAGCCTGTCCCCTGCCAACATGTTGCAAAAAAGGGCCCTAGCTCTGTGTGAAAGCAGTGGTCTTTGTTTTATAGACGTTTGACACATGACGTGCTGATTCAGACCTATAGCTTTGCAATCATTAAAGCTCATGTTCCCAGCTGATTGGAGAAGTCTAGCTATGATTCAGCAAAGGGGGTGTTGGACCTCCGAGGAGAGACTGCTGCTTCTACGCAGAGCACAAGAGTCCATCGCTACAGCATGCTAGCAGAGAGCAGGTATTTTTTTTTATTCAGGCTGTGGCTTCTTAATAATGAAAACTGATTGTGAGACTTTGCACACCTTTTGTTTTGATGCACCATTATGTATTTTAATAGCAAGGAAGGCGCCTCTAAGTGCATAGTGCTGCATACTGCACTTAGAGGCGCCTTCTTTCCTATTTACGTTACTAGAGTCTGCTTCCACTCTTGAAGAGCTGCTCCAGTGCACAGTATGCTCTCATGTCATCTGGTCTCCCTTCCCTCCACTGGATGCCTAAGATCCTTTTCTCCTGGAGGTCATACCGTTGCGGAGCGCCCTATGAACACCATGATCTCATTATGTATTTTGCTAATTGAACCCGTTTGCACCGACGTAACACAAATATGCGGCCTCACAGAACTGGGCTTTTTTCCATGGGGGCGCATATCTGCATACCTGTCTTTCTGCACAGGGCACTCCCAGCACAAAGACCGGGGTGTCACTGAGAGCCAAGGGTCCTGTTCTAGCGATGGGGACCCAAGACTCCAGATTCTGGGTCACATGATCGCTGTGATAGCCTCTGATCACGCCTTGTTTTTTTTTTTGCTCTATGAATGGAGGAGAGAGATACATTGTATATCTCTAACACCTGGCATAGAGAAAAAAAAACGTTTGTTAAAACGGAGTTCCACTCACTCTATAAAAAAATAAAAGTCAGCAGTTACAAAAACTGTAGTTGCTGACTTTTAAAAAACAGCCACTTACCTGTCCCACGATCCCGCGTTGCCCCCACCGCAGCCTGTTTCATCCTGTATTCCAGGCGCCAGCATCTTCAGTGCGGGCACCCAGCTGTGACAGCTTGCGGCTTTTCACTGCGCATGAGCGATTCCTGAATGGTCCTGTAGTCTTCTGGGACCTCTCACGTGTCCCACAAGACTACAGGGAGGGAGGGAGGACAACTTCTGTTTCTGATCGCCTAGGCGATCGGACCGGAAGTGGGAGTGGGTACCTGTCAAATTCGGGTACCCGCCCCCCCCCCACTCCCCAAAAGTGCCAATCCTTAATAGGGAGTGGGGGACCAATCTTTAAAGCAGAACTTCCCATTTTGAGTGGTAAAAAATAAAAGAAAAAATACCTAGATCAAGGTTTTATCTAGTTCAGTGCCAGGGTAAGTGTTTGGGTCAGGGTCACAGGTCAAGGTAAAAAAAAGTCAGGGTCAAAGGTCAGGATTTTTTTTTTTAGCCACTTGAACTCCTAAGGATTTACCCCCCTCAATGACCAGGCCTTTTTTTGCTTTTTGGCGCTGCACTAATTCAACTGATAATTGTGCGGTCATGCAATGCTGTACCCAAACGAAATTTACGAAATAGAGCTTTCTTTTGGTGGTATTTTATCACCTGTGCGCTTTTTATTTTTTGCGCTATAAACAAAAAAACCTGAAAATTTTGAAAAAAAAATGATATTTTCTACTTTCAGCTATAAAAAATATATTGGAAATTAAAAGTTATTCATAAATTTAGGCCAAAATGTATTCTGCTACATGTTTTTGGTAACAAAAATCCCAATAAGTGTATATTGATTGCTTTGTGTGAAAGTTATAGCGTCTACAAACTATGGTATAGATACTGTAATTTATGCCATTTTTGCTATACAGCGCTGCATTAGTTTAACTGACAATTGCGCGGTCATACAATGCTGTACATAAATCAAATTTACATCCTTTTTTTCACACAAATAGAGCTTTCTTTTGGTGGTATTTGATCACCTGTGCGCTTTTTATTTTTTGCGCTATAAACAAAGAATCCTATAGGCCTCTTCACTAGTGTACCTTTGGTTTGACATTTGGCCACTATATTAACAGGTACCTAGTGCAACTCACGGGAAAAAGAGCGCCTGGCTGTCAGGGACTGCTTGAACCGCTACAAAAAATTTACTGACAAGTGCTAACAGAGATCAGGCCTGATTCTGTGAACACTGCGGTTTTGTGTGTAATGTATCAAGTGACAGTTATCTACTGACACTGCACTTGCTGGGGGAGAAGGGGGGAGGGGGACGTAGGGGCTAAACGCAGGTGCTGGCAGGTGTCGGGGCTGATCCTGCTAATGCTGCGTTTTTGGGGATACTATAGTAATGTGATCGCTGGTATAGCGCTGATCTGATCAAAGATATTGATCCAATCAGACGCTATACTAGCAATGGAGGTTTAGCATGCAAGTGAGCGTGTTCCTGGCAATCAAGGGGTCAAATGTGATTAATGGTGTACAAGCGGAAATCTGACGCTATCTGGGAGGGGCGCTGACGCTAACACTATCGGACATCACCAGTGTCACTAATACAGTGATCAGTAAAAATCTGTTCACTGTAATCAATGACACTGGTGACAGTGCAGTGAAGGGATTAACTGGGGGGGGGCCATCAAGGGGTTAAATGGGATTACTGGTGTACTAGCGGGCAAACTGGCACTATCTGGGAGGGGCGCTAACACTATTGGAAGTCGCAAGTGACACTGATACAGTGATCAGTAAAAATCTGTTCACTGTGATCAATGACACTGGTGACAGGGCAGTGAAGGGGTTAACTGGGGGGCGCGATCAGGGGGTTAAATGTGACCTAGGTGTGTTCTAACTGTAAATGTGTAGTGTTTTACTCATGTTTACTGTGTCTCCTTCTCTGTCTGGAACGGAATGTGCCCAGGCAGAGAAGAATGACATCATATCCTGTCCTGTGTAACTGTCAACATAGGACAGGATAAGACAGGGACCGATCATCCAATTTCAGCCGGACATCACTGGCTGAAACCGAATGATTGATCCCTCGGGGATCAAATGGTAACAGCCACGGGTCGGCGGGGATGCGCAAACCTCGGAAGCAGGAAGCACGTTTAAAAACGTGCTTTTGCGCAGCCGTGCTGCCCTGCCGCCGTTTTAATACAGTGGCTGGGCAACAAGAGGTTAATTGGTATCAGTGTCAGTTAGTGTCAGTGTCAGTGTGTTTTAGGTAAAAAAAAACACAAAAAAACACAAAAAAAACAAAATGCACACTATTGTTTCTGGGCTGGGTAAAAACAGCAAATAACATACACACGTGTGGTATTGCTGCGATCGTCAAAAGCTGGAAAATTTATTTTGGGTTGTTCTTTATTTTGGTGGTAAGCTATGGTAGTAAAAAAAAAAAAAAACACAGCTAGATTTAAACAAACTTTGACAATACAAAAAATCAAGAGATATCCATTACCATTTACTGCCAAATTTGTCCTGAAAAAAAAATGCAGTATAATTCACCTGGGTGTACAATGTAGTTGTGATGATATGTACGGTTTTACTAACACATGTCAATGTTGCAAAATTGTGCTTAGGCATTAAGATTTGTTTTACCCTTAGGCGTGAAGGGGTTAAACCGAAAGTTCAATTGATCTTTAAGGGAAAAATATGTAAAACTGCAAATATCATCTGGAAAAGAAAATTGCTTGTAATGAAAATCAAAAGGTTTTAATGAAAAATTTCATTAGCAAGTTGATGTGGGGAGGGGGGGGCAATAAAAAAAATGTCAGCTTTACGTGTTGCAGGCCAGCAAACACAAATACCTACTGGTATATAGACATGTAGCTCCTTACAGCAATCACAAAGAGGGATGGAAGGAGGGAGAAAGGGAAAGATGTGTGCTTGTATATGGACATGTAGTAGCTTGCAACAATTTTAAGATCATTCTTTATGTATTAGTTCTTCCACATGTTCCTGTTGCTTGTCAAAGATTCATGAAGTAGCTTACCAAGTTGTCTTTTCAATCTTCTCCCCTGATAGATCTGCAGCTTCCTGATCTTCTTGTTGCATTACCATTCTGACCTCTTGGAAAAAAACATTTTTTTTGGTTTATTTTTCTTTTACTCATTCATAGAGCTATTGTATAACCGGAGTTGTGTGCTGGGCTGCATGTGCTCCACGTGTACAATTATCCAAGTGGTGGAAGAGCATGTGCATTCTCCAACCCATTCTTGCCTGAACAAAGGATGGTCCTCTAGACCTACCTATGGATTAGGGATCCTCCTCAGGGTACCCCTTTGCACTTTCCAATATGCAGGCACACCATGGGAAGCCCCAAGCCTGGCTTAACAAGCACATGCCAAGTCCCAGGCCTTATGGTATTGGACCCCAATAGCAACCTCAATCAGCATCGTTCGTTCCAAGAGTATGTCCCCATCATGAGGTTAGGAGAAAGGGAGTCCAAAAAATAGAAGCCAATAAACTGTTTATAGAATGCAGTTTATTTACATTCTTCATTCATTCCAGTGAGGACAGCATATTATTTCAGTCAAAGTCTGACACCTGCTGTAATTAACTTTGATAAGTGGGACCCTGTGGGGGATTTTGATTGTTTTAGTGCAGACATCCCACTGTCCTTTGGATGGCAGGAAAGGGCAGGGTACCACCACCTGGATCTCACGTTTCTCTGACACATGAGCATGTCCCTCTTTGGCTTCCAGCTGCAGCTCTCTTGGGTCCATGCAATCTAGCCTCTGTCTGAAAACAACTTCAAAAGATGACTGTGTACAAGCCAGGTACATTGGTCACAAAATTCCTTCTGTCCATCTCAGTCAGTAGATAAGGTCTTGTGTAGGATATCAGAGGAGTCCAGGGTCCAATAAAGCAGATAAACATTGTAGGTTTGACACCATCTTTGCTGCACAAGGATAGCAGGTATGGGCTCTCTCTTTTGCTTCCACTTAAATTCTCCACAGCGAGAGGAGCCATAGTCCTTCACACCACATTTAACCAATGGGCCTCCAGAATCCTTTCATGAGTGCTAAATTGGAGTAATGTGCTGGCCTGCATGCCCTCTACATACACAACAAACCAAGGGGTTGGAGATCATGTGCACTCTTTTATCCATTTATGCCTGAACAGAGAATGGTTCCTTATACCGATCAGGGCACTATGGACATAGTATCCTCCCCATGGTACCCCTTTGAACCTGCCAATATGCAGGCACACCCTGGGAAGAAGTAATAAACCATTTAATCCTCTGATGAAGTCTTTATGATGAAACATAAAGGGCGGAGTCAAGTAAAACAACTTCTGGAGGAGGGCTTTGGATGCATGCCAGGATATTGACAGTGGAGGTGTCTTCCCAGGAAAATACAGTAACATTACCTTTGATGTTTTATCTATCACCAGTAGCATGTTTACACTGTGCTTGTACATGTTTGATTTAATATGCACCTACTAATATGAATTTTTAGTGCTGTTTTAGAAAATATTTTTTTTTCTTAACTGAAAGCACTAAGAAGTTCTATTTATGTTCTATGCTTTAACCTTGCTGCTGCTGTTGAATAGCAAAGAAGTACTCCCTTTAGACAGTTATATTGATCAGTTCCTTGTAATGGGTTGAAAGATGCATTTAGACATTTTATAGTTTGAAGGTCCAGGAAAAATGTGAGACTTTGTCACTTGTTCTTGTGTTGCTTTGTTGAGAGTGGAGTGGATTAGATCACTGTTATCTGAATTTCTTTGTGAAGATTCATATAGGACTTTCATGCACTGACCAGCTTCAAGCATATTTGCACTTACTTCATTACTGTTTGTTCAGGAAATACTTGTATAAGACTTTTCAGAACTAACAAGTATTTTAGTTTTATCACCATTCATACTGAGACATTACTTGTACATTAACTTGGAAATATATGAATGTGCAGCACCGGGGTTGTGATCTCACTTTCAACATATTTTTCATAATGATTGTGCATTCATATTTATGTATCACATGATTCTTCTTCAGGCCTCATGGCAATGGGCCCAATTGCAGCGCTGTCCATTCCCAGAAGATGTTCCCATCATGAGGTTAGGAGAAGGAAGAGTCTAACAATGGAAGCCATTTAACTGTTTACTGAATGCAGTTGATTTACCAGAAGAGAAACAAGAATGTTTTTTTTCCAGAGTCCTGCATCCTATGTGTAGCACACTATAGTGTACATAGTTTGAGTGTAGTTAAAGGCTTTCTAGAAGCCAGGTTGTGAGTGACAGGGTTACTTCAGGTCAAGTTGGAGGGCTTTACGTGTCAGTCCTCTGGTACCTCCCTGGCTCTAGAAGCTTGGAGAAGATTTTAAAAGTCAGTAGGCAGAGGTGAGGAGGGTCTAATCTGCATATTTATGGCTGTCTGACCAATCCCAGGCAGGAGGCCTGGCTGTGTGGCAGGCTGGCCCATAATTATGACACAGCCTGGTCAGCAAGGGGGAGTTGGGTGAAAGATGGATGGTTGAAGTGCTGTGTAGCCTGGGAGGGGGCCACGAAGAAGGGGTATTCTGCTTCCAGGCTGGAGGTTGGAGGAAGGAGAAAAGCTGAAGGAGGAGGCTCCACTGTCCTATAGTCCACCAGGGAAGGACAGCCTGCATAGCCTGGAAAAGAACCAGACCAGCAGAAGGCGTGAAAGCAGTTCTGTCCACAGCTGCAGGACAAGGACAGTGTGAGTTCCTCTACACCCTCAGGGCCCATAAGAGAGAAGTCTGCTGAATGCAAGTTCCTGGCAAGTCTTCAGGGGGCAATTTAGGGCTTACCCAATCCTTTGCCCTGGGATCAGATACAGCCAGGTGGGCTGGAATTTTGTTCACTAGGGGGAACCAGAGCTTCTACAAGATGTCAATTTGCTGAAAATCCACTCAGGGGACATCAAATTCCTAGGAGAGGATTACTTTGCTAAAGACTGCCGTGTTTCCCTGTGGAATGCAGTCAAACGTCTGTCATTTTGCAGTGTGCTAGAGAAGGAAACTGTCCTCATTTTTTGTATTCTTCAATCAAGTTGGCCATCCCATAACCCCTATCCAAGTTTAAATTCTTAATAAATACAAAAAAACAAGCTCATGGACTGCTTTTTGTGTCTGGATACAAGTTAGAAAATGCATATTACCTGACTGCAGAAAATAAGGGGGACCCAAAACAAGCAGCTCTCAGGGGGGTAGCAGTACATTTGCAAAGGGGATGCAAGTAGTCGCAATATTCTGCACCTTTCTTCTTTTGGTACCTCCCCTACGGGGAAGATCCAAGAGATACATTCTCCTCACAGCCTACATCCTTGCTGTAGCTTGGTCCTCCAAATACTTCCTTTGATGACCCCAGTCAGGCTCCTGCCAAGCTATTTATAAAGAGCCGTATTTCCCAAGATGCTCTGCACTGGCATAGGAAGAGCTGGCAGCACCTCAGAATCTATGATCGCTTCTCTTTGGAAGCTACTATTGATTGTACATTGCCTCCTCACTACAAGGTGTCCCGAAACCTAAGCCTAACTATGGTGGCACCTAGTGGCCAAATTGTGTAAATACACTTGGCACTCTTGTGTCCCTACATTATAGAGCCCTAACACTCTTCTGTAGTGAATTATAGCTAATATTTAACCATTTTCATCAGTTCCAACAATCAAAGTGACTTATAACAAAGTCATTCTCACAGGGGAAAATTAAGTAAAGCCAAAAAATGTAAATGTGCAAGTATGGAATATGTAATCAAATTGAAGCAAAGGAAACCAATGGAGCAATGCAATGGTTAAACAGTTAGCTCCCTTACCTAATAATAATCTGAGTAATTGGCTTCCTCCTGAATTGGTCCTGGCATGTGCATGAATGTGGTGCGAACAATAGATTGTGAGCTTTTTGAGGGACCTAGAATGATTGGAATACTTCTTCGTACATTGAAATGTGTTGCATAATATGTCAGAGCTATATAATTCTGTGCAATAAATATGGAAATACAGTAAGTTTATATCAATTCAATTCAGATAAAACCCTTCATGGAAATCCAATGTAGGATCCCAATATTGCACAGCAAGGATGCCAAAAGTTATGTTTATGCATCTCAGTTATAGTGCCAAAAACCAAGCAGTAACTTTAGTAAATATGTATGCAGGGGACACCTGAATCTATTCTGATTTTAGAAGTGAGTTTATAATTAGATTCTTTTGGTTAACTAACAAAACAGCATTGGGAAATTTGTTGCAGCTTAATTACAGCTTGTCAGGCTTAGTCTAATGAGCAGATCAAAATGAATGTGACTTTTTGGACGTACAGCCGCCCTTAAAGAGACCCAACTATTTGTTTCAACCAAAATCTTCCAGTAAGAATAAAGGTTAATTCACATGGTGCACTGAATTCGGGAAGGGGGGGGGGCAGCTTTGGATGCAAACTGCCTAAGCTGTACCTTGAAAAGTGTACCGTTATCTAAAATTCTCCTGAAAAAAAAGACAGTGGGCTTCTTGTGCCTAGGCACTGTGCCTTGAGCATCATAGCTATAGATATCTGGGCTCTACAACACTATTGCCTCTCACTGCTAACCTCAGGAGATTTATAGAGACACCTGGTAATACTGCTACTGCGCTGCTCACGGTTCTCCTTTCTGGACGCTCTGACATGAGGAAGCAAAGCCCTGCCTCTATCAAAATGTGCGCCTACACACAGAGACACAGAGCAGAACAAGGCATGGTAAATCAGTACTGGGGAAAAGTTCAGTTGCAGGTAGACCACAGGCATTACCAGCCCTCTGCAAACTAGTCCTTTGCACACCTTTTTTTGGGGCTTAGCTTTCACACTTTTCTCAGTTCATTTCCTTAGAGTGTTACTAAACCCAGGACCCTGCATTCACTCTATCTGGTCTCCCACAGTACACAAAACATGGAAATGCTATTAATATAGTTAATATAAACTGCTAAATACCTTTAGTCATCAGCAGTTAGAGCAGTCTTGTGACTTCTATCAGTGTTCAGCAGAGCACTGGTAAAGCTTGTAGGAGGAGTTTTGTTTCTCCTCTAGGAGAATGCAGAACCCCTGACCTCTGTCTGAACAGTGCTGATTGGCCCTGTGCTGATCACATGCACTCTCTAAAAAAAAAACCTCTAGCAGTACACACTAAATAGGTTCAGTCTGTCTTATAAGGAGATAAGATGTGGACATTTGAACAAGAGGAGGATCAGAGAAGACAGGATCAGACGGCCTGTTTACAAAATGCAGAGGATTAACCCCTTAGGTTGCACAGTGAGTATAACAAGCATGCTTTACTGCATATACAGACTGATTTTACTGTTGTGGGTTTAGTAACACTTTAAGATGTCATTATTTATTTATTTCAGGTACTTATATAGCGCCGTCAATTTATGCAGCGCTTTACATATATATATATATATATATATATATATATATATATATATATATTGTACATTCACATCAGTCCCTAACCCTCAAGGGGCGTACAATCTAAGGTCCCTAACTTACATTCATACATACACATACTAGGGACAATTTAGACAGGATCCAATTAACCTACCAGCATGTCTTTAGAGTGTGGGAGGAAACTGGTGTACCCTGAGGAAACCCACGCAGACACAGGGAGAACATGCAAACTCCAGGCAGATGGTGCCGTGTTTGGGATTTGAACCAACGACCCTAGTACTGCCAGGTGGAAGTGCTAACCATTTAGCTGCTGTGCTGCCCTGTAAATTATGTATTATAAGCTTTCCAGTTTCTGTTATCTGAACTCCTTCATTGTGACCTCCTCTTCCTATCGACTCTGTGCTCCACTCTCTGTGCTTTCAGTGATGCTGCACCATCATCCCTTAGATTCATTATCAATGAATCTGGCTGCATGGGAACCTGGCAAGCTGTTTTGCATAAACAGATGGATTGCTGTGCTACTTCAAACTATTCAGACAGTATGACTTACATAAAGGAATATGAATACTACACCTTCTGCCAGGGAACGTTAGGTGGTCCAGATTGTGCTTTGATATTACCAGTCAGTTGACTAACTTTTAGCACTGTCTGGCTTACTTTAAAGCAGAATGCCAGTCAAAAATTAAAAATAATAATAATGTCACATATAAAAGTTCTGCAACACAGAGCTCTCTCCACTTATTTTCAACCACTAGGAGTCCTCAGTCTTCCAGGTTAAATGATGGTCAGCATCATTCAACCCACTTCCTCTAAACCCAGGCTGTCATACATCTGCCCCCAGCCACTGATTCAGTGATGAGCTCATCTCTTGGTCATTCTGCTTTCTCCCTCTAGCCGCATGCTTTTTGTCAGCACATGAGCCAACTTGCTCTTTGTGCTGCATCTTCCTCTTATGCTCCAGCCCCTTTGTCCAGGGAATGATACCCAGTGGTGTCGCTATGGCACCCGGGTGACACCAGGGGCAGTCCACACCCCCATAGCATCGCAGCTATTAGGGGGCCCAATAATAGACTCATTGCCGGATCTAGGGCATGCTGCAGAACTTTGTTGTGCCCCCCCATAAAAGGCATCCATCACCCCCCCTTTCCACCTCCACTATGGCTGCCGTGCCCAACCAACATGCTCCTTCTCCCAGGGCTGAGACACAGCATAATGTGGAGGGGTGGCAGCAGCATCACTAGCATCTGGCATCCAGGTACTGCCCCACTGCTATCTCCTGCACCCACATCATCTCTTCACATCTGTCACAAACGTCCCCTTGGCTCCTCCCTATAATGGGCAGTAAAGAAAACTGCAGTGGGCAAAAGTAAAGTGAAGACAGAACATCTTAAAGGAGCAAAGCAAAGGAGTGGCAAGGATAAAGGTAAAAGTAAAATGTTCAGGTTGGACAATATGCATTTATAGAGAATGATCACAGATTGAGAAGTCTCTCTCTCTTTTACCCCCCCATTCCCTCTCTCACACCCCCACCACATTTCTCTTACACCCCTTCTTCTCTCTCTCCCACCCCCACCACCTCTCTCTCTCACCCCCCACCACCACCTCTCTCTTACCTCCCTCAACTCTCACCGCCCCATCTCTCATGCCCTCTCTCCCCCTATTTCTTTCACCCCCTATTTCACCCTCCTCTTTCTTTCTCACCCCCCCATCCCATCTCTCTCACCCCCTTTCTCATTCATCCTCTCTCACGCCCTCTCCTCTTACCCCCCTCTTTCTCTCACCTCTGACCCCCCTTTATCTCTCTCACTTTCCCCCTCTCTCTTCCACCTCTCTCTTACTCCTCTCTCTCATTCCCCCTTCATGATCTTTTTCACACTTAATTGGGGGGTGGTCTGACACCATGTTTTACCGCACCAGGTGACACCATCAGCCACTGCTGACATCAAATAAATATCAGGCACTTACGCTGTTTGCATTTAACAAAAATACATGTAATGATGTAATAATCAGCTGCATTAATCAATGGGGGTTATTTACTAAAACTGAAGAGTGCAACATCTGACACAACACTACAAAGATACCAATCAACTTCAAGGTTTTACTGACAAAGCTTAAAGTGTCACTAAATCCCACATTATAAAAAAAACTATCAATACATGCTGTATGACATGCTGTTCATACTCACTCAATCAATATCAGATTTGTTTTCTGTATTCTGAAAAAAACATGGTTGACCCTGATGTTCTCTATCTCTCCCTTCAGTCCATGTCCCCAATGCAGTTGGGGATTTTGCAGAACAGTGTTGGCAGCTACTGCATAGTTTTCAGTGAGTTTCTATGCTGAGCATTTCCTCCCTATCACAGCTGAGCAGCCCATGTGATTATAGAATCACACATGTGGGCAAATACACAGTGGTAAATAACAGCCTCCTCCTCCTTGCCCACCAGCTAGCTAAATACAATGGAAGTGGGATATTACACCTGGATTGATGGATGCTACACCTCCCAGTTATCCCAAGACACAAGCTGGAGGTATGTGATACTGATTGGGATTGGCAGATATCCACCCACACCATGTTATTGCCAAAATATAATAAAAATTTGATTTCAAGTATATATTTGTATAACATTTTATAACAGTTTATTGATATAATTATTTTTACCCTGTATCCCAAAAGCTGTTTTTTTTTTTATTGTGAACACGTGACCAGCAGCAGAGGACTAGGAGCTCCTCCTGCTCATGTTTCCCTGCAGATAGGCTGTGAAAGTGCTGGGTCATGTGACAGCTGTATATTGATTAGGAAAAAGGTGCTTACATTTTTTTTTCTAATTAAAATAATTACAGTGCAATGATCCACATACAGAAAGAGAAGAAATAATGTAAATTAAACAGTGCGTGCTTAGTATCACTTTAACTGAACTGAAGTTAGAAGCTGGTTGACTACCAAGCACAGCTGCACCAGATTCCGATTGCACCAATTTTTTGTAAATCCCCCCTAATGTCTATTATATCTGCCTGGATTTCAGCTTAATTACCGCTAAAACATAAGATGAGAGTTAAATATAAGTGCTGCTTATACAGTGCAAAGAGTGCGATTCTGGTTTCAGATTTAATACTTGTGCAGCTTTTTCAAATCTGAGATCATTTAGAGCAGTACTGCAGAGTGAAAACAAAAAAAAAAAGCTCTGAGGAAGAAGGGACCACCCCCTTTGAAACGCGTCAGCTGAACGTCGAGAGTCTCTCCTCTTAATGTGATTTGCACTGGTCTTCAATATTCCTTTTCGGATTTTATACAACTGTTATACTGCTTTGTTTGTGAGTATACATCGCATTTTAATAAAATCACAGCTTTTTATTGAGGTAGTGCGTAAGGTTGGTGCGCTTTTTGTTTTCACTTTGCAATACTGGTCGGGCTTCCCCAACCTTGTTAAGAGCTGCACAACCTTTAATCCATTGGTGGACAAGCTTTCTTAGTGATTAATCCATCTACCCACCCTGGATTTGGGTCCCTGAGTGCAGGAGGTGTTGTTTCTGTTTCTACTGGATCATTTAGACCAGCTCTTGGTCTCAATTGGGCCAACCCACCAAATACAAAAAGACCCACAGTGCACTGGAATCATGAGTCTACTCAGTAGATACACTTTAAAGAAGAAGTCTCACTTCCATTTTTATTGTGATCTGTACATGTAGTAATGTACCCCATCTTCCTAAGTGCTGGCTAAGAAAAGCTGTGAAATTGGACAGCCATTCCACCCCCTGCCTTTTATTCTCCGTGCCCATCCAACAATGCAGCTAGCAAAGATTAGCTGTTTTCCAGCTTCAAGCACTTTCCAGAGATAAGTGTCTCATGAGGAATGCAGGGGGAGGGGGTTTGTCAGATAAAATGTTCCATGGAAGCGTGTGTAACACCCTATAGTGTAAGATAGTTTTTTTGTGCATAGTTAGAGGCTTGCTAGAAGCCTGGGTATGGGTCAGCCTGGGCCAGCAAGGTTACTTCAGGTTAAGGCTGAAGGGCTCTGTGGGTCAGTTCTCTGATATCTCCCCCTGCTCTAGTGACTTAGAGAAGTTTCTAGAAGCAGTGGGTAGGGGTGAGGAGGGCTGATCTACATACTTATGAGAATCTGACCAAACCCCAGGCAAGAGACCTGGCATGGAGGCTAGGTCAGCCCTTAGTAGGAGAGATCCTTGACAGCAGGGGAGCTGGGTGGAAGATGGAGTGAGGAGGTGCTGCTGGTGTAGAGCCTGGGAGGGTGCCCCAGAGAAGGGGGTTTTGCCTACAGGCTGAAGCTGGACAAAAGGACCTCCACTGTCCCATAGTTTACCAGTGAAAGACAGCCTGTGAGCAGGGAAGGAGCCAGTCCAGTGTAAGGCCTGAAAGCAGTTTCAACCTTTAAAGCTACAGGAACAGGACAGTGTGAGCACTTCTACATCCCCTGGGTCAAAGAAGGGAGAGGGTGGTCAGGTGCAATACCCCACTAGTTCTCTCTGGGACTACATTCTTTGTGTGTCTCGGAATCCCTTGCCCTGGGATACTCTCAAGACAGCCAGGTGGATGAGGAGATTTCTCATCTGGGGTCTGAGGAGGTTCATTTAAAGGGGCCAAGTGCTCCTTGCAAAGACCATGTGCTAATCTGTCAGAAGGGAAGTGCCACTTCTGAAGGAGTAGAGAGCCTAGGATCCATTTTGTGCTGTTTGCTGGATTCTTGACATTTGGCATGCCTAAGAAGCTTGTCCAAGTTGTTTCAGTTCCATTGGGTGTCCCATATACCCCTAGACCACATCCAAACTATTAAACCCTAAAAAAAGAAAAAAAAAAAAAACAAGCTCATGGACGATTTACTGACTGTGGGTGAAAGTGTGGAAAATGCGTGTTGCCTGGCTGTGCAGAGCTTAGGGGGACCCAGTGGTCCTCAAGAGGGTAGCGCTACGTGTGCAAGTGCATGGAGATGAAGAAAAGTGTCATCTGTCTCCTTCAAGCTGAGTTGCTGGGTGACCATGGAGGAAAAAAGGGGTGTCTTGTCCTACCTCACAGTTAGTACTAGAGAGTATGATGGAAAGCGGAAGTAATACATTTAAGTCAAAATGAGACTTCTTCTCTAAATCCACCCCTAAGTAATGGATGTACTGCACCTGAAAGCCATTTGCCTGGCTATATCCCAAACACATCACTGAGATCAGTATGCAGCTCTTACTCTACAAACCTCTTTCACATAGGTGAGTGGCTACCTCTGACCCATTTCATTGGCTGTACCCCTTTCCTCAGAGCTACCAATACCATTGGCACATCTCTTCTTCTCACATCAGTCCATAGTAACCACTATCCTAAAGGAGGGACACTATGGGGGGGATTTACTAAAACTGGTGCACATAGAATCTGATGCAGCTCTGCACAGTAACCAATCCGCTTCCAGGTTTTATTGTCAAAGCTTAACTGAAAAAACTGAAGTTAGAAACGGATTGGTTACCATGCACAGCTGCACCAGATTCTGAGTGCTCCCATTTTAGTAAACCCCCCCTTATTGTTAAACACTGCTACTGCTGTAAACCACTTTGTTGAAACCCGTGCCAGGTTACGTCTGTTACTCTCACTTACAAATCAATGGGACCTATTAAACTCAGCACTCTTACTTCTTGACTGTCTTTTTTGTATTTCAGTAACGTCTGTTGGGTTCACCTATTTTATAGAAAGGGGCCCTCACATGTCTGCAAATCATTCATAACACTAGTGTACAGCACTCCACCAACACTTCAACCTCTGGATTTCCCAAGCATGTAGTGATACTTTCATGGTCTGTTTCATCAGCTGTTTAGAACACAATCAATTTCTTTACCCAAGCTTAGCAGTGTAAGCAGACCTAAACACACTGTTATAGATATGCAAATATAGACCTTTCCTTAAAAATCAATAGCTATGCCTACATTTCTATTTTTAACCATTCTCCCTGCCGCTGATGTATATAGAGAGCAGTTTCCAATGACCGTACGTTTAGCCCCATTGCAGGAGGCTCTGGCATTTAAGTGCTGGTGGAAGGCAAAGGCATGCTGTCCAGCCTGCAAAACCCTATGAGAGGCTTAAAGCTGCTACAGCTGGACAGTGAATTGAGTGCTATTAATGTTTAGGGCAGTATGTGCCCAGGGTTGAATTCAAAATGCAAGCAACCTGAGTTCCAAGCTTTCGTCCCTAGGATCATGCTACCCTAAACAGCAGTACTACTTGGTGCACCGTCCAGCCGCAGCAGCTTTCAGCCCCTCATAGAGTTTTACAAGCTGCCGGCAGTGGGGATAGACCAGGGGCAGACTGACCATTTGGAAACTTGGGCAGTGCCCGAGGGCCCAGGGTCAGTAGGGGGCCCCATGAGATGCCCCTGGTACCTCTTTTATAGGCTTTTTTCAGTTTGGGCAAGGACACAGGGGCCCCATGATACCCTATTGCCCGGGGGCCCCATGAGTTTTCAGTCCGCCCCTGGGATAGACAATGCTCTTGTGCCTTCCACCCACACAAAAACGGCATAACCACATGCAGCAGGGATAAATGCCTAGTGTGCACGAGGTCTTACACTCCATTCACACTTGTTGGACTTCAAAATCAAATGATTTTCATTGCGACTTTATAGTGCAACTTGATGTGACTTTGACGCACCTTTGATGCTACTTTGACGTGGCTTTGATGCATCTTTGGATGAGTGTGACTTTGGCTTTGACCAAGGATGATTGTTTGTGCTCTACAAAGTCGCACACAAGCCACATGTATATCATTCTGGTGTGACGTTCATGCGACTTTGGAGGGTTTACTTGAAATCTATGGCCCTCAAGTTGCATGAAAGTCGAGTCCCGACAGGGGACACTTGCATTTGCTGATATTATCCATGATCTGAATGGAACCTGTATATGTTATCATTGTGCTTCTTTTCTCAATAAAAATTGTTTTTTTTAAAAAAAAAAGTTGCATGAAAGTCAGAACAAAGTAGTGCAGGAACAACTTTCAAGTCGCTGTGACTTGAAGTCGCACAGATATGTATGATACTCATTGGGAAACATAGGGTGCAACTTGTCATGCTACTTTGGATCCCAAAGTCGCATGACAAGTCGCACAAGTGTGAATGGGCTCTTATCTTATAGTTGGGCTTCATGCACACTGGAACTCCTGTTTACATTTTATCTGGGAAGTATAAACAAATTTAATGCCTCGTAGACCACTTTTTCCTGTGTTAAGATGTTCCTGCTGTAAAGCAGGTTTATGCCCCATACACATGATGAAAATATCGGACGAATAGTAATTTGGTTTTTTTTTGCATGCTAGTCTCACATCGAAAATGAAGAGGGTACTAAAGTTCCGAAAATTCTTGTATGACAGAATACAAGTTCGGAAGTGATGTAATGTATTCTTTCTTTTCCGAGCATGAGCAGTCTTGGTCTCTCAGTTTTTTTCAGACGAATACTGTGCTGATTAAACAAAAAAAAACAACGCTCTGTTATCACATGAGAAAACATTTTGCGCTTGTCCCTTCGGATATTGTTGCATGAACTGTCGTGATCAACTGCCGAAAGCTGTGTACTAACGATCAGATCATCGTACGATCACTTCGAAAGCAATTTTTGTCATCCGATTTTTTGTGTGTACTAAGCATTAGCCATCCTATCCCTCTTGTATTGAACTGTATTGTTGCTGTATTGTCTCCCGTTGTATTGTAAAGCGCTGAGCAAACTGTTGGCGCTATATATATCCTGTATAATAATAATAATTATTATTATTATTATACAGGATTTATATAGCGCCAATAGTTTGCTCAGCGCTTTACATTATAGTGGGAGACAGTACATGAGACAGTACAGGAACAATACGATTCAATACACGAGGGGTTTGAGCAGGGGCGGACTGACCATTTGGAAACTCGGGCACTGCCCGAGGGCCCGGGGTCAGTTGGGGCCCCATGAGATGCCCCTGGTACCTTTATCATAGGCTTTTTTGAGTTTGGCCAAGGACACAGGGGCCCCATGGTCCCCTATTGCCCGGGGGCCCCATGAGTTGTCAGTCCGCCCCTGGGTTTGCGGGCCCTGCTCCTTAGAGCTTACAATCTAGGAGTTAATGTATTGGTGCATTCAGATGTGATTAGTTGCATTTTCATAAATATAGTTTACTATAAAAATAATAAAACCATACTTTTATTTAGTGTATTTAGTCATTTGGCTAGTTCAGCTTTAAAGCAAACTTTGCTGAAAAACACAAGGTCTGCTGACTCTGTCCATGCCCCCTCCCACTTCACAAATCACCATTTGTTATTAGGTGTAAAATGTACCTGTAAACAAAAAAATGATGGTATATACTTACCTCACCCCCATCTTTCACCCTTGGTGCCTTGGCTAGAATGACATAACACTCCTTTCCGACGAGATCCTGGGGAATACAGAGCAGCCAAAATCTTGCAAGAAGATGCTTTTGCAATGAACTGGAGTGTCTGCTTACATGATTTTGCTGACTCTGCATTCCCCAGGAATGTTCCAGGAAGGATGGTAACCTTACGCCAAGCACTGTAGAGGATGGGGGGAAGATGTATAAAATATATAATTTTTTACAAGTACATTATACCTACTAACAATTGGTGATTTGTAAAGGGAGAGGGGAATCAAGCAACTTGAGCGGACTTTACATTTTATTGCAAGGTCCACTTTAAATGGATACTCTTCTATATACAGGGAGAATCTACTATCCTAGGCTTGTTATGTAACAACAGCATCTATTTCAGCTCTGGCATGGAAATCTGCCACGCTTTCAACAGCCATCCGATTGGAGCATTGTTATTGGCAGCTGATGGCCTTTCATTAGATAGCAGGATGGTGGAGCTGGGACTGTGCACAATTGCACCATGTACCCAAAATCAGGTCACTTTCTGCACAGACGAACATTTTTTTATGATACAGACACTGTCCATCAACTTACAGAACCTTCTGTTGTATTGTGCTGTGTTTAGCAGGTTAATTTTGGACCCATTGTAGCCTGAAAAAGCTGATCATAGCTTACAAAATAATACACATATTTTAAGACCAAAAATGAACTGCCCCACTAGGTGTGCTGGTATTGTAAAATGTTCAAACATTTTTGTAACTGTTATTGTGGCTTCAATACAGAACATAGCTTGTGCTTTATACTTACAAGTCCGTTAAAATGTTCACTACACCCAAAATTAACCATTTATTTGATATTTCAGATACAGGTGAATTCTGGTGACTTCTGCATGCACGTTTATCTAGAGATCTCCACAACTCATTCTCCAGGTTAGCTTAGTTATCATGTTCTTTTATGTGTCTCACACTGTCTGTTGCAATTTTCCCTTGATATTTCATTACCGAAAATACAGCAAGAGGAGTGAGACTACATGGTAGTGGGTGGGTGGGAACAATGGGTTCACAAGATGTGTAAGAAACCATGGGTTGATTCAGCCCACCACAATCCATCAACATCTGATATTTGGGGTTTGGGTGGAATGACCATCTAAGCCAACCTTTCTCAACCTTTTTAACATGGAAGAATCCTTAAAATACCTTTCCAGTCTCAGTGAACTATATCTACAGCTCATGGTACATTAGTGTGATGGTCAATGGAAAGAATGCTTGTGGTCTTGGGGAAGGATTCCCCCTTACTGATAGCTAAAAAGATTATTGATCTCAGTGGTTATTGATAAATTGCTCCTTGTTCACTGAACACCTAGGAACCTCTGGAGAAACCCTAGCCTTCCCTGGAACCCTGGTTAAGGAAGACTCAATCTTTTTAAAATGGAGGGGCCCTTAAAATAACTTTCCGGTTTCAGGGAACCCCGGCTAATATTGACTATATCTACAGATCATGGTATACTAATGTGATGGTCAATGGGAAGAATGCTTGTGGTCATTGGGAAGGATCCCCCCTTTCTGATAGCTAAAAAGGTCATTATTCTCAGTGGTTAAATATAAATTGTTCCTTGCTCAAGGAACTCCTAGGAACCCCTGGAGGAACCCTAGGCTTCCATGGAACCCCGGTTGAGAAGTACTCAACCCTTTAAAAATGGAGGAACCCTTAAAATAACTTTACAGTCTGATGGAACCCCTGGTAATAATTGCTATATCTACAGATCATGGTACATTAGTGTGATGGTCAGTGGAAAGAATGATCCTCACATTTGCGGTCATTGGTGGTCATGCCCTTACTGATAGCTATTGGTGTCAGTGGTTATTTATAAATAGCTCCTTGTTCAAGGAACCTCTAGGAACCTCCAAACGAACTCTAGGCATCCAAGGGAACAAGGTTGAGAAAGGCTACTCTAAGCGTACAAACGCAACATGTCCTTACCAGCGTGAAAGGCGTGTTCAACAGTGTAATCAAAATATCCGCCACAGCCAGGTTGACGATGAACAAACTAGTGGCCGAATGCATCCTTTTGTTTTTGATGACCACGTGACACACCAGGACATTCCCGAAAAGTGAAAAGATGATGATGAAAGAATACGCCACAATTAAGAGAGCTTTCACCATGGGGTTCTGGGCTTCCGTCCCATAACGCCTATTCTCTATGAAGTTCTGCCAGTCGGCCAGGCTGTAGTTATTCCAACTGAACAAGGAGCTGTTAGAGAGCTGGATGGATGCCTTTAGGCTGCTGTTGAAGTTTAAACTTTCAGATGGCTTTGGAATGCTGGACAAGCCCAGCAAAATTACCCACAGGAGATGGGAAACCATGTCTGACCAGCTCTGTCCCTTAATGAAAAGCATGGAAAATTCATGGGATAATTAAATCGTTATTCCAGACATAGAAGAAGAAGCGTCAGAACTGTGCAGGCTCACTCTGGTATCGATCTTCATAACTGAACGAAGGATGACTACAGCATCAGTGTCAATCAGAATAGCAACAAATGTTTGCAGCGTTCAGAGCAGCATCTGTTTCCTCGCTGGTCCTCGCTTACAGCACACTTATATCACATGCAGGCACGCACAGCTCTCAGACAGATGGATCCCCAGCTCTCCCCTTATTGGGCTGCTGCTTATTTGCCATCGTGACGTACCAGAATCCTACCACTTTATCTGGTTAAAGACCTGCCCTCTGCTACTTGGAGATCTCTGAATTCAAAGAGCGTTAAGGAAAATGAATGAGCCTCGCACACCAGTCTGCACATTCCCTTAACATCCCCGCTAGCCTGCTGTCTGGCAGCAAAGAACAAAATGGTCAGGATTGTATTGGTATGGATTAATTGTCCTCCGATCCAGATCCTGCAAGAAAGGACGCTTTTGTTCTTTTGCTCTGACAATTCTTAGTTGAGTAAAATTTTTCTTTTGTTAAATTTAGGATGTTATTTTTATGGGGATTGGGCTTATTAGAATAAGGCAGTTAAGTAGAGTTTGCATTGAACAATCTAAATATTATAACTTGAATGCAAATTCAGAATGCTCTGTTTTGGAAGTAAAACTAGATTTTGTTTGGTCAATCCACACAAAACTGACTTTTTACATCTTTACTACATGCTGGGGATTTAAAAAAAAAAAGAAAAAAAAAAAAAGAGTTTTCTTATATCTCCATTTTTGGGAGATTTGGACTTTTGTTTCTGAGTCTGCAAACCTGCTATGACCATTGTAAAGGGATCCTGCTCTTCCCATCGCCTTGTTAGCTTTTTAATTGTATTCTGTGTTATGTAGAATTATTATTATTATTATACAGTATTTATAAAGCGCCAACAGTTCACTCAGTGCTGTACATTACAAAGGGAGACAGAACATGTGACAGAACAATAACAATACAATGTGATACACGAGGGGTTCGAGGGCCCTGCTCCTTGGAGCTTACAATCTAGGAGGGAGGGGATGGTGGCACAGGAGGAGATAGCTGTGGGGGATGGAGTGGTAGGAAGAGTGGAGGAGGTCGGCAAGTTAGCAGGGGGTGGGGTAGGCTTCCCTGGAGAGGTGGGTTTTCAGGGTGCGCCTAAAGGAGAGGAGAGTTGGTGATAATCTAATGGGTTGGGGCAGGGAGTTCCAGAGGATGGGTGACGCCCTGGAGAAGTCCTGGAGGCGGGCATGGGAGGAGGAGACTAGAGAAATAGAGAGAAGGAGGTCTTGTGAGGAGTGGAGTGTGCGTGTTGGGTGGTATTTGGATATTAGGTCAGTGATGTAGTTCGGGGTAGTATGGTGGACAGCTTTGTATGTCAGTGTTAGGATTTTGAATTTGATCCGTTGCGCAATCTGAAGCCAGTGGAGGGATTGGCAGAGGGGGGTGGCGGAAACGGAGCAGTTGGTAAGGTGGATGAGTCTGTAACAGGAATGTAACAGGAAGGGCTCACCCAATGCTACCTTTACAGCCTGACTTGCCCATTGAGATCAATGGAGCCGCATCATAAACACTTGACTTGTAGTTGCGGCATGAACCCACAATGTAAAATTGCTGTTATGAAATTTTAAAACTTTAAAAAAAAAAAAGGCAGCAGGAGGTGGCAGTAATACCTCCTGAACACCTGTTAGCCTCTGCTCTACCGTCCTCTGAAAAGCAATCCACTGCAAAGTGATGCAACACACATATATCCCAGATGCACAAGAACAGAGTCGCAATTTGAGGCAGGGAGGAGTATCTAAAGCTGGCTATACATGGATTAGATTCAGGCTATTCTTGCTGAATCCACCAAATTTGCTCCTTTGCTGACCCTGTCGACAAAAGCCAATTTTTTATTGAATTTTTGCTGAAGGATATGGGTAGAATTTGTCAACAAAACAGCTCCTGCATCCATTCAGTATTCTGACAGCCGGAGGTGTCCACAGCAAAAGGTTTGTCCTTTATGCTGTTAGTCTACTTTCACACTGATCCACAGCAAAAACACATATGCATTTTTGCTGCATTTTTACCACGTTTGCGATGCATTTTTACAGGACATGTGACACAAAAACCGCACCAAATACACAATGCAGGTGCACATTTTGTCGCATTGATTTCAGTGGGGAAGTTCAAATATGATGCTTTTTTTACTGCACCAAACCTGTACCAAAAATTCAGCAAACAGGATTTTTTTAAAAAAACACACCGGACCCGTAATGGATCAGCGTGAAGAGTTCCGTAGGAATACATTTTCACACATTTTTCTTCTGGAGTGAAAGCAGATTTACAGTGGATCTAACAGTCGGCTATGGTGGCCATACACTGCATAATCTGATTTTACAATCTCCTTTGGATCTACTGTCAACTATGTTGTACAATGACCAGGGGCGGACTGACAATTCGAGCACTCGGGCACTGCCCTAGGGCCCCGGGTCAGTAGGGGGCCCCATGAAATACCCCTGGTACCTTTTATAGGCTTTTTTTGGGTGTGCTTTGAGTGTAGGCAAGGACACATAGGCCCCATGATCCCCTATTGCCCAAGGGCCCCATGAGTTGTCAGTCCGCCCCTGACAATGACCTTTCTGATTTTATACAAATTGAATAGATTGTTTAGGTTTGTCTTAATATTATATAATTCTGGTAAATGTAAAGGAGATTGTACAGAAATTGCACAATCAAGTTGTATAATGAATGGCCAGTTTTAGATTTTGTTGATATGGCTTGCTTTATACAGTTGCAAGAAAAAGTATGTGAACCCCTTGGGATTACGTGGAGTTTTGCATGAATTGGGCATAAAATGTGCTCTGAACGTCATCTAAGTCTCAACAATAGAAGAACATAGTCTGCTGAACATAATACTACACAAACATTAGATGTTGCCATGGTTTAATTGCACATAACATGTAAACATTCACAGTGCAGGGAGGAAAAAGTATGTGAGGCCCTAGCTTAATGACTTCTCCCAGAGCTAATTGGAGCCAGGAGTGAGCCAACCTTGACGCCAATCAGTGTGATGATATTGGATGTGTTGCTGACAGCTGTCCTGCCCTTAAAAAACACACACCTAAAGACCTACAGAAATCTCTGGCACATGCTAACATTTTTGTTGACACATCTACAATAAGGAAAACATTAAACAAGAATGGAGTACATGGGAGGACACCATGGAGGAAGCCATTGCTGTCCAAAAAGAATATTGCAGCATGTTTGAAGTTTGCAAAAGAGCACCTGGATGTTCCACAGCACTACTGGCAAAATATACTGTGGACAGATGAAACCAAGATTGAGTTGTTTGGGAAGAACACACAACACTATGTGTGGAGAAAAAAAGGCACAGCACACCAACATCAAAACCTCATCCCCACTGTAAAACATGGCGGAGGGAGCATCATGGTTTGGGGCTGCTTTGCTGCCTCAGGGCCTGGACGGATTGTTGTCATTGATGGGAAAATGAATTCCAGAGTTTATCAAGACATTTTGCAGGAAAACGTACGACCATCTGTCCGCCAACTGAAGCTCCGCAGAGGATGGGTGATGCAACAGGACAATGACCCAAAGCATACAAGTAATTCAACAAAACAATGGCTGCAACAGCACAGAATACGCCTTCTGGAGTGGCCCAGTCAGAGTCCTGACCTCAACCCGATTGAAATGCTGTGGCATGACCTTAAGAGAGCGATTCACACCAGACATCCCAAGAATATTGCTACACTGAAACAGTTTTGTGAAGAGGAGTGGTCCAAAATTACTCCAGATCGTTGTGCAGGTCTGATCTGCAACTACAGGAAATGTTTGGTTGAGGTTATTGCTGCCAAAGGAAGGTCAACCAGTTATTAAGTCCAAAGGTTCACATACTTTTTCCTCCCTGCACTGTGAATGTTTACATGTTATGTGCAATTAAACCATGGCAACATCTAATGTTTGTGTAGTATTATGTTCAGCAGACTGTGTTCTTCTATTGTTGTGACTTAGATGACGTTCAGAGCACATTTTATGCCCAATTCATGCAAAACTCCACGTAATCCCAAGGGGTTCACATACTTTTTCTTGCAACTATAGCTTCATATAGTCATCCCACCAGGCTCCTTATAAAACTAAGATCCCATTTTAGGTGGACTGCCTATGCTTTACAGTAGCTTGGATCTATTGAAGGTCAATATAGTGGATTGCTTTTATATTTTAATAATATTTATTGAAAAGGATTTTTTATAAATTAACAGAGACAGCAGTTGAACAAGGGTTGTGACATAGTAATTAGTCTCGATAAAGAGAACATGGGTTGAATAGATTGTAAGCTCCAAGGAGCAGGGCCCCCCTAACCCTCTTGTATTGAACTGTATTGTCTCCCGTTATATTGTAAAGCGCTGAGCAAACTGTTGGTGCTATATAAATCCTGCATAATAATAATAATAATAACAGAAAACTTTAGAGGCAATGCTTAATCCCTGCCCAAAAGCAGAGTACATGACTTACACACGGTCAGAAACACCATCCTCCACTAGAAAAGCTACAATTTCTGGGGAAATTGTGTGAAGTGTTCTTGGCTCCACCAGTAGTCTACAACTGGAGTGGGCAGAGTAACTGGGTGGAGTGGCTTGTCACTCTGCTGCCTGCTCACACACCTGGGTTCCTATGGCAACTCACTCTACAGCAAGGGCAGAGAAGAGCGGTTAAAAACAAACTGCTCCAACTTGCTCACTTCACTGGCGGTTGCCATCTTCAAACGGTTGTAGTTTAAAAATTATACATCCTACACCGAAGATATATATTGTGAGAATCACAAGACCCAGACCTACATTTTGATGCATAGTATGTCTCTGAAATATTAAAAATGAAGGCACAGTTGTAGTTTAGAAATTGCCCTTCAAATATGAGGTGGCTAGAGTGGAGTTTCAATGAATGTCAAGGGCGGCGTGAGTTGCAAACAAATGGTCATATTGTGAAAACTATCAGGACTATGGCTTAGCCGTGGACATTTTTAGTGGCAGCAGGGATAGCTGAACGTTTTGATATAAGATTTGTGTAGGTGGGCTTGAAAATGAGGGAGTGATGGCAGTTTAGAAATCATGTCCTGATTTTTCAGCTCACACTCTAGCTTTTGTCAGCTCCCACTCCTGTTTTGAACATTCGGCCATTCATTCCTATGGGACCAATTTCACCACAAAAACGCCAATATTTCGTGAACCATTCGGCGAAATGTTCCACAAAGTAATAGCACACCAATCGGGAACAATCCGCACACGTATATTACTGTCTATGTCGGGTGTCGGCAACCCGCGGCTCCAGAGCCGCATGCGGCTCTTTTTCACCTTTTCTGCGGCTCCGGAGCACACTGCCCACCAGGTGACAGGCAATAGGGTCGGCAAGCCGCGGCTCTTTTAATGCAGATCTTCTGTGTGCCGGGCGCCTGCTGGCAAACATTGGCTGTCAGGATGTAGGCGGGGCAGCCCGGATGTAGGCGGGGCAGCGTGACGAACTCCTCTCCTCTCACAGTCCGCCCTGAAGACCAGAACGGCGCGGGAACCCAGCGAGAGGAACGCGCGGAGCAAAGGTAAGTGAATTCACACAATATGGGGAATGAATTACTATGGGGGATGAATTACTATAGGGGGGATGACTTACTATAGGGGGGATGAATTACTATAGGGGGGATGAATTACTATATGGGGGATGAATTACTATATGAGGGATGAATTACTATAGGGGGGATGAATTACTATAGGGGGGATGAATTACTACGGGGGATGAATTACTATGGGGGATGAATTACTATGGGGGATGAATTACTATATGGGGGATGAATTACTATATGGGGGATGAATTACTATATGGGGGATGTATTTTCAGTTTTAAAAATGTTTCTCTCAAAATAAATTTCAATCGTGGTTTTGGCGAGATTTGGCTCAGTCGAAAAAAAAGGTTGCCCACCACTGACCTAAGGCTATGATTGTGATTATGACGATACACTGTGGCCCTGATTAACCCTTTGCTTACTGGGCCCTTAAACCCCCTTCATGACCAGAGCGTTTTTTGCAATATATGCAGTGTCGGATTTGTTTTAAATGTTGCAATGGTTTTGCGGCTCCCAGTCTTTTTTTCCCTCTCGGAAACGGGTCCAAGTGGCTCTTTATGTCTTAAAGGTTGCAGACCCCTGGTCTATGTAGTGTAAAAACTGTGGGAGGAGTTAGGGTAGTAAATTTGGCTATAATAATAATAATATTATATATGTGAGATAACAGTAAGTGGTCTTGCCATGCAAGAACACCTAATTAACCGCCGCCCGCCATATAAAGGTAATGACGGGCGCAATGCGGTTCTCTCGTTCTGGGAGGACATCATATGACGTCCTCCCAGCCCATTCATTTGCCAGCCCATTCATTTCAGTGGGCTACCTTGACTCAATGTATGCTAATATACAACATAATTCATGCTAACATTTGTGTTAATGCGTGGCAAAAATGTAAATGGGTTCTGAATGTACCTTTTTAGCACAGCTAATAAAAGCTACTGACCCAAGGTTCACACCTAAGCATTTTCTGCAGCGTTTTGCTTTTTGCAGAAACTCAGTACAGTCTATTTAACATGATTTCCTATGGGACATATTCACATCTCAGCGTTTTCTCCCCGTGCATTTTTTGGAAATGGTCAGGGACTTTTTTGAATGCAAAAAGTTGTCTTTTTGGTTTTATAGACCTCAATGTATGTAGTGGGTTTTTGCTGCATTTTTGCCATGTTTTTGATGTGTTTTGCCTAGCAACAAGAAAAATAGAAAAGTAAAAAAAGCATAAAAAATGTGGCAAAACGCGTCAAAAACGTAAAACGCTATGCAGAAACATATCACATGCACACTGCATAGGTGTGAACCTAGCCTTAAACAGTTTTCATTAGTTTCCTGCAATACAGCAGGACTGGGTGATGTAGAGCTGGCAGTGTGAGCTAAGCAGGCTGTACTGCTTTGCCCTGTGTTAGTCTAACAGTCCCCCCTTAGATCCAGGAGTGCTCATGAGAACCCCCCCTGTAGTTCCACAAGTGCCCATCAGAGTCCCCTAATACATTCAGAAGTGCCCACCAGGGGGGGTTGGTTATTGATGGTAATAGATGCAGCAGTCTCCATATTATGGCACCAGCACACTGAGGATCTCCAGTTATGGGTCCAAAGATGTAATAGGCAATCACATAGTTACAGCAAGTGCGACGTTTTGGAGTCTCGCAGGGCCCCTTCATCAGGCATGTGATGATGTGGGGGTCACATGCCTGATGAAGGGGTCCTGTGAGGCTCTGAAACGTGATTGCCTATTAAAGCTTTGGACCCATAACTGGAGATCCTTGGTGCGCTGGTGAAATTCTTCTCACCTGAGTCTTTTTGGTTCCAGCCGATGGTCACTTCAGCACCTATTTATGCATACAGCTAACCATCGACGCAGGAACGTGTGTATTGGGATTGTGTTATCTTAGTCTCCATATTATGATACACAGAGTGCTGCCAGCCAGGCAAGTAATTTTCACTGACAGTTGCTGTGGTTCATATAACATTTTGTAGTGAGCTGCATGTGGCCTGCAGGTTATAGTTTGGAGACCCCTGCCCTAGACCATCAAGAATGGCAGGCAACGGCTGACAATTTTTCCTGGATATCTATAAATACATATTTGATTGATTCCAAATACAAGGCTTTCAATTTTTCTCATAAATACATAATTACAAAACTGTAGTGCCATAGTGCATTTCAAAACACATACTCACTTGTACAGCGAATCCAGCTTTGTCCTGCTGCAATCTGCTGTTCTGGTGCCACACAGCAGGTCCCATGCGATGGTCTTGGTACTCTTCAACTGGCTGCCTCTTCCGGATGTAGGCAGCCAGCTCCAATGTTGCACCAAAGCTGCCCCTGGACCACCTGACCTGATGCCTGATGAAGGCGTCCTGCCTGACTCCGAAATGTTGCACTCTCCTGCTTGTGATGTGATCATACTTCAATAAAGCCATTTGGGCAACTTGAAGATCTCTGGTGTGCTGGCAAATATCCACATTGTGTCAAGTAAGATTCAGTCTCCAGCTAGTGATTGCTGCAGCACCCAGTATCCTAGAGTCTTTTCCAGGAAGTCGTGGGATGTGAATATGGCATAGCGCACTCCTGATCCCTGCACAACACATTCCTGAACCCTACACTATGTGAGTAGCGCATGCCTGAATGCCTGAGCCTTGAACTCTGTGAGTTGCACACTCCTGAATCCTGCACTCTGTGAGTAGCACACTCATGAACCCTACATCCTGTGAGTAGCACACTCACAAACCCTGCACCCTATGAGTACTGCACTCCTGAACCCTACACTACATGAATAGTGCACACCTGGACCCTGCACTCTGTCAGCAGCGCACACCTGGACCCTGCACTCTGTCAGCAGCGCACACCTGGACCCTGCACTCTGTCAGCAGCGCACACCTGGACCCTGCACTCTGTCAGCAGCGCACACCTGGACCCTGCACTCTGTGAGTAGAGCACACCTGAATCCTGCACTCTGTGAGTAGAGTACACCTGAATCCTGCACTCTGTGGACAGCACACACCTGAACCCTGGACTCCGTGAGTCATGCACTCTTAAACCCTTTCACTCTTTGTATTATACACATCTGAACCCCAAATCATGTGCAATATTTACTCCCAAACCCTGCAATCTGTGTGTAGCAAACACATGAACCCTGCACTCTATGCTTAGTGAACTTCTGCACCTGGCACACTCCTAAACCCTGCACGTAAGGCACTCCTGAACTGAACCCTGCACTCTGTGTATAATTCACTCTTGAACCCTTCCACTCTTTGTGTTACACACAGGGGCGGACTGACAACTAATGGGGCCCCCGGGCAATAGAGGATCATGGGGCCCCTGTGTCCTCGCCCACACTCAAACCACACTCAAAAAAGCCTATGAAAGGTACCAGGGGCATCTCATGGGGCCCCCTACTGATCCTGGGCCCTCGGGCAGTGCCAGAGCGCCTGAATGGTCAGTCCACCCCTGGTTACACACTCCTGAACCCTGCAAACTGTGTGTAATACATTTCTGAACCCTGTCCATGATATAGTCCTGAACATGACAAAAAAAGTCCTGTTTATACAGTGTGTGACGGACGCAGCGTCAGACCCCCAGCCCTTCTCACCAACTTGTGACAGAAGGACTAGCCAATCTAAAACCGTGCTGTCACGTGCATAAAAATACCACGCTCAGCTGCACCCTGCACAAAGATTTTCCAGCTAATTGGACCACAATCTATGTACCGCAGCCTTAGAGCGATTGTTACTGGGTCAGTTTAATTACGCAATTAACCCTTGAACACTGCCACCACCGCCTTTTTGTATGGAGAAGGAGGAAACTCGTCAATCTTAGCAGTAATACTATGATGTTTGAATAAGCGTCTGTATACACACTGTCACCGCAGGCAGATGTATGCAGAAGTTTTTAAAAACACACAGTAGCGCTCTTCAGAGACCGGGATTCTTAGTTTGCATTAAAGAGCTTTAGAAACAGTTCAACACTTTTCAGATAATAGGATTTATTACTAAAAAGGTCAAAAGGGTGCAATAAAAATATTTACAGACAAAGATGTAGCTAATATATATATATATATATATATATATATATATATATATATATATATACACATATATAAATACAGAGAGCAATAACACAGCAGAGAGATAACAGAAAGAAGTCTAGAGAGGTAGAATACTTGCCGTCAGCCTTGGTTTAAGCAGCTTCAAGGGTCCTGAGCAAAAGGGTGCCTTTTCTCCCAAAGTTGGTTCCTGATGTTAAAAGGGAGAATTAATAAACTTATATATAAAAATATATATATATAAAATCGAGCGCACAGTAGGATGTAGGTAGGGTAGCTGCTGGCACAAAAGGCACCTCGTGAACCTCCAGAGTAAATGATAAAGCATAAAAGTGCAGCGCTAATTAAAACAATAATTACACAATATTAGATCACATATGATTGTGGATCAGTAAAATGACTGCGTAAGTTCATCAGATGTGCTGAATATGCATACAGTCTCCAACATGTGAGGAGCCAGAAATAGTGGATATCAGAAAATAGCCAAGTAATGCACTAACCAGATAGCGCATGTTAAAGCGCATGGGACATTTAAGACCTGTCCCTGGTACTCAGCCACTGTATCACTGGAACAAGGCGGTGTCATCTATAGGGTGACCACTAGATGTCATCTGTCCGGATGGAAGCTGTATCCAGCCACTGTATTAATGGATCAGGAGGGTGTCATCTATAGGGTGACCACTAGATGTCATCGGTTCCAGGGGGAGCTGTTTCACGGATCCAGGGATGTCACTTGCAGATGTGTTCTTGCTAGGCACAGCACCAGGACCTTCTGGATTACAGGCTCCCCAGAAATAAAGAGCCCGTGGAAAAAGGCCTCAAATAGTGTGATATCATTTATTAAGGTCAATAAGCAATCAAAAAAAGAACTTACTAACAAAGGTTCAGCTGCTCATAAACGGCCAGACCCGGAGGTACATGTACACAGGATAAACATAGCTTGGCACTTCCCTAATGCGTATCGTGTAAGTACACATCATCATCCCCTCTGATGCTAAGACATCTGCAAGTGACATCCCTGGATCCATGACACAGCTCCCCCTGGAACCGATGACATCTAGTGGTCACCCTATAGATGACACCCTCCTGATCCATTAATACAGTGGCTGGATGCAGCTTCCATCCGGACAGATGACATCTAGTGGTCACCCTATAGATGACACCGCCTTGTTCCAGTGATACAGTGGCTGAGTACCAGGGACAGGTCTTAAATGTCCCATGCGCTTTAAGATGCGCTATCTGGTTAGTGCATTACTTGGCTATTTTCTGATATCCACTATTTCTGGCTCCTCACATGTTGGAGACTGTATGCATATTCAGCACATCTGATGAACTTACGCAGTCATTTTACTGATCTACAATCATATGTGATCTAATATTGTGTAATTATTGTTTTAATTAGCGCTGCACTTTTATATTATAAAAGAAAGAATTCTTCAACTTCCCTCTCTCAGGCCTGACAGCCTATTTTCTAGTCCACCAGCAGGGTGTCTCCTTAAAGCAGAGAGCCAATCGCCTCATTTGGGGAGGGTGTTTAGGCGGGGAACTCTGCTATAGGTACATGGAGCATCCTATCCACTGGTAGGATAATATGCAGAATCATCTGCTGAACGTCTAGATATCAGATATGACATATCTACCTGTGGCGGTTAAAGAGATATCGCTTTCTGCTCTCGGGTAGACTTAATCTAGGGGTGTAAGATATCAGGCGACTCGTATTATACTGAGCTATCCGAATATATGCTTTGTTCGATTGTATGTATTCCCTATTTTAAGTTATGAATAGTGTTTTTTTAAATGGGATGTATGTTTTATGGCTATTCTGGAATGTGTTTGAAGTCCAGTGACTGACGGGTTTATGGCTTTAAGATTAGCTTCAGAGCAAGAGTTTGCCAGACACCCTGGCATCAGCTAATTGGGTTTACAACCATGAAGGATATCCAACTGTGTCCTGTGCACTCCTGAACCCAGCACACAGGGACCACGTGTCACTCAACAGAGAGGGAGGGGGGAGCGGATTTGGAGTGTTAAATTATACAAGATGGAGGGTCTTAAGCAAGATGGATGACCGCGTCCATATCTGTGTGCACAATTGCTACACAGTCAATCTTCAAATTGGAAGGAAACCCTTTTTAACATGAGTAATTACTTGTGATCACATTGTTTGGCAATACCCTCTTCAGAAATGTCTATAGTAGACACTAGATCAATTGTGCTAGAAAGCTAAGCAGTATCCACTCAGAAGCAATTTTTGATTTCTATTTATGTTGATATAGTGTTCCCAACCTCATTTCTAATGCACAAATGATAACCTGCATCTGCAATAACAGAAGTCATTACAGTGAATGTTAACAGACACCTGTAGGTGCCTCTGAGCAGCTCACAGCATGAATTAAGTATTTCTAGTGGCATATACAAATAAATACTTACATTATTCATACCCATATGGGTCGAGGATAGAAATTCATGGTCATTCAAGTGACCTGTTAATGAAAAAAGAAAACACATATAGATTTATTTATTCCGTCCATAAATTTACCATGAACTAGCAGCATAATTGTAGCTCATATTCTGGAGAAATGTAAATGGGTATTTTGTATGTAGGAAAACACCAGCCAAACATAAATACAGCTAAACACAGGCTCAATACACACATTAGAACTGTTTTTGCTGCCGCAATATTGCTGGTCATGGCGCTACCCCTGCTATGCCATAGACTAAGTATATATACATTGTGGGGTTAGCTCAAGTGGGGTCACCTTCCCTGGGAAGAAAGCAATCCAAACAGCAGGTCTTGTCTTACAATTCGGACTTGTACTCACTTTTATTTAAAGGGTTGCATGCAAAACAGAAAATAAATCCTCCCTATCCAGGCAAGAACTAAATAGTACAGATCCCTCTCTCACGGGTGAAGGGCTTCTCCCAGTCACCAACATTTTCTCTCTTCTTTCTCTTAGGCTAGGTTCACACCTATGCGTTCTGCAGTGCGTTTTCAGTCCATTTAACATGATTTCCTATGGGTCGCATTCACATCTCTGACTTTTTTGCCAGCACCAGGTTGTGTTTTTAGTTCCATAGACTTCAATGGAAATGCATAAAAAATGCAGTGCATGCTATTTGATGTATTTTCATTGTGTTTTTTTCTGGTTTCTCACACATGACAACACACACCTCAAAAAAAAAACACAAAATGCAGAAGTGTATCAAAAACACATTAAAAATGTGTCTAAAATGCATGTGAAAAAAAGACAATGCACATCAGGCAAATGCATCAACCGCAACCTGCAAAGGTCTGAACTTACAGAGCAATTTCCACATGTAGCTCTATCTCAGAGTAACTTCCTGAGACCTAGGCCAGAGCAACCTCTTGCCCCAGTCCTTCCTTATTTATCACACCTGCTGATGGTCACAAGTGGGAAGCAAAACCTGATTTGGATTCCCACACCCCACCTTAGTTTCCCATATATAAAAAGTATGCAAGGTGACACATAACATCCCTCAATAACCTTGCCTTTCATCATGTCACAAGATATATATATATATATATATATATATATATATATATATATATATATATATATATATATGAAACTGTGTGTGTAGCACTACCCATGCAGGAGCTGTATGGTAGATTGGGTTGTCTGCTCTTTGCTTAACCAAGTGGGTCAGAAGGCTTAGGTTGTTCACAGAGTTGTGGCAAACGGTTACTGCAATACTACTGGGAGCACAAATATAAATATCCTGCATACAACTATGTTTCAGTATCAGAAAACAAACCCCAGACTGGTTCGTGGCAATGGAACTCAGTAGACTGTTACCGGTTTATATAAATGAAAATCTATGCATAAATTTGCAAATAGAGAATTAGTTCTCACTCACTAGACAATGCAATTACTATGTTTTAGCGACTTAGATTAGAGCTCCATCTCACTAGATTAAAGTAAACTTAGAAACCCACATGATCAACAATGAGCAGTAGCATTTGGTAATCAGTAACAGCAATGAGAATCGATACTGTGATAATTCCTCTGTAAACAGTATGGTATAAGCACTTTAGAGTGCACTATATATGCAAATACCTTTGGTGTAATATAAGGCTCCCTAATGAAGTACCTCTTAAACTGGGCAATAGACACAGTCCCTGTAAAGCAGCTATTTAAGTGTGCAGTCATTAGTGCTAGTTCTTCACTAGGATAGTTTTGGGGCCCACACTTTATAGTGGTGCACATAAGTACAGTCCTGGTAAAGACCAATCTGCTTTTAGATTCCTCACCAGACAGCATTTGAAAGGCAGTGGGGGAGCATTGTATCATCTCCTCGCCGCCTGCTTTAACCCCTTAAGCTCTGCATTAGTGTGTACTGAACACTACGCCAGCCAAAAGCAAAAGATGTAAAAAATCCTGCAGCAGTCGTGTAGCAAAGCATGGTGGCCACGTCATGTGTACACCCCTGGCCACTGCCTCTGCAGCTAAAGGTAGTAGCAGTTGGGGAGCGGTAAAGGCATGGTTCAACAGCAGGCTGTCCCTCCAACCACTAATGTGCATGAGCCCTTGAGCCCCGTTCACATCTAAAATTTTGGAATCTCAGGAAGGATTCCTGTGATCTCAAATCACACTGCAATAGTGGCAAAACAGACCATGCGTATTCGGGTGCCATTCTTTTCAAGGGCACCCAAACACGTGTGGTGCGTTTTGCCACTATTGCAGTGTGATTTGAGATTGCAGGCAGATTCGCAGTGATTCTGCCTGAGATCTCAAAATGCCAGATGTGAACGGGGCCTCAGAGACTAGAAGGCTGGCAGGCTGCCAAGTCACTACTGGGGGGGGGGGCTGACCTAGAGAAAAAAAAACCTGTGACTACAAATTAGGAAGCTTCCACTGCACATTTTGAGGATAAATTGCTCCATAGTTCCTGCAGCTTAAAAAGAAAAAAAATATTAAAAGTCTGGGCAGACTTAATGGACCATTTGGTCGTTTTCTGTCATCGCTCCTCTGTTTCTGTAAGGTTTGTGATGGCTTGTTTTACAGTGCTAAAAGGTAATGATCCTATTACCCTCACATTGTTCTCTGACATACCATCATCCATCCCTATGGCAAACAAAAGCATCTCTAGGCATTTTCTTACAGCCTGGACTATTATTCATAGTGAAAGGTCCTCAAGAACACTACCATTTGTGAAAGGGTTAGTGTGCAGAGCTAATTATCTGTGTTGAGGACATGATTATCAATGATCGAAAAAAACATTCTGGATGATTTTTAAACTACTAAATTCCAGGAACACCAGTGCAACCCCCCCCCCCTCCACTTGAAGGAAACCTGTACTAGGGAAATAAGCAGGCTGCCAGTGTTGTCCATTTTATTTGCAAAGGTTACTTACCCAGCTGTCATTATCATCCAGTGGCTTCAATCATTTCTGAGTGAATGAACTGGAGCAGGTATTCAGATGAGGAGTCCTGAACTGCTTTGACATCACTGGCTGCATGCATGTCTCCAGGTTAGTCACTTAAAACGCTTTGAAGCCCGAGAGTTAGGAAACCAACATTGCCAGGTCAGCAGAGGCATCCAAGCTGTTCTCAGAACAAGTATTGTTGCGACATTTCTCCATTCCTCCCTTATCATTTTCAATTTGTTTTTCCATTTCCCTTTCTTTCCAACTTTCGTCTGTGTTGCCTTTCCTTCCCTTGGCAAGCTTTAGATACTCATGAAATAATCATGCTAACAGACTTCAGCTAAACTGGCTTGATTGTTTATTTATGTTTGTCTTGGAGTATGTGTCTATGCACATCATCACCGTGAGCTGTCATTCATGCGAGATTCTCTTTTTATTGCTCTGCATATTGCAGCGTTGAAATTTTTATATGAAATGCTATAGCTGCAAACAAGGGAAATTATGCGTTTTTTATAAACACATTTTTCCACATCATACAAACAATATAAAAAAGCGCAGCACAACAAAAAACTACTCTATAATCACCTGGCAGTACCCCTTATATCATATACAAGTGAATGTCATCTGAAAAGTTAGTTATAACATACCATAGTCATGTCATCCACAAAATGTACTGTATAGAATACCAAACATATGAATAAAGTGTAAACCCATGTTATAATGAGTGATAAGTCTCTGTGAAACAACCAAAAGTCCTGAAAACTAGACTGATTAAAGAGGGAACACTTTTTAATCAGAGTCTAGCATCAAGTCAATGAAACTCCTGGGATATTGATCTGGTCAGTTAAGTAGCAAGGGGGGTTGTTAATCAGTTTCAGCTGCTTTGGTGTTAATGAAATAACAACAGGTGCACTAGATGAGCAACAATGAGACAACCCCCCAAAACAGGAATGGCTTTACTGACATTTTTTCCCCTCTGATCTTTTCTGTTTTCACTAGTTTTGCATTTGGCTAGAGTCATTACTGGTAGCATGAGGCGATACCAGGATCCTACAGAGGTTGCACAGGCAGTCCAACTCCTCCAGGATGGCACATCAATGCATGTCATTGCATGAAGGCTTGCTGTGACTCCCAGCACAGTCTCAAGAGCATGGAGGAGATTCCAGGAGACAGGCAGTTACTCTGGGTGAGCTGGACAGGGCTGTAGAAGGTTCCTAATTCATCAGCAGGACCGGTATCTGTTCCTTTGTGCAAGGAGGAACAGGATGAGCACTGCCAGAGCCCTACAAAATGACCTCCAGCAGACCACTGGTGTGAATGTCTCTGACCAAACAATCAGAAATAGACTTCGGGAGGGTGGCCTGATGGCCCAGCGCCCTCTAGTGGGCCCTGTGCTCACTGCCCAGCCCCAGAGAGCTTGATTGACATTTGCCATTGAACACCAGAATTGGCAGGTCCCCCTCTGGCGCCCTGTGCTTTTCACAGATGAGAGCAGGTTCACCCTGAGCACATGTGACAGACGTAAAAGGGTCTGGAGAAGCTATGGAGAAGGTTATAATGCCTGTAACATGGTTCAGCATGACTGTTTTGGTGGTGGATCAGTGATGGTCTGGGGAGGCATATCCATGGAGGGATGCACAGACATCTACAGGCTAGACAATGGCACCCTGACTGCCATTAGGTATCGGGATGAAATCCTTAGACCCATTGTCAGACCCTACACTGGTGCAGTGGGTCCTGGGTTCCTCCTGGTGCACGACAATGCCCAGCCTCATGTGATGAGAGTATGCAGGCAGTTCTTGGAGGATAAAGGAATTGATACCATTGAATGGCCCCCACACTCGCCTGACCTAAATCCTCTGGGATATCATGTTTCGGTCCATCCGACGTCACCAGGTTGCAACTCAAACTGTCCAGGAGCTTAGGGATGCCCTGGTCCAGATCTGGGAGGAAATACCCCAGGACACCATCCGTGGTCTCATTAGGAGCATGCCCCGATGTTGTCAGGCATGCATACAAGCACGTGGGGGCCATACTAACTACTGAGAACCATTTTGAGTTGCTGCAATGAAATTTCAGCAAAATGGATTAGCCTGCTGCATAATTTTTTCACTTTGATTTTCGGGGTGTCTTTGATGGAAATGAAAACGATCAACCTACAGAGGACTGAATTCAAGCGATGGGGCATCCTTACGTTCATAACACATTACCCAGTCCCAGGGGCGGACTGACAACTCATGGGGCCCCCGGGCAATAGTGGATCATGGGGCCCCTGTGTCCTCGCCCACACCCAAAAAAGCCTATGAAAATGCCAATGAAAGGTACCAGGAGCATCTCATGGGACCCGTTACTGACCCCGGGCCCTTGGGCAGTGCCCGAGTGCTCGAATGGTCAGTCCGCCCCTGCCCAGTCCATATCAGTATAGATATCCAGCATGAGATTTTTCCCCATTGAGATCTGATGTGTTTTCAAAGTGTTCATTTTTTTTGAGCAGCGTATATTACTCCACACACATGTGCAAATCTTCCACCGTTGTGCACCATCACCTATCTCCACTGACTCTTACCACCAAAGCATATCCCACCATACGGTGAAAGTAAAAATGCACCTTCCCAGGATTCTGGCTATTAGAAAGTATTGCAATCCTTCCTGGATTCACTATTTCCAATCACATGTAAACTTCTTCACTCTATGGCAGTGATGGCGAACCCGTGGCACGCGTGCCACAGCCGACACGCCGAGCCTTATCTGTGGGCACGCCAGGAGAATCCAGCGGCGCGCTGTCTTCCCGGCTGTAGTGTGCGTGACAGCCGGGTCCCAAGTGCGCATGCACAAGAAGCAGTGCTCTTTGTGAATGGTAAGGCGGTACCTGGGACACATGACAGATCCCAGAAGCCGCCGGACCAATCACAAAGCGCAGCGCTTCTCGCGCATGCGCACTGGGCATCCGGCTGTCCGACGAGCGCCCACACTACAGAAGCCGGGAAGACAGCGCGCGGCTGGATAAAGGAACAGGTAAGATAAAAAAAAAAACTCTGCGGAAGTAAGAGCGGGTACCTGTCAAATTCAGGTACCCGCTCCCCCTCCCTCCCCAAAGGTCAGCAGTCATCCCTGTACTGTCCGCAGTCTCTGGTCATCCCTGTGCTGTCCGCAGTCTCTGGTCATCCCTGTGCTGTCCGCAGTCTCTGGTCATCCCTGTGCTGTCCGCAGTCTCTGGTCATCCCTGTGCTGTCCGCAGTCTCTGGTCATCCCTGTGCTGTCCGCAGTCTCTGGTCATCCCTGTGCTGTCCGCAGTCTCTGGTCATCCCTGTACTGTGTCTGCAGTCTCTGGTCATCCCTGTACTGTGTCCGCAGTCTCTGGTCATCCCTGTACTGTGTCCGCAGTCTCTGGTCATCTCCTGTACTGTTCACAGTCTCTGGTCATCTCCTGTACTGTGTCCGCAGTCTCTGGTCATCTCCTGTACTGTGTCCGCAGTCTCTGGTCATCTCCTGTACTGTGTCTGCAGTCTCTGGTCATCTCCTGTACTGTCCGCAGTCTCTGGTCATCCCTGTACTGTCCGCAGTCTCTGGTCATCCCTGTACTGTCCGCAGTCTCTGGTCATCCCTGTACTGTGTCCGCAGTCTCTGGTCATCCCTGTACTGTGTCCGCAGTCTCTGGTCATCTCCTGTACTGTGTCCGCAGTCTCTGGTCATCCCTGTACTGTCCGCAGTCTCTGGTCATCTCCTGTACTGTGTCCGCAGTCTCTGGTCATCCCTGTACTGTGTCCGCAGTCTCTGGTCATCCCTGTACTGTCCGCAGTCTCTGGTCATCCCTGTACTGTGTCTGCAGTCTCTGGTCATCCCTGTACTGTGTCCGCAGTCTCTGGTCATCCCTGTACTGTCCGCAGTCTCTGGTCATCTCCTGTACTGTTCGCAGTCTCTGGTCATCTCCTGTACTGTGTCCGCAGTCTCTGGTCATCTCCTGTACTGTGTCCGCAGTCTCTGGTCATCTCCTGTACTGTCCGCAGTCTCTGGTCATCCCTGTACTGTCCGCAGTCTCTGGTCATCCCTGTACTGTGTCCGCAGTCTCTGGTCATCCCTGTACTGTGTCCGCAGTCTCTGGTCATCTCCTGTACTGTGTCCGCAGTCTCTGGTCATCTCCTGTACTGTGTCCGCAGTCTCTGGTCATCCCTGTACTGTCCGCAGTCTCTGGTCATCTCCTGTACTGTGTCCGCAGTCTCTGGTCATCCCTGTACTGTGTCCGCAGTCTCTGGTCATCCCTGTACTGTCCGCAGTCTCTGGTCATCCCTGTGCTGTCTGCAGTCTCTGGTCATCCCTGTACTGTCCGCAGTCTCTGGTCATCCCTGTACTGTCCGCAGTCTCTGGTCATCCCTGTACTGTGTCCGCAGTCTCTGGTCATCCCTGTACTGTCCGCAGTCTCTGGTCATCCCTGTACTGTCCGCAGTCTCTGGTCATCTCCTGTACTGTGTCCGCAGTCTCTGGTCATCCCTGTACTGTGTCCGCAGTCTCTGGTCATCCCTGTACTGTTAATTAGTTTGCACTACTGTACGAGTTGTTTTTTCTAAACCAAAAGCTCGATATTCAGGTTTCATTGCAGTGTTGGCACTTTGAAAGAAATAAGTTGGTTTTGGGTTGCAGTTTGGGCACTCGGGCTCAAAAAGGTTCGCCATCACTGCTCTATGGGATATAAAAAGAATAGGAGATCTCATACACTCACCGGCAACTTTATTAGGCTTGCCAGTGCCACAAAAATGTCCCCCACACCATTACACCACAGGGGTTTGGACATTTTTTTAAAAACTACTTCAAGGACTAAATCAGGGTTCGAATCTACTTGTCTGTCATGACAACGTGCTTGTCCTGATGATAAAAAAAATAAAATTGTCAGGATGGAAAATACAAAGGGTTGATGATTTTTATTAGGCAAAGGTGCTTTTAGGAATGTCTGGGGCTTTTAAAAACAAAAGGGGCTTTATGCCGACTTAAACATTTCTTATATCCCCCAAACATTATATATATATTTTAAAGCAAAGGCCCTAGAGAATAAATTGATGGGTTTTGCATTTTTTATGTAACACAGTGTATGTGCGCAGCAGTTTTTTAAATACAATTTTTTGGGAAAAAATATACTTTTTTGAATTTTAATGCAAAAAAACAATACTAAATGCAATTTTTGGTAAAACGTAAAAGATTATGTTACTCGGAGTAAATAGATACCAAACATGTCACGTTTTAAAACTGCGCACGGCCGAGTAGCAGCAACATACAATGTAAATGTTACTATCCATAATGGACACTTTGAAAGTCTTTACAGGTTACCACCTTAGATTAACAGAGGAAGTCTAGTGCTAGAATTATTGCCCAGGAGCTGACATTCTCTTTGATGCATCACGTGTGGATGGACACATGTGTTCGCCTTTGCACTTGGGGACAGGGGTGCTTTAAAAATGTTTTAAATCGTTTTAACCGCTTAAATTTTTTTTCTTTTTTTGATCCCTTGTAACAGCAATAGACAGTGACAGGTGCTCCAAATCACTTGAATCCCCATTCTTCCCCATTCTGATGCTTGGTTTGAACTTCAGCCAGTCGTCTTCACCATGTCTACCTGTCTAAATGCATTGAGCTGCTGCCATGTAATTAGCTGATTAGCAATTTATGTTGCCAAGCAATTGAACAGGTGTACCTAATAAAGTGGCCGCTGAGTGTAGTATGTAACTGCTTCAGCTTTTATTAATAGAAGATTAAACTATTACTCACAAAGAGAGGGCACTCTACAATCCAGTGCACTGAATCCCATTCATTTTCAAATGCCAAACTGTTTCTTTAGATGTGGACACCGATAGGAGAGATATGGTAAAATGGAAAATCACAACCTTCTGGGCGTGCTGACGTCACACAAGTACCATCCCTGACACGTTTCATCATTCCGCACAGCAACTTCCTCATAGGGAATATTTTATGATTAAAAGCTGAATCAGTTACATATTACACTATGGGATCTCCTATTCTTGTTATATCCTGTTGATTGGAGAATTTTTCATGTAAATCCTGGGAGGATTGCAATACTTTCTAATACCCAGTATCCTGGGGAGCATTTTGACTTTCACCATATGGTGGGTTATGCTTTGGAGTCAGTGGAGACAGATGATGATGCACAGCGGTGGAGCGATTTGCACTTGTGTGTGGAGCAATATATATTCTCACAAATTTATGATGGAGTCACAGTAATATTCAATATACATTTTTCTGGAGTTTTGGTTGTTTCACAGAGACTTATCTCTCACTATAACATGAGTTTGCACTTTATTCATATGTTTGGGATTATATACAGTACATTTTTTGGATGATACGTTTATGGTATGTGTTATAACTATTTTTTCAGATGACATTCACTTGTATATGATATAAGGCAGGGGTCTCCAAACTTTCTAAACAAAGGGCCAGTTTTTTGGCTTTCAGACTTTAGGGAGACCAGACTGTGGCCATTGGGAGATGAAATTGTCCTGCATCATTTGGAGTGAACAATGCATCTTTGGCATTAGGGGAAGAATAGCGTCCTGTTCGTGGTGTAAGTTGGAGAAATAGTGCCCCATCATTGGTGCCAGTGGGAAGAATATTGCCCCATCATTGGTGCCAATGGGAAGAATAGCGCCCCATCGCTGGTGCCAGTGGGAAGAATAGTGCCCCATCATTGGTGCCAGCGGGAAGAATAGCGCCCCATAGTTTGTTTCTGTTGTTGATGTCAGTAGCAGGAATTATGCCCCCTTGTTGGTGTCAGGGGGAGGAATAGTGTCTTGTATCAGTGGGAGAAAAAGTGCCCCAAGGGCCGGATCAGGGCAAACAAAGGGCCGCCCCCAGCCGCAGTTTGGAGACCACTGATATAAGGGGTACTGCCAGGTGGATATAGAGTAATATTTTGTTGCGCTGGACATTTTTTACAATGTTTGTATGATTCTTAGGGTGTGGGAACACACAATAGTGAGTAGCGGTAACAAGATATTTATGTGCATAGACACACAATATGATTTGGTGTTAGATTTGTATCTAGATGTATAGTTAGGTCCATATATATTTGGACAGAGGCACAGATTTTTTCAGGTATTTTCCAAACCATATTCATGCTATAGTTATATAATGGATATGGGCTGAAAGTGCACACTCTCAGGTTTAATTTGAGGCTATGTACATCCAAATTGGAGGAAGGGTTTAGGAATTACAGCTCTTAAGAGTAGCCACCTCCCCTTTTTCATAAATAAATGCAGGGGTCAGATATGGAACGCACAGATGCAAAGGTCAAAAGCAAAAAATAGACAGTGCAAGAATCAGCAAACAGTACATTCCTCGACTCAAATAAAATCTCCCTTCCCCTCCCAAAATATCCAGCACTAATCTGCACACTCACTCCTGTGAGTGGTGGAAACCTTCACCCACCCTTAAAATTCTCACTCCCAGCACAAATGCTCTCCGACCTCCTAATGAATCCCCCTCCCCACGACAAATCTACGCCCTCCTCAAAATTCCCATTCCCAAAACAAATCTTGTCCATCCCCCCAAATCTCTTCTCGGATCACAAATCCTCCCTCCATAACCCCCCTCCCAGCATAAACCTCCCCCTAAAACACAGGTTTTTTTACTACCCAAAATCTCTCTTCAGAATCCCTCCTCTCAGCACAAATCTTATCACCACCCCCAAAATCCCCTTTTCCCTCACAATTTTCCCTAAGCACTAATCACTCCATATCCTCCCTCCCAGGACACCCCCAAACACCATCACAGCACAGTACGCTTCCCATCTGAGTACCATGGTTTCCCTCCCCTCTCCATAGGGAGTAGTCCAGGTGCCCCCCCCAAAGGGGGGCATATAGCCCACATCTATATTCACTCACATGTCTTAGCTATTGGCTCTCGATGAGTAGACACCCCTTGCTGTTCTGTTGTTTGCCGACTACCTTGAGACGGTACCTACCTTTTCTTATACAGTTGCAAGAAAAAGTATGTGAACCCCTTGGGATTACGTGGAGTTTTGCATGAATTGGGCATAAAATGTGCTCTGAACGTCATCTAAGTCACAACAATAGAAGAACACAGTCTGCTGAACATAATACTACACAAACATTAGATGTTGCCATGGTTTAATTGCACATAACATGTAAACATTCACAGTGCAGGGAGGAAAAAGTATGTGAGGCCCTAGCTTAATGACTTCTCCCAGAGCTAATTGGAGCCAGGAGTGAGCCAACCTTGTCTCCAATCAGTGTGATGATATTGGATGTGTTGCTGACAGCTGTCCTGCCCTTAAAAAACACACACCTGTTTTGGGTTTACTGGTTTCAAGAAGCACTGTCTGATGTGAACCATGCCTCGCAGAAAAGAGCTCTCAGAAGACCTACGATCAAGAATTGTTGACTTGCATGAAGCTGGAAAGGGTTACAAAAGTATCTCCAAAAGCCTTGATGTTCATGTGTCCACGGTAAGACAGACTGTCTACAAATGGAGAAAGTTTAGCACTGTTGCTACTCTCCCTAGGCGTGGTCGTCCTGTAAAAATGACTGCAAGAGCACAGTGTAGAATGCTGCATGAGGTAAAGAAGAATCCCAGAGTGTCAGCTAAAGACCTACAGAAATTTCTGGCACATGCAAACATTTTTGTTGACACATCTACAATAAGGAAAACATTAAACAAGAATGGAGTACATGGGAGGACACCACGGAGGAAACCATTGCTGTCCAAAAAGAATATTACAGCACGTTTGAAGTTTGCAAAAGAGCACCTGGATGTTCCACAGCACTACTGGCAAAATATACTGTGGACAGATGAAACCAAGATTGAGTTGTTTGGGAAGAACACACAACACTATGTGTGGAGAAAAAAAGGCCCAGCACACCAACATCAAAACCTCATCCCCACTGTAAAACATGGCGGAGGGGGCATCATGGTTTGGGGTTGCTTTGCTGCCTCAGGGCCTGGACGGATTGTTGTCATTGATGGGAAAAAGAATTCCAGAGTTTATCAAGACATTTTGCAGGAAAACGTACGACCATCTGTCCACCAACTGAAGCTCCGCAGAGGATGGGTGATGCAACAGGACAATGACCCAAAGCATACAAGTAATTCAACAAACAATTGGCTGCAACAGCACAGAATACGCCTTCTGGAGTGGCCCAGTCAGAGTCCTGACCTCAACCCGACTGAAATGCTGTGGCATGACCTTAAGAGAGCGATTCACACCAGACATCCCAAGAATAATTGCTACACTGAAACAGTTTTGTGAAGAGGAGTGGTCCAAAATTACTCCAGATCATTGTGCAGGTCTGATCTGCAACTACAGGAAACGTTTGGTTGAGGTTATTGCTGCCAAAGGAGGGTCAACCAGTTATTAAGTCCAAAGGTTCACATACTTTTTCCACCCTGCACTGTGAATGTTTACATGTTATGTGCAATTACACCATGGCAACATCTAATGTTTGTGTAGTATTATGTTCAGCAGACTGTGTTCTTCTATTGTTGTGACTTAGATGACGTTCAGAGCACATTTTATGCCCAATTCATGCAAAACTCCACGTAATCCCAAGGGGTTCACATACTTTTTCTTGCAACTGTATATGTCTGTAACAACAGCGTGAGTTGCAGGGAGAGGATGCAGAGTAACCTTAAGATAAAGACAGGACTTAAAGGTTCCTCCATCTCACTAAAGCATGTTATTTTGACTCTCTCTTAAAAACACAGCATGGGACAACCATGCTGGATGGTAGCTTTTTGGCCGGGATAGCTCATTCTATTTCCAATGATTGAGGAAGCCCATAACACGGCCCCAAACCAAGTGGGAGGGGGGGGGTAGTCACACCTCCACTGGACATGCAAGGCAGCACAAAATAGTTTATCTCAAAAGGCAACAAGCTCACATGCCTTGCTCTTGTACCAACACCATAATACGACACATACCAAGGGCCTGATTACTGTAGAGTCAACCTAGGACATGACCTAGTGTAGCAAGGCCGCTGACTGTCTGTGGGCTTCAGACTACCTGCCTGCAAAGTTTGAGTATCTTTACTGGTGGATTGGTGTAATGGGTTTGTATGCCTAGAACTCAACTTCAAACACAATAGTTTCACAGTTTATGGGTAAGGATCTTGGTGGCTGTAGACAATATTCACACAAGAATACTCAGAGTAAAAGTTGAGAAGGGCTCCATGTGAACAGCAGATAAACATATATCAGCTGGTCCTAAAACATATTTTAGTCATCAGTTCCAGGTGTATTGATGCAAAGCAGGCAAATTGTCTTTTTCAACCTTTTCTGTCACCAGTCAGCTTCTGTGTTTTGTGTCAGTGATGTCTGATCTTGTCATACAAAGGCTAGCAAGTTGACTGGAATAATGGAAAACGAGTGGCAGAAGAAAGCGGGCCTAATAGTGTAAGGAATACAAATCTGGCCTTCTTGCTGCTCAATTATTACCAAATGCCTATAGACAAGCACTTATAGGGCTGTTAGAATCAATGCAGAGCACAAGGCAGGTGGCCCATGGAGAGATGCCCCGTTTTACCCTCTTCCATGTCTACAAGCACTTTTAAAGACAATGTCTTGTGGATGACACCACATCATAACCATAACAGATCATGATACCTACAATTTTCATTTTTAAAATACATATTAAATCTTAGGGAACTACAGCTAAAATTACAGCATCTGTGGGAAAACCCCTACATTGGTGGTCAGGGAAGAATGCTCCCTCTAAAATGGTGGCCACCCTTAACCACCCCCACTTTCTTTCCTGAATGAACACAATGAATGATCAGTACCAATCACTCACAATGTTCATTCAATACTGAAGCTTTTTTTTTTTTTTGGGAGGGGGGGCGTTAGGTTGGCTGTATTGGGCTCCGTGGTTTCTAACAGCAGTCCTGCTCTTGCCTCGGGGGGCTGAGAAGTTGCATTTTGGATTTTCTATGCTGTGTTAGGGGCCCAGCATGTGCTGGTATACAGCCCTAGGAAATTTACCAGCTGGGAAAGCTGCTATCTCTGAATGAAGGCCTTGCTGTTGATCTATATTGATGTTCATCAGGATCCCAGCTGTGGCAGAGCTGGGGTGCCCATACCTGCAACTACAAAGACACCACTGAGAATTCACCCTTGAGGATCCAGTCTACTAACACTTCAATAGAAGGCAACAGGAAGCTAAGTCTGGGAAGCTATTTGGTGGCCTTGTGAGTAAAAGACTTGTGTGCTGATCCGAGTGGCATTGGTGCTTTACGGATATAAGGGCCAGGTACAGTCCTTACAGTGTTCCTGATTTGGCTATTCCTTCTAGTCTCAGGGATCAAGAAACACCACTTACTGGACAGTGAAGTTAGTGCCCGACTCTTTGGAATTTGCACTTAAAGGAGTATCCCATGACCTATACCCTTTCCTAGCTACAAGTTCATTAGCATTAAAACCTAAAAAGACATCCTCTAGACTGGTCACTGGGCAAGGAGATGCTAATGTGTGTGTGCTGCTACCCTATTCACAATCAGGGAAAGAACCTTGGTCAACATCATCAAGATCTGTGGGACTGTTATCAGGAGACGTGCAGTGTCTGTGCTTTTATCATATTTCATCGCCATCCATCACTGACCCTTTTGGGGATACCGCTACATACAAATAAATGGAAGTCCAACTTGTATCAATCAAATGAATCTATGTGTATCCTCTTGGAAATGATCCTTCTCCACCATTGTGTATGATCCCCTTCAATCAATGTCTAATACCACATGCTGTGCTCACACAGACTCTCTAAAAATGAAAAGGACTTAATGCTTACTCGTATGTTGTAACTTTCATTTTCCCAAAATCTCTCCGCATGGTCTTCCGCTCCCAGCGATGCAAGAATTGATAAGGTTTAAATAGTGTAATAATGTCTAAACCTTGTCTCTATTATCAAAAAGAAATTATTCACCCAGTTTTCACCCAGTGCTATAAATCGCCAAATCATTTTTTGTTTTTTTTACCCCCACATGTCTGTGTTAAAGCAATAACCCAAAGCCAAAAATTAATATACTGCAGTTTCAATTAATAGATGTAGTGACTGCATTAGTTTTCTTTTTTTTGTTTTTCTCTCACCTAGTGATCTGGCCAGCAATGCACCCTCTGTATTAGAGTGCCTGCACTGAAGGAGCACAGTGGACACCTTTGGACAGCAATATTGCCAGTCTAGGGGGGAAGGGAGGTTTATGCAGGGGTTAGACAAAAAAATGGAAACACTACATTAATAATATTGGGGGCAGTACAATTACAATACAGTTTGATACATAAGGAATTGAGGGCCCTGCTCATGGAGTTTACAATCTAAAGGGAGGAGGAGGTGGTACAAAAAGTAATAGCTGCAGGGGATGATCTGATGGAGGTGACTCAAGTACAGTTCTTAGGTGGAGGTGGAGGTGGGGTAGGCTTCCCTGAATAGATGAGTTTTCAAGGACCATCTAAAGGCGGACAGGGTAGAAGCTAACTGGAAATACTTGGGCAGGGAGTTCCAGAGGATGGGGGATGCTCTGGAGAATTTCTGGAGGTGAACATGGGAGGAGGTAACAAGGGAACTGGAGAGCAGGAGGTCTTGGGAGAAGCGGGGAGAGGACAATTTAGGCAATATCTGTAGATGAGGTTGGTGTTGTGGCTGGGGGCGTTGTTGCGGATGGCCTTGTATGTAGGCGTGATTTGTAGGTGTGAAAGTGACGACATGCTCCACGTTGGAATAAAAAACAACTGTTGCAAAAATGACTGCAGAGCTCAATCTCAGTTCCGTGAAGACTTTAGATTGAGCTCAGCAGTCACATTTTCAGCAGTTGTTCTCTTATTCTGGGTCACAATTCTGCACAATGTTGTTTTGTGTCTTTTATAGAACATAGGACTTTTGATAAGCAGGTAATTCAGCCTTACAAATGGAGGATGTGTTAGGCTGCAAACTCAAAAAAGATCAAAGCAGTTCAATAGGAAAGGCTTGCAAGAACAAGACCTCCTAAAGGCCTTCTCAGAATCCCATCATCCCAATACGGCAGTGGTCTCCAAACTGTGGCCCTGGGGCCGGATGCGGCCCTTTTCTTGCCTTTATCCGGCCCTCGGGACACTATTCCTCCCACTGACACCAAGGATGAGGCACTACTCCTCCCACTGACACCAAGGATGGGGCTCTATTCCTCCCACTGATACCAATGATGAGGCACTATTCCTCCCACTGATACCAATGATGAGGCACTATTCCTCCCACTGATACCAATGATGAGGCACTATTCTTCCCACTGACATCAATGATGGGGCACTATTCCTCCCACTGACATCAATGATGGGGCACTATTCCTCCCACTGACATCAATGATGGGACACTATTCCTCCCACTGATACCAATGATGGGGCACTATTCCTCCCACTGACATCAATGATGGGGCACTATTCCTCCCACTGACATCAATGATGAGGTACTCTTCCTCCCATTGACACCAAATACTCCTCCATCTAATGCTAAAGAGAGTGCATTGTTTACTTTCATTGATGCCTGGATATTTCTACTCCCACTGGGCACTGCCCGGCCCGCCAAAAGCCTAAAGAACAGTAAACTGACCCTTTGTTTAAAAAGTTTGTAGACCTCTGGCCTAGGGGATAAAAGTAGTTCCATGATCAATAGACTTTGGAACATGACAGACCCCTAACTGTTACCAGCTTCCCCCTTAGGCCTCCTGCCTACATTGTGTATTCTGACCACAAAGAATTTTGTTCCTCCTGATTTCTGGAGCCCAAGGATATAAAAGGTGCCCCCCCTATTGGCGTGGACAGGGTATAATATTGCTTGGCTCATTGGGATGCCTGGTACTACAATAGAGCGTGCCCGAGCCCCATACACTACAGCAGTATACTGCTTCCCCTTCGTTGTGCAATTACAGGATGGGGAGGGTCCAGCACCAAGGCTGTGCTGTCTGGCAGGAGTGCTGACCAGCTAAATATAAGTAAAAATCCGTCGGCAGGTGAAACATTTGACATACAATATATGCATTTCAATTCTGTATTTAACTTTGTGTCTGCTTTACATATCTGCTTTACCAGTTACGTCATTTAAAGTGGCTCTGTTTTGTAGAGTATGGTGTCTGCCATTGGAAGCCTGTTTCTACCAATGCTAGATGCCTGGCTGCTTCTGATTCACAATGCTTCAGTCACGGTCCTGGAAAAAGCATGCAGTGGCAGACCTAGTAGCCACTATAGCTGTTACTACAAATTTGTGTTGTCATGTTATCATGTCTTATTGAAGCATTTAAAAACATATGCACTGATATGCACATATAATGCCTCTTTAAGATCAAGGAATGGCACTCTTCTTCAGATAACCTATCACCTAATTAGCTGTATGGGGAGTTACTGCACAATTCACTGCATGGTGCCTTGGATATCATACAAAACCATTGCTCAGCATTCCACTGATATCATTTCCATGGTTATAAACCAAATTAGTTCTGTCACTATGGCAGAGCATATTATCGGATCAAACAATATCGGACTTACGTAGGAAATTTGCTCTCTTGCGCCATTATGATACGATAAGCCAGGCTTTGTGCACATTGGATTTTTCAGGTACAGTTGTGTTCAAAATAATAGCAGTCAGACATCACTAACCTGATCAATCACTGTTTTTGATAGAAATGACATTTCTACATGGCAAATAATTTACTAGCAGGTGTAGTAGAGTAATAGAAATCCAACAGACCCAACAGTCATGACATGCATGCTGCTGATTCTGTGTAATTGAATCACTCATTGAAAGGGGTATGTTCAAAATAATAGCAGTGTGGAGTTCTATTAGTGAGGTCATTCATTCTTTGAAAAACAGGTGGCAATTATTGCCCTTATTTAAGGAAGGAAGGCAGCAAATGTTGTACATGCTGGTTACAGTGCATTTCTCTCTGAAATTCTGAGGAAAATGGGTTGTTCCAGACATTGTTCAGAAGAACAGCGTACCTTGATTAAAAAGCTGATTGGAGAGGGGAAAACATATAAAGAAGTGCAGAAAATGATAGGCTGCTCAGCTAAAATGATCGCAAATGCTTTAAAATGGCAACCAAAACCTGAAAGACGTGGAAAAAGCGAAAAACTACCATTCGAATGGATAGAAGAATAACCAAAATGGCAAGGACTCAGCCAACAATCAGCTCCAGGAAGATCAAAGAAGGTCTAATGTTACCTGTGAGTACTGTTACAATTAGAAGACGCCTATGTGAAGCCAAGCTATCTGCAAGAAGCCCCCGCAAAGTCCCACTGTTGAAAAAAAGATGTGCTGAAGAGGTTACAATTTGCCAAAGAGCACATTGACTGGCCTAAAGAGAAATGGCGCAACATTTTGTGGACTGATGAAAGTAAGGTTGTTCTTTTTGGGTCTAGTGGCCGGAGACAGTTTGTCAGACGACCCCCAAACACTGAATTCAAGCCACAGTACACTGTGAAGACAGTGAAGCATGGTGGTGCAAGCATCATGATATGGGGATGTTTCTCATACTATGGTGTTGGGCCTATTTATCGCATACCAGGGATCATGGATCAGTTTGAATACATCAGAATACTTGAAGAGGTCATGCTGCCTTATGCTGAAGAGGAAATGCCCTTGAAATGGGTGTTCCAACAAGACAACGACCCCAAACACACCAGTAAACGTGCAACATTTTGGTTCCAGACCAACAAGATTGACGTTATGGAGTGGCCAACCCAATCCCCGGATCTTAATCCAATAGAAAACTTGTGGGGTGACATCAAAAATGCAGTTTCTGAGGCAAAACCAAGAAATAAAGAACTGTGGAATGTAGTCCAATCATCCTGGGCTGGAATACCTGTTCACAGGGGCCAGAAGTTGGGTGACTCCATGCAACACAGATGTACAGCAGTTCTCAGAAACAGTGCTTATACAACGAAATATTCATTAAGTGATTCAAAGGAAAGCAAAATCTTCAAACATTTTTCAGTTTATATAGTGAATGTTTGAGTTTGTAAAGAAGAATACAAACACTACTATTTTTTTGAACAGTCTAATATTCATTTTTTTCAATTTTTTTAGAGGAACAACACAAATTTGATATATTTTTCTTCATGTTTTGATTTGGAATAGAATGTGTAGTGTTCCCAATGCATTTGTGTGTATGGAAATAAAAGCTATTAGAAGGATTTTGAGCTTTATTCACTTTTTTCAACACACTGCTATTATTTTGAACACAACTGTATAGAATAGTGTATTCACCAGCTGACCAGTAAACATTACACAGGTCCTAGTCTTTTGAATTCTTACACAGGCGCCTGTTAGAGGCACAGAGAGAGGGCCTGATTTTCTTTAACTGGTTGTAAAGGTTGAAGGCTTTGTACCTTCATACATTCTATGCATGAAGGTAAAACATCTTCTATGTGCTGCTCCCCCAATACTCACCTGAGCCCCATCTCGATCCAGCGATGTGCACAAGAGCCTCGGCTATCCTGGGTCTGTTTCCCCTCATTGGCTGAGACACAGCAGCTGGAGCCATTGGCTCCCACTGCTGTCAATCACAGCCAGGGATCCAATGAGGAGAGAGCAAGGGGCGGGGCTCTATGGACTCAGAGAGTTGAGTTAGGGAGCGAGCAAGCAGCTTGCTATGGGGGGCACTGGTCAAGGGGGAGGAGCCAGGAGCGTCAGCGAGGGACCTGAGAAGAGGAAGATCGGGGCTGCTCTGTGCAAAACTATTGCACAGAGCAGTTAAGCGGGAAATGTTTGTTTAAAAAAAATGGACCTTTAATATCATACAGAAGAGGAGGGAGAAATCTCACAAAGATAATGGGCCTTCAAAAATGATTTAAGCATATTCCCTTAAATTAGCTGTTAAACCAAACTATGTATTAGAAACAACACCTTTTTTGTTAACAAATTACCTAATTTTACCTTTTTACATTCTCTGTTGCATGTCAGTGTTACTAATCCCCTGCAGCCTTTTAGCAGCCATTTCCATTATATATGCACTTCAGCAATGGATACATTCCATTTCTCAGAATGGGTTTCCCGACGGTATCAACAGTGGGCCATCCTGTGTGTTCAAAAGACCACTCACAGGTTCCATAACAAGCCCAAGTGACAGAGTATCAATGTATGAGAACAAGTAATAGGCAGGGATAGAGCATAGTCACCTTATAACAGCAAGTGCCAAGGAACCTCATGGCTGGGTCACCAGGTATTAATACAGCACGCTTTCAGCAAAGATTTTTGATTATCAAATAGGGCTTTAATTTTACATTTAGTTTCCTTTCACATGAGTGGTGAACTTTACCATCCCTCTGAAAATTGATCCACAGTGGGTTGCTTTTTAGAGGAAGTTAAGCAGCAGTTTGCAGGCACTCAGAAGGTGATGGTACCACATGATTTTTTTTTTCTCTCTATCTCAAGGAGGTTTTTTTAATCAAAATACTCGCACTGCCTTAGTCCTCATTCACACTACCAGTGTCAAATCTATGTTTATATACATTTCGGAGGACTTTTCTAAATGCATATAAATGCATGTAATTATTTTTTAATGGTGCCATTCACATTGTCAATTTACCTGAGTTTAATGCCCACCTCTTCAGCTGCTGACACCATTGTCCTCCCCAATCTGTCCTGCAGATGAAAGACTGCACCCAATGCCAGTTCTATGGCCCTGGAAATCCACGAAGGAACACTCCTCGCCTTCCATCCCACCCACGCATGCACAGTCTGCTCTCTTTTACCTCTGGTGAAACCTCCCCCAATGGATGGCACAGCAGGTGAGACTAATTGTTAATTGAGCTGCGAGGACTACTGTCGCTCTGGCCGCAGAGTAAGCAGACCACCAGATTTGCTGACCTTGCCTCTGTGGTTCATGCTGGTGATTGCAGCAGACCTGACAGTCCCTGGTGGAGTCATATACACCTGCACTCCGCCTCTGACGGTATCCCTGCCTTCATAGAACAGCCTCCTGTCTGTTATGGTGCCAGCAGCAGGCTGCAGGACCAGAGATAGAAAGAGCACTACTGCCTGTGCCTACTCCTGGAGTCCTGACTCCTCCTAAGGGCAACGATTTGAATTTCTGGTCATTTAATAAGGGTTGCACCAATACTGAGCATTTGCACAAGTAGTTGTACTCATGCAAATGCTCCAATGACTTTGTGGTGCGATTTGGGCACATACAACATGAATGGACTGAAATCGCACTGCAAATAATCAAGTGATTTGAACATGAATGCACTGCGATTGCTTTCTGAATCACATCCAGTTTCCCAGCTGGTGTTGTGCGTTTTGAGCCATACAAAATGACTGGCCCAAATCACACTGCAAACTGCACTAGCAGGGAAAACGCATGTGATAAGAATAGGATTCTGAGAATACGCCCAAATCACACTGCAAACTGCACTGCACTAGCAGGGAAAACGCATGTGATAAGAATAGGATTCTGAGAATAGGCCCAAATCACACTGCAAACTGCACTGCACTAGCAGGGAAAACGCATGTGATAAGAATAGGATTCGCACCGCATTCCTGTTCACGTTGCATGTGATTCTTTGGGGTGCGATTTGAGCCCATTTATTTTGTGTGGGCTCTAATCACGCTGCAAAGGTATTGACAATTGGTATTGGTGAGGGTATTGGTGCAACACTACATTTAATGATTGTTCATGTTACAGGATGGCATAGGGATCTTCATTATATTGCCAAAAATATTGGGCCAGCCCTCCAAATCATTGGATTCAGGTGTCAGGAATCACCTCCATGGCCACAGATGTATAAAATCAAGCACCTAGGCATGCAGACTGCTTCTACAAACATTTGTGAAAGAATGGGTCGCTCTCAGGAGCTCAGTGACTTCAAGTGTGGTACCGTGATAGGTTGTTGCCTGTGCAATAAGTCCATCCGTGACATTTCCTTGCTGCTAAATTTTCCACAGTCAACTGTTGGCGGTATTATAACAAACTGGGAGCAACTGGGAACAACAGCAACTCAGCCACAATGTGGTAGGCCACATAAAATGACAGAGCAGGGTCAGCACATGCTGAAGTGCACAGTGCACAGAAGTCGCCGACTATCTGCACAGTCAATAACTAAAGACCTCCAAACTTCGTGTGGCCTTCAGATTAGCACAACAACAGTGCGTAGAGAGCTTCATGGAATGGGTTTCCATGGCCGAGCAGCTGCATCCAAGCCTTACATCACCAAGTGCAATGCAAAGTGTCGGATGCAGAGGTGTAAAGCACGCCACCACTGGACTCTAGAGAAGTGGAGATGTGTTCTCTGGAGTGACCAATCACGCTTCTCTGTCTGGCAATCCAATGGACGTGTCTGGGTTTGGCGGTTGCCAGGAGAACGGTACTTGCATGACTGCATTGTGCCAAGTGTAAAGTTTGGTGGAGGGGGAATTATGGTGTGGGGTTGTTTTTCAGGGGTTGGGCTTGGTCCCTTAGTTCCAGTGAAGGGAACTCTTAAGGCGTCAGCATACCAAGATATTTTGGACAATTTAATGCTCTCAACTTTGTGGGAACAGTTTGGGGATGGCCCCTTCCTGATCCAACATGACTGCGCACCAGTGCACAAAGCAAGGTCCATAAAGACATGGATGAGTGAGTTTGGGTGGAGGAGCTTGACTGGCCTGTACAGAGTCCTGACCTCAAGCCGATAGAACACCTTTGGGATGAATTAGAGCGGAGACTGCGAGCCAGGCCTTCTCATCCGACATCAGTGCCTGACCTCACAAATGCGCTTCTGGAAGAATTGGTCAAACCTTCCCATAGACACCCTCCTAAACCTTGTGGACAGCCTTCCCAGAAGAGTTGAAGTTGTTATAGCTGCAAAGGGCGGGCCAACTCAATATTGAACCCTACGGACTAAGACTGAGATGCCATTAAAGTTCATGTGCATGTAAAGGTAGGCATCCAAATAATTTTGACATCATAGTGTATTTTTACTGTTGAGGGATGGGCATCTATTGTTGCTGCTGAAGTTAACTACTGTTGCTCCTTGGCAGTCTAATGTCTGCTGCAGGGGTATCTATTGTTGCTGTTCTATTGTTGATGCTGCCTCTGATGACAGCACATGTGCACACTGAGTCCGCTTTGACCCAAAGCCTGTGTTTGTGGCTGGAGCTGGAGGCTTTACTTGTATATGCGCACATACCTCCTTAGTGTCAGGCACCTGGGCATGAGTGTTCCTATGATGTTTTTTGATTAATAAATAATAGATTGTTTTATGCTATGAAGCCTACACAAGGGGGGGATATGATCACCATGTATAATACATGATTCGCTGTGGCCGCGAATGGCAGCGCAGTAGGATGCGCGTGCCCCCTTCCCGGAAATACAAAATCATGTATGCATACACGTGATTTTGCGCAGCTACCGCCCCGTAGCAATATTTCTTCTATGGGGCGGCGCTAAAGCAGTTAGGATGAACACGTTGTTTGTGAACTGAGTTGCACAATATTTTGTTGATACATTTTTATGGTATTATTTTAGCACTTTTTCTTGTTTTAGATTAACACTTGAGATTCTGAATGCAGTCATACACATATTTGTTTATCTATTGTTGCTACTGGGGGAGTCTATTTTTTCTGGGGACATTTGGAGTTGTTGTTGTTGCTGCTGCTGCAATAATGCTCTCTAAGCCCTTGTGCAATTTACAAATCACACCTGAAGTCGCATCTAATGTATTTCTATGGCACTGTCTTAATCAGTGTGACCTGAAATAGCATGATTTAAAAAATAGTTCCTGCATTAATGTTTTCTAATGACTTGCATTGACCTTTGTTAAATGAAGTCACAAGGCACAGTGAAATTGGAGGTACAAATTACATTGAAGTGGAGCGATTTCAAAGTCGCATTCAGTGTGAACCAGGACTAAGGGTGCTTAGAGCTGTACAGAGTGAAAACTGGATGTGTTTTGGTGCCCAGGAGTCACAGGTCTTGTGTGAGCTAAAATACACAGCGGCTGGGTGCATATACTGATACACATCCCCAGTGATACCTGCATTCATTGATGTATGAGCAAAAGATTGGTCAACAAATCATAAGATCAAAAAGTAATATCGCCCTGATAATTGATAAGTCAACCACCTTGAGCCAAAAATCTGCACTGATTGTATACATTGATATGTTCTGGGGGAGAATGGAATGGATTCCCCTGTAAATGTATTTCTTGACTTGGTTTAGCTTGAACATCTCTTCCTAAATGCCTATATTCGTATGGAATGTTGGCAGGGCAGGTGCTAGACTATTTTACACCCTAGGCAAGACCAGCTACTTGCGCTCCCCCAAAATAAATAAATAATTTTTAAAACTGTAGAAAATATTAGAACAATAAAACATGAGACTGCTAAATTGCTTTTAATTTGTAAAAATAAGTGCCATAAGATGCCACTAGAACCAATATTTAGAACAAAATATATATGTACCAAATATAAATTAACTATATTAACCAACCAGACAGAGAAACAAAAAAAAAAAAAGGACGAGTTACAAAACTTCAGTGATCAGTAGGGGACTGAGTCTGAGTGGAACACTGAAAGGAGCAGCAGCTCAGCTGCTACACTGGCCCCAGACACCCTTTCTTCCTCCCCCTCTGCCACCCCTCCCCTCAGTTGAAGAATCATTCATGATGTGGCAAGGTCCCACACAATCAATCAGCATCCGCTCCCCTCACCCTGACCATTGTCCACCCCCCTCCATCCTCCTAGGCTTGGCTTACCTCTGATGGCTCCTGCTGGGGTGTGGAGTCCATGTTGCGGCTCTCAGTGAGGACAGGCAGCGTCCCAACACTACACAGCTTCCCTCTCGTACACATCAGGCCCCGATCATCCTACTCATGTAGTGTTTAATCTGAAACCAGAGCACACCCCACCTATTGATTGGCTCCAGCAGTAGAAGGTGGAGCCAGTGCTGGACACGCCCCATTCGGCCACTAGCCAGCTCCCTGTTACAGCTGGAGGATTGCATGTGGCAGTGTGTGTACCTGAGATGTACGGACCGGTCCTCTGATCAGAGACTGCTGACTGCCCGGGGTCCTTGGCTAATATCATCACTTCCCATCCTAGGGGGAGTTGACACTTCACTGCTACATGGAATACTGTTATATATATATATATATATATATATATATATATATATATATAAAAACTAAATGGTCATGTATGTGGACAGGCTGTGAGACAATTGTTCAGAGTAAAGATACCATCATTCCCTGTATATTAGGAGAGGGGGACTCTGCAGAGAAATGAAGAATTCATACAAGAGGTCCATAGACCACACAGAGAAAGTAGCGGCCTGTGCTGCACCCAGGCTCCACTAGGTGGCAGTGTGCCCTGGGCGGCTGCCTAGTTTGCCTAGTGGCAGCACCGGCCCTGGATGTTGGACAATTACACAAAACAAGATTTGTTTATTAGACAATTACTGAAGGAGAAATTTCCTTCAACTATTCTGTGGCACTGTGCTAATCACAGATAAGAATTGTTAATTGGAGACACACCCGATGAAATTTCATGGATTAATATGGATAAACTCTATCATGCATCTCCTAAAATTACAGAGAACTGCCAGCCCGCGGTTTCTCCTTAGAGGCAGCATTTGAAAATATGAAGCTCTTTGTACAAGATGGGTGACATCTACCTTTTGATCTGTCTCAGCAGTGTGGGAGAGCTACAGAGTGTTGCTTCATCATTTTGAAGAAGAAAAGCACGATACCTCTCGGGACAAGAATGAAAGGTGTATGTATGAAGTTCTATTGAAATAGTTACCCAGTACAAACTTTGTATTGGATTTCGGACATGTGTGTAATGCTATTCAAGAGCTGTCCAAGGTAAAGCGATAATAAACCCAAAACCAAAAATGTAATAAATTGCAGCTTACCAATCATTTGATGTGGTGACTGCATTTGCTTTCTTTTTTGGCTTCTTTTCCTTTATTTTCATGTTGTAATCTGGGTCGTAAAACACTGCCTGTCTTTAGCCCTGTACACGCGATGAGAATATCAGACGAATGATCGTGTGTTTTTTTCTTTTGCATGCTAGTCTCCATATCAAAAATGAAGAGGGTACTAAAGGTATGAAAAAAATCTTGTATGACAATTCAGAAGTGATGTATGATGATGATGTATTTGTATTGTATTTTCAGATGAAAAGTGTACGGATTAAATGAAAATCATAGGATTTGGTATTGTATGAGAAAAATGTCGGTACTTGTCCCTTCCAATAATTTCAGATGAAAGCTGTGTACCAACGATCAGATTATCGTACAATCGCTTTGAAAGCGGTATATTTCGTACGATTTTCTGATGGTGTGTACTAGGCTTTATAGGGTGTCTACATTCTGGATGAAGGACACCTTTGGACAGCGAGATTGTCAGTCTGGGGGGAGGGGAATGTTAGATGTGCTAGCAGATTTAGATGGACTTGACTAACAAATCAAAGCCAAACACCAGCCATACATGGATTGAATTTCATCCAGTTCAGCAGAGACTGACCAAATTTTTGCTGCACTCCACATCTTTTTTTCAGATTTGACACATCATGTGTTTTTTGACCTGTGGAACCTTGAGGTCTTTTCGTTTGACGAGCTGCTAATTTATGTATGAGGTGGAGGTCATGGTGTGAATGATATTTATAGAAGAAGATAATGTACTCATTCACTTCAAGCTCTGCATTTTTCTGTATCGGCTTTGTGAAATTGTCTTGGGATTGTGTTAAGTGTCAGTTTAGATGTAATCAGTTTAGAGAATGTAATTTCCCTACTTCATGGATCTATTTACTGATACACAATTTTCATGAGATAATGATACAGTTAACTTTCTTTACTGCTTCTTTTCAAATGTTGGTAACTATGTGTGAGTCATCAGAGACATTACAAATCTCCAGTTTATTTCACCCCTTACCTCTCTTTGGAAAAGGTGTAGAATTCAGAGGTCAATACAGATAAGCTATATATACATGTTAACTGCTTCATTTTACCTACATACAAGAGAATGGTGGGGTAAGTACCTTGATTTTATCAATTTAAAAAGGATACACTGCAGCACCTTAAAAGTGATTTTATCGCAATGCCTCCTGTTCGCTGAAACCTCTCCAAGTTACACTTGCCTGTCTACGCTCCTTCTCTGCTTTGTCAGAGCCCTTGCTCTGTTGCTGTAAAAGAATGTAGCTTCTGAGTGGTGGAGCATGTAGTCTGCCCCTTAGGGAAAAGCACTTGGGCTTGAAGAGTCAGTTGCCGATACTGAACACTGCCACTTGGAGGGGGCTGTTATATCATCCACTTAGGTAAGCTCCAACACCATCTGACACCGGAGCTTACTTAGGGTGGACTCCTGCACCAGGGAGACAACAATGGGTGACTATACTTTGCTTGGTGATGGGACTATCAACAGATATAGTCTCTTTGCCCCAAATTGACAAGCGACAGTACATCTTTTAGGAAAACCTCCCATAAGCGGCTTTAGTGATTAGTTCTGCCGCCAACTATTTGTCTGGCTGTCCTTGTCTTCAATGCTTTCTGAGTTGATGATCTAAAATGCAATCAACCACTGCAGTTAGAGTAAAATCAGAAATCTTGATGTGAACACTTGGTGGTGTGAAAGTATCTGGGGAGGTTAGCAAGAGAGCCAGGCAGTTAACATTTTGAAAAGGCGGAGAGCAATAATAGTCCCCAAATTTTTCTTATGAAGTTTTCTTTAACCCCTTCACGCCTAAGGGTAAAAAAAATCTTAATGCCTAAGCACAATTTTGAAACCTTGACATGTGTTAGTAAAACCGTACATATCATCACAACTACTTTGTATATCCAGGTGAATTATACCTTTTTTTTTTTTTTGGACAAATTGGGCTTTCATTTGGTGGTAAATGGTAATGGATATCTCCTGATTTTTTTTTCATTATCAAACGAAAACTGGTCCAAAATAGTAAAAATAAATCATTTTGTTTTTAATTAAGCTGTGTGTTTCTTTTTACTACCATAACCTACCATCAAAGAGCAACTCAAAATAAAAGTTCCAGCTCTTGACGATCGCAGCGATGCCATATATGTGTATGTTATTTGTTGTTTGTACCCGTAGTACAGCCCAGAAACAATAGTGCGCATTTTGTTTTATTTTTTTTTTTCCCCCAAAAACACACTGACACTAACACCAAATTTTTTTAAATCTTGACCATTGACCATGACGTTGACAAAAACACTTACGCTGACACTGAACAAGATCAAACCTTGATCTAGGTATTTTTCCTTTATTTTTTAATATTTATTTTTTTACAAACATAATTTTTTCCCTCTATGCCAGGAGTTCGAGAGATACAGTGTATCTCTCTCCTCCATTCATAGAGAGAGAAAAAAAACAAGGGGCTGGGCTGTACAGTGACTGATCACTGTGATAGCCAATCAGAGGCTATCACAGCGATCATGTGACCAGGAATCGGGAATCCTGGGTCCTGATCCTTAGAACGGAACCCGGTGCTCAGTGACAACGTGGTCTTTGTGCTGGGAGCGTGCTGTGCGGCGCATTCCCAGCAGAAAAACAGGTACGCAATTATACGGCCCCATGGAAAAAAGCCCAGCTCTGTGAGGCCGCATATTTGTGTTAAGTCAGCATCAAGGGGTTAATGCAGCCTCTCTCAAGCCAGAGTTTTATGAAACCCTAAGATTCCTCCTATCTGTAAGGGGGGTATTCATCCCAATGATCACCATGGTGAGGAGTATCCTTTTCATTGATCACAAATGTAAGGAGCATTCTTCCCACGGACCATCAATGTAAGGAGCATTCTTCCCATTGACCACCAATGTAAGGGGCATTCTGCCCACTGACCACCAATGCAGGGAGAATTCTTCCCACTCATCATCAATGCAGGGAACATTCTTTCCACTGTTGTCAATGTAAAGAGCATTCTTCCAACTGGCCACCAATGTAAGGGGCGTTCTTCCCATTTATTATCAATGTAAGGAGCATTATACCCACTGACCACTCTGCAAATGTAATGTGAGCTGTAGACTTAGTACTTATTGATAGGGGTTCCCTGAGACCTGTAAATAATTTCATGTTGAAAGGTTGAGAACAGCTGCTCTAAGGAACACATACACTATACAGTACATATCAGCCTCTCTTTCCAAGAACATTTAAAATGTATTGCCCCACACTAGGGAAAATTTCAGTGAAAACTATATTTCATCCTAGTATCAGGAGCAAACAAGACCATCCAAATGAAAACTGGAGGAGGAACATATAAACAATATATAGATAGACTACTCTAACTCTTCACCAAAATCATCAACTCTGCACAAACAAGCTGATGACAATTAGCCACACAAAGTAGCTGAATATAGACCAGGTGAGTTGGGGGCGACGTGGCTACTGATGGACCAATAGGAGAAAAGGTAGAGCTGGGCTAATGGACAGAGTTGGGGAAAAAATATTGGCAGACTGGCCACTGACTGTGGACTAGGAGGGCAACTAGAGGATGCAGAATGTCAATAGACTGTGAGCTAGAGGAAGCAGATTTTGGTGGAGGGGAAGGGGCCTAGCAGACAGTTTAAACTATGTGTGAAAGCAAAACAGGAGGTGAATAGGGTGGGAGGAAAAGAAAAGAAGAACATGAGCTGATCAAGGAACAGAGGTAGAAAAAGTGGAAGAGTAAGATCTGGATAAGAGATAGGAAGCTGAAAGTGCACAGATTATATATTGGGCATCGCTTCTCTCACATAGGGTTAAGGACTTATTTAGCAAATCCAATTCAGCTCTAAAAATTTGAGGTTCTAACGTTTCCATATTCCATAAAACGAAAAAACATTGGTCTTTCACAAAATCTTCATTCTCAGATCTGGATGGACAGACATACAAATCCTTTGGCATGTAAAACAGCTCCTCTGTATGTATTGTATCTGTGTATTTAGCCGTTTGCCTGGAATTCAGCTTTATATGGATTGGTAGAACAATCCGAGAACAAGGCAATGTGATGGGAACTACGAGGAGTGACTGAAAAGTTCTCAGCCTAATCATGAAGCATTTGTCTTAGTCCAATTTTATTTTTGCTACTCATAGTACATATCTTTGCAAGGTTCCATACCAAATTTCTCACAAATAGCTTTTTCTTTGTTTCAGTTATTGAACACTGAAGTGCAGAAGGTCATCATTGTCCTGAAGATGGAGAAAGTGAGCAAACATGCTGTTATCCAATACCTCCTGTCTGTTGTGTTTGTTTTCAACAGTCAACATTCTCGGGACCCACCGACTTGACACCTTCTGCATGTCCAGCACTACTGTTAAAATGTGTCCAGCACATTCCTGGAATATGCCCACTTTCTCTGCGATTAAACGGTCTGTCACACGCCTGTCTGCCATTACGAGATCTTGGATTGCTGTGGTGTTTTCCTCTGTACAGGCAGTTGCTGGCCTTCCACTGCGAGGGGCATCTTGGACAGAGGGGTTCCCCCTCTTGAATTCCGCCACCCACTTTTTAACGGTGGAATAGGAAGGGGCATCGTCCTCTAATGTTTCCATCATGTCTTTGTGGATGTCCTGTCCACTCATTCCCTTTTTCAGCAGGTATTGGATAACAGCACGTTTGCTCACTTTCTCCATCTTTCAGACAATGATGACCTTCTGCTCTTCAGTGTTGAATAACTGAAACAAAGAAAAAACTATTTATGAAAAATTTGGTATGGAACCTTGCAAAGATATGTACTATCAGTAGCAAAATAAAATTGGGCTAAGACAAATGCTTCATGGGTAGTCTGAGAACTTTTCAGTCACCCCTCATAAATATCAAAGTGCACCTTTACCCACTTTCAATTTAAGGGACGAGCAAAGCATATGAGATATACGTGTTTGTAGTGGATGCCCCAAACCTCCACGTGGCAGTGCTAATGTAACGAGAATGGCTCACACAATGGCTACATTGAGTATGGAAAGTGTGCAGAAAATTAAATATGTATAATGAGTCTGTGCTATTGATGAGAGATTTGTTTTATAGGTTAATCAATAATAATGTCTGGATAAGATTATCAGATTGAAAGAGAAGGGAGACTGAAATCTAAGTGCTATATTAGTAAACATTAGATTATGAAGCTGGAAATTGTGAATATAAAGTGGTAGAAAATGACCAATGAGTTATGAGAGTGCTCTTATGGACATTTAAGAGTGTTTTTTTATAGAGCCTATGTTGATGGACTTTCGTTTTGTATGGAAGGGCTAATGCAGATAGCTTTTGGTTGCATTTCAGATCAGTTTGAGATGTTTCATTTACAGTTAATTGACATGTATACTTAAAGTACATTTTTCTTCAAGCTGAATTACATTCCCATTAACCAGAAAACCAGTTCTGATGCAAACAGAAGCCTGTCAACACAGGCCATTAACAGTAGTTGGATTATATATGATGGATGTAATGCAGGCTGTTCTATGACATCCTTCGCCTCAGTCCTAACCTCTTCATCTCAGTCCTCAGGACACTGTCACTGCCATCCCCACAGCCCACTTGTAGGTGCCTCCTAGAACTTTATATGACTGAACTCTTCAGATGGTGGCCTACAGAGATACAGGGCTATGCAGGGGCCATCTTCTCTAAAGTGTATCCGCCCCAAGCCCATGCAGACCTCCATGTCTGTGACATGTGTACAGATGGTGGGTCCTAGACCCTCTTCGCTCCATACCCGATCCACATCCATATCAATTACCCTTCCATCTGCAGCACTCTCTAATGCAAGGGCCTGCAATTTACTCATGCTTACTGGATGGGACTCCATGTTTTTGCTGCCAAATGGGTGACCCTTTCCTATAAACATCTGCATCTCCTTGGCTGATCAGGTTCCCACTAACCCTATTCAGGAATGATTGATGTGGTGCTCACTTAATATGCCCTTGGTCATCTCTTCTCCAGACTCAAATTCTCATGGCATGCCCATTCCTTAGAGCTAAAGTGCCCCCGCTCCAGACTCATCATGCACACTTCATGCTGTTGTGCCATCTTAGCCTCTGTTTGAACTGCAGTTGCTATGGTGGTGTACATGTGTTCAGTTATACCAGCTGTTTGATGGTTTTACAGAACGCAACTGTAATAGGTATCATTCACAGCATGACTGTATGTATGTTACTGTACATCAAAGAGAGACCTCTCTTACACGCATGCCCTTATCCTGCACAGTGCCATCCAGATCACACCCACAGTGCAAGTGATCCTGCTCAGTTTTTGGGAAATCCCACCCCTATATAAGCAACAACTGCCCAATCATGGTCATGATCTCCTCAGTAAAAGCATTATTTAAGTTACTACATATGCTCAGTAACGCAAATAAATAGGAGGGGACCACGGTACCTTTGCTTTGACAGGTGACATGTGACATTGCTTTCCTCCCCCCAACATATTTTCTCATTGATGAAAATGAATAGGGCCTTGCTTTCATTGAAGTCCAGAAGCAAGGGAATCCTAAGCACATTTGCAAAGTCCATTGCTGTGCTTTATAAATGTATATTTTAAAAGCAGCTGTATAATTGCTCCAAGGTTATACCACTTATCTAAAATGAGCCCCTAAGTGTCTGCTAATTGTAACTGTAGCAATATCATTATAGCAAAATAGTCTTTTTAATGTGTTTTTTACTCTTCTCCTGGCAATGATTATTTTAAAATTTATACTGAGTAGCACAATGAAGATGAATAACGAGCACAAATGTTAGTTTATACACGACCTCCCTGACAATATTCGCAGACAGACAAGATATCTTTGCCATTAATAAGCTGTGAAAAAAGCTATTTCTTTTTATTAGAAACTAAAATTAGAAAACAGCAACAGCAGCCTGCACCATAGTTCACTGCAGCCCAGTGTTGTAAAATCGCTAGACTCAACTCTATCCCCAGCAAGCTTCATTACAATCAGCAACAATCTCTTCCTACATTGTCTTCTGCCACTTCCACCAATGAACTATGAAGAACTCTGATACGATGCTCCTGTTAGTCTTAGGCTTTAGGAGCTTTTTGGGAAACCAAATCACTCAAAACACACTGAATTGTGGAGTTGGCTACCTAAACTGGTGGCCAACTCCAGAATTCAGGGTAATTTAGGTGATTTGGTTTCCCAAAAGGCTTCTGGAAGTCTTTTGTGAAACCAAAGTACTAATTTAACATTATCTGACCTTTGGGACCAACTTTAGGATTTATAAACGGGCCCCTATCTAAAAGTAATGGCAGTGATGTAATCATGATAATATGATCTTCTTAATGTAATTTTTTTTAATCATTCTTTTGACGATTGTAAATTGTAAAGTTGACATTCAGCAGCTCAATAACGATGAATATTAAGTACATTAATTAGTTTAGTACATGAAGTATATTAGCACCCCTGAACTGTCTCGTATATATTTTAGCTCTCCTTCACACTTGAGCATTGGGTTTTTTTTCATTACGGTTCAGTAGGCTTAACATGCAGAATCCAATTCTTTGCAATTGTCCCTGTTTGCCGTGTATGCTCAATCACCCTGATGCTCAAATGTGTGTATGAAATAATGTTTTTATATTGTGAGAGGTAGCATTGTAATCTTGTAAATTTATTCTACAATGACAATAAATGTCTTGTTATCGTCTCATCTTAAAAAAAAAGGTGCCTTTTTTTTTTTTCAAGAGTATTTAGGAGGTATTGTCCCATAAACACATGTAAAAATGCGATACTGGCATTTTACGCCTAAAGAACTGCTCTTCTCTCCTTATCCAGCCCAGGAAACAAACTCCTGAAGCTTGATACAGGTGCAAAAACGCTTGTAAAACACCTGAAGAATACCTGAGAAAAAAAGCCTCAGAATCACCAGACATGTGCACTGCTTATGCTCTGCTCATGTTTGAATATAGCCTTAGTTGATATGAATGTTTAATAATGTTTCATTAAACAAAATAAATCAAAATTTTAAAAGATATGGGATAGGAAAAAGATATTGGAAGTGGATTTTGTAAATTTTACATTTTTCTCTCTAAAATCACTTGAAGTCTATGTCAACCCTTCAAAGGACTTGTTTGACTAGGTCCACGCAAACATTCCCTAGGACATGGGGGTCCTAATCTTCAGTGGGGTGATGGGCAGATGATCACCAGATTAGTGTCTTGCCCCTCTAAGACTGGTTCAAATAGAGGTAACAAAAATGGAAAGTGAAGTGTCACACCACTGCTTGGAGGTCCATTTCCAACTTTATTCCAATGAAAGTAAGGGATGCAATCCAAAGAGTGTGTTTCAGGGGTCCAAAAATGCCCCCTTCACCAGGATTTGATTGAGCACAAAGTTTAATAAATATATACTGTAACTCAGAGAGTACATTTGTAAAGCAGTGAATGTGACTTTCACCAAATAAGTGAATTTTACTGGTGCCTATGTTTTAAATGACAGTGAGTGGTTCAGCACTAGTAAAAAATTTGGTAACAGTCACATTCCCTGCTTATAATATACTCTAGAAAAAGAGCAAAAGCGATTTGAAAAGATTTGCAATGATTATGTAAACATTTCTTTGTATGCTGGAAACATTTATTTATTTTATTTATATAGCGCCATCAATTTACGTAGCGCTTTACATATATATATTGTAAATTCACATCAGTCTCTAACCCTCAAGGGGCGTAAAGTCTAAGGTCCCTAACTCACATTCATACATATACATACTAGGGGCAATTTAGACAGGATCCAATTAACCTACCAGCATGTCTTTGGAGTGTGGGAGGAAACCGGAGTACCCAAAGGAAACCCACACAGGCACAGGGAGAACATGCAAACTCCAGGCAGGTGGTGCTGTGGTTGGGATTTGAACCAACAACCCTAGTACTGCCAGGCAGAAGTGCTAACTATTTAGACAATGTGCTATGTGATATTTTAAAAAAAGAGCACTAAAACAACTGTGTACTGTAAACTGTATACATATGCATATAATTACAATTGTTTCCTAAAAACAAGAATTTTAAATATTTGAAGCTGAATTTTAGGCATACAGTGGGGCAAAAAAGTATTTAGTCAGCCACCAATTGTGCAAGTTCTCCCACTTAAAAAGATGAGAGAGGCCTGTAATTGGCATCATAGGTAGACCTCAACTATGAGAGACAAAATGAGAAAAAAAATCCAGACAATCACATTGGCTGATTTGGAAAGAATTTATTTGCAAATTATGGTGGAAAATAAGTATTTGGTCAATATCAAAAGTTCATCTCACTACTTTGTTATATATCCTTTGTTGGCAATGACAGAGGTCAAACGTTTCCTGTAAGTCTTCACAAGGTTGGCACACACTGTTGCTGGTATGTTGGCCCATTCCTCCATACAGATCTCCTCTAGAGCAGTGATGTTTTGGGGCTGTCGCTGGGCAACACGGACTTTCAACTCCCTCCAAAGGTTTTCTATGGGGTTGAGATCTGGAGACTGGCTAGGCCACTCCAGGACCTTGAAATGCTTCTTACTAAGCCACTTCTTCATTGCCCGGGTGGTATGTTTGGGATCATTGTCATGTTGAAAAACCCAGCCACGTTTCATCTTCAATGCCCTTGCTGATGGAAGGAGGTTTGCACTCAAAATCTCACGATACATGGCCCCATTCATTCTGTCCTGTACATGGATCAGTCGTCCTGGTCCCCTTGCGGAGAAACAGCCCCAAAGCATGATGTTGTAACCCCCATGCTTCACAGTAGGTATGGTGTTCTTTGGATGCAACTCAGCATTCTCTCTCCTCCAAACACGACGAGTTGTGTTTCTACCAAACAGTTCTATTTTGGTTTCATCTGACCATATGACATTCTCCCAATCCTCTTCTGGATCATCCAAATGCTCTCTAGCAAACTTCAGACGGGCCCGGACATATACTGGCTTAAGCAGGGGGACACGTCTGGCACTGCAGGATCTGAGTCCCTGGCGGCGTAGTGTGCTACTGATGGTAGCCTTTGTTACGTTGGTCCCAGCTCTCTACAGGTCATTCACTAGGTCCCCCCGTGTGGTCCTGAGATTTTTGCTCACCGTTCTTGTGATCATTTTGACCCCACGGGGTGAGATCTTGCTTGTAGACCCAGATCGAGGGAGATTATCAGTGGTCGTGTATGTCTTCCATCTTCTAATTATTGCTCCCACAGTTGATTTGTTCACACCAAGCTGCTTGCCTATTGCAGATTCAGTCTTCCCAGCCTGGTGCAGGTCTACAATTTTGTTTCTGGTGTCCTTCGACAGCTCTTTGATCTTCACCATAGTGGAGTTTGGAGTGTGACTGTTTGAGGTTGTGGACAGGTGTTTTTTATACTGATAACAAGTTCAAACAGGTGCCATTGATACAGGTAATGAGTGCAGGACAGAGGAGCCTCTTAAAGAAGAAGGTACAGGTCTGTGAGAGCCAGAAATCTTGCTTGTTTGTAGGTGACCAAATACTTATTTTCCACCATAATTTGCAAATAAATTCTTTCCAAATCAGCCAATGTGATTGTCTGGATTTTTTTTCTCATTTTGTCTCTCATAGTTGAGGTCTACCTATGATGCCAATTACAGGCCTCTCTCATCTTTTTAAGTGGGAGAACTTGCACAATTGGTGGCTGACTAAATACTTTTTTGCCCCACTGTATATAGAAGACACACATTAGTGCCCCTCTCTATTCATTCATACATCATTAACTACATGCCGCCCAACCACTGTACATATATGGCGGCAGGGCGGCACTCGCAGACAAAACCACGTTTTAAGACGTGTGTTTTGTAAACAAATAGGGGGGCGCGCGCGAGGCGTGCCGCCGCCCTATCTGTCCCGCGGATCACCGCCGCAGATGTCAGTCGCCGGGTCACAGCCGCTCGTTAGCGGCTATGTTCCGGCGATCAGCGGCAAACAGTCACAGACAGTACAGCTGCAGTAGCTGTGCTGTCTGTCACTTCCCTGTCAGCTCGAGGATGAGCTGATTGAGAAAGAAGAGTTTCTCTTTCTCAATCAGCCTTGTCCCGCCCAGTACACCCCCCCGCCCCCTAGTAAAACACTCCCCTCACTCCTATAACCCTTCCCTGCAAAATAAAGTTAACCCCTTCCTCCCCATTGCCATTAGTACAGTGTCAGTTTTTTTTTTTTTGCACTGATCACTGTATTAGTGTTTTTGGGGATGTCAGTGACCCCAAGTCAGTACCCCCCAATGTAAGAATGTCCGCCGCAGTCCCGCCATAAGTCGCTGGTCACTGCCATAAGTCCCTGATCGCCGCCATAATTCGCTGATCGCCGCCATTATTAGTATAAAAAAAACCCTAAAAATCCCAGTATCTTTCCAGCCATTTGTAAACGCTATAACTTTCACGTAAACCAATTAATTTACACGTATTGTTTTTTTTTTTTAGCAAAGACATGTCGCAGAATGCATTTTGGCAGAAATTTATGACTAAATATGATTTTTGCATTTTTTTTTAACTGGACATGTTTTATAGCAAAAAGTCCAAAATATTGTTTTTTTTTCCTCAAAATTGTCAGGCTTTTTTTTATAGCGCAAAAAATAAAAACCGCACAGGTGATCAAATACCACCAAAAGAAAGCTCAATTTGTGGGGAAAAAAAGTATGTAAATTTCATTTATGTACCGTATTGCATGACCGCGCAATTGTCCGTTAAACTAGCGCAGCGCTGTATAGCAGAAAAATGGCGTAAGTTGCAGTATTTATACCACAGTTTGTAAACGCTATAACTTCCACACAAAGCAATCAATATACACTCATTGGGATTTTTTTTAACAAAAACATGGAGCAGAATACATTTTGGCCTAAATTTATAACCAACTTTGAGTTTACTATATATTTTTTATAGTTGAAAGTAAAAAATATTGTTTTTCTTCAAAATTTTTGGCCTTTTTATGTTTATAGCGTGAAAAATAAAAAGCGCACAGATGATCAAATACCACTGAAAGAAAGCTCTATTTGTGAGAAAAAAAGGACGTGAATTTCGTTTGGGTGCAGCATTGCATGACTGCGCAATTATCAGTTGAATTAGTGCAGCACCGAGTAGCAAAAAGAGGCCTGGTCATTAAGGGGGGTAAATCCTCTGGAGCTCAAGTGGTTAATCAGTTCAATACCAGGCACTTTCACTCCCTTCCTGCCCAGTAAAATTTTAAGCTTTCAGCGCTGTTGCACTTTGACAATTTTTTTTCACACAAATAGAGCTTTCTTTTGGTGGTATTTAATCACCACTGGATTTTTTTTCTAAATAAATGGAAAAAGACTGAATACTTTGAAAAAAATATGGTTTTCCTCATTTCTGTTATAACATTTTGCCAATAAACAATTGTTCTTCATAAATTTAGGCCAAGATGTATTTCTTTGGTGAAAATAACCCAAATCAGTGTTCATTATTTATTCTGTACGAAAGGTATAGAGGTGCATGTGTGTGTGTCTTGGGGCCCAAAAAGTCCCAGGAAAGTACAAATTACCCCCCCCAAATGACCCATTTGGATAGTAGACAGTCTACAGTATTTAGTAATAGGCATGGCAAGTTTTTTGAAGTTGTAATTTTTTTTTCCTTTTTTTGTGAATTTGTCTTTTAATTCCTACATTTTCTATTTTTTTTTCTTTTTTTAAACACTGTCACCAGTGCCGTACAGTGTCACTGGTGACGGTGTGTAAAAAAAAATATGTTTTTTTATTCATTACATTTTCTCCTCTTGTTTACAATTTTTTTTAATACACTGTGACTAGAATAATAAAATGTTACCATACTTTTTACATATGATTGCTTATACTAGCGAATTTCACTGTTATAAGCAACCATTTTTACTGAATTAAATTGATTCATCCAGCATGTATTGTGATTAGTTGTGACTGGCCACAACTAATCACATTGTACAGATGGGCTGTGATTGGCCCTGTCTGTACCATGTGACCACTGTGACCAATCAAAGCTAGCAACACAATTGTACATGATTAGCATGAATCAAAGCCATTCATTGTTTACAATTGTCATGTGATCTGCTGTCACAGCCATCACATGGTAGCAGCAGCGGCCCGTTTCAGTGATCTATCATCGGCTGTGTCTGGTGGACAAGGCCGGTTACAGATCACACGGTCACACATGAGGCATGTTCTGGGAGGATGTCATATGATGTCCACCAGGAACTACGAAAGTCCCGCCCAGCCATCATTTTACAATAGGCCAGACGGGAAGTGGTTAAAGGAGTTCTATGGTCACAGCATACACTTTCATGGTATATTATTAGCATTGTAATAGCATTGCATGCAAAAGTTTCTTTTGACAATCCAATATAAGCCTACTTGAAAAATCTCCTTTCATGTTGTGAGTTCTGCCTGTCAACTGTCTGTCTCTTTCCAAAATTTCCTGGATTCCCTGCATGCTTTGCAGCTTTTCCTCAATTTCTAAGGACTATATATCCCATGGTACATTGCTGCCTTCAAGCAGTGATTCCTGTACTGACTCTGCCTTCTGAACCTGCTTCTCTGTAGCACAGAAGGCAGGCTTTGTGAAATGTGTGACACAGCAGTGATACTCACACAGCATAGTGACTACGTGTCACAGAATTCAAGGAAGCAAGTGTGTGGGGATCTTTCAAAGTAGCTTTATAAACTCAATATCATTCAGATTAAGAGAAGTAGACTAGAAATAAATGATACACAATGTGGACATGAACATATTATTTTACATTTTGGCCATATATACACCTTAAATCATTTTTTTACATGTATAGGTAAAGAAATATTTAGTCTAAATGGCTGAATTTGACTTGTAACAGCAGTGCAAGTAGACCCATTGATGTCACCTTGCCGCAGAGGTAAGTGTTTTTAAGACTAACCCCAACATGTTTTTTTTTAATTTCTGTAACACAGTGTTTGGAAAGCATGGATGGGGCCAACCGACCTTCACATAAAATGAATGTGTTTTCTATGTATTGTATATATAAACAGAATCATAGAAATAAAGCATAGAAAATACAATCCCTTTACCATTCCCGGAACTGGAGTTCTAATCATCTTTGTAACTGCCATTTCTGTAGGTATGACCTTTGAGTGTAATTAGTGTCAATAACTCTATTCAGTAACTAGCTAATATTAATCCTTTATATGATATGGTGTTGATCAGTAGTCATTAGTATCCCCCTTCTGATTTGTATCTCAGATCTGTCAGCCATTCTCATAGCGGTGAAGAAAATGGCAAACCCAGATACACCTGCACTTACAGATGGACTCTGTATGGATAGGACCAAATCACGAGTTTCTTGGAATATGCACGCCTTGCTGCCCTCAAAAGACCAGGGAAGTCCACATATATTGAGTAGAGGGCGCTCCGGCCTACTGCATTACCTTTACAAAATGTACTTATTAATGATAAAAGTAGGTATTGTACTCACAAAATGACAATACAGTCAAAGGTACATTGTGAAAGAACCGCTTTTTCCAATCCTCACTATGTGTCTGTCTGTAATAGGAACTCAGGACCTTCAACAGGCTGACACGTTTCGAAGACTTGCCTCTTCCTCAGAGCCAACTCTCATAGCGGTATCTTGTATCCATCTGATCCTAGGCTAGTGGATTAAGTCATTTTTACTTTCTATGTCCACTCATTTTCTCAGCATTATATTCATACTTCATGATCATCGGAATTAAGAAGACACTGAGCTCTGGTTTAAAAAAAATTGTATTCAAGTTTGTGTTCTTAACTCAAAAAAGTCACTTCTGTCGCTCTCAGCATCCACCAAACCCCCTTATTTTGCTTCTGTGATCTGACTTCCTGTTAGAGGGTGTCTATGTTCATTCTCTGTGGTCCCAGTTTATGTAGGAAGGTAGTCACCTTTTCTTGCTCACTCCCAAGATGGACTGTGGCTATGGGATTTGTAGTATGCATAGAGTAGCATACATGACCATAGCAAACATTGTGAATGGGGAAAAGGATCATGGAAGACATTACAAGGAAGCAGTAACAAACAAATTCATGAAAAAAATTAAAGGGCCATTAAGTAGTGGATGTGCATGGATTTGCATAGAGTGAAGCAGATTTGATCCCTCAACATTTCTTTCTTTTGGTGATTACAGTAGTAAGACCCACGTTACTACCAATGGAGACTTCCATTAGAGAGGCTGGGACACCATAATGTTGACAGAACTATATAAAACATGCACTCCAGCTATGGGAAACTAGAAAGTTTATGTTAGTGTATCCTGCAAGGTCATCCCCCTAGCAAGGATAATGAACACCCAACACTGGTGTCCTCAATAAATACCTGGATCTTGTAGGCATGACCAACAGGACACCTCCCCCTTCCCAGGGCTTCATAACAAAAGCAAAGTGTACTCGAAGCCATTAGCTCCCCAGATATAAAACTTTTTTTTTCACATGTATCGCACATATAAAAAAAAAACTACAATTACATATTTTATGGGAAAAAAGCAATAAAGGTTAATGTATAGTTATCGTTTATATGAAATTAGGGAATTCCACCCAAACATTTTGGGAAGAGGGTTTATGTGAGGTAATGGCAGTGGAGATACTGCTATAACCATTTTTTGCTGCATTGAAACAAGATTTAAATTAAAGGAAGACTTTACTGCTGGAATACATAAGTAGCCTTTGCATAAACTTACATCTAAAAATGCTTGCTGCTTGGCTTCTGTCTAGAAGTTAACTGCTAGGCTCCATTCACATGAGCAGCCAGGGCCGGTTTGCTGCATTTAGAGGTGGCTAAACACTGCCACTTGACACAGCGACACTCTTTACTATAGCTGCATACACTATCATTTAATTGTTACAAGGAATAGAACAGAATATGTCAAAGGAAATAAGGGCCGCAAAAGTTGAGAACGAGCAACAGATTGCAAAAGATAGTGGGATAAGCCCCCAAAATTCTTCAAATAAGTTAATAGTAAAAAGTTCAGGTCTAAGCATGTAGGTCCTTTACAAAATAATCTAGAGTGGGTGACTGGGGACAAAGAATAGGCAGATTTATGTAATACTTTCTTCAGCTCTGTGTATACAAAGGAGCATGGGGGAGCTCTTGTCCATAATGGGCATGGTATTGACACAGTTCCAGATGATCCACATTGACTCACAATTGATATGGTCCAGATATATTTAAACAGAATAAAGGTGAATAAAGCACCTGGACCGGATAGCATACACCCACAGGTCCTAAAAGAAATGAGCTCTGTTATTTCAAAGCCATTGTTTCTAATGTTAAAGGACTTATTAATGACTGGTATAGTACCACTGGATTGGCATAAGGCCAATGTGGTGCCAATATTTAAAATGGGTCAAAATCTTTACCAAGTAATTATAGACCTGTTAGTTTAACTTCTATAGTTGGGAAGACACTGGAGAGTTTACAAGCACCACATAGATGAGGTCTTGCTGGAAAAAAATATTTTAAGCAACAGACAGCATAGATTCATGAAAGACAGAAGTTGTCAAATAAATCTGATTTCTTCTCATGAGGTTAGCAAATCCTTGGACATACCAGTGGCTGTGGATAGAATAAACTTGGATTTGCAAAAGCATTTGTCACAGTTCCACACACACGGCTAATGTGTAAGGTAAAGTCTATGGGCTTGGAACAATCAGTTTGTAAATGGATAGAAAATTGAAAAGTTAAACTGAAAGGCTAAAAGACTGCATTCAGAAAGTAGTAGTTAATGAATCATACTCAATTGTCTAGGGTAGTTATTGGTATACCCCAAGGTTCAGTGTTGGGACCCTTACTTTTGTATATATTTATAAATGATATAGGGTCTAGGAATTAAAAGTACCATTTCAGCCTTTGCAGATAACACCAAGCTGTGCAGTGGAATAACTTACAAGCCAACCTCAATGCACTGTTTAATTGGGCAACTATGTGGCAAATGAGGTTTAATGTTGATAAATGTGAGGTTATGCACTTGGGGGCTAAGAATATGCATGCATCATACATACTGGGGGGGGGGTACAACTGGGGGAATCCATGGCGGAGAAGGATCTGGGAGTTCTGGTAGATCACAAGCTTGCAAGCATGCAATGCCAAGCTGCGGTTTCCAAAGCGAGCAAAATCCTCTCTTGTATTAAAAGAGGTATAGACTCCAGAGAGGGATATCATATTACCCCGGTACAAATCATTAGTTAGACCTCATCTGGAATATGCAGCCCAGTTTGGGGCACCAATTCACAAAAAGGATATCGGGAAACTGGAGAAAGTGCAGAGAAGGGCAACCAAACTGATAAGAGGCATGGAGGAGATCAGCTATGAGGAAAGATTAGAGGAACTGAATTTATTCTCTCTTGAGAAGAGGAGATTAAGGGGGGATATGATCAACTTGTATAAATACATACAGCTGGTAACATAAATATTGAACACATCACCATTTTTCTCATTAAATATATTTCTAAAGGTGCTATTGACATGAAATTTTCACCACATGAAAGTATCTATGCAATCCATACATACAAAGAAACCAAAACAAAGAAGTTCAGAAATTAAGTTGTAATATGTGTAATACAATGGAATGACACAGGGAAAACATATTTAACTCGCTAACTGAAATTTATTTATTACTTTGTACAAAATCCTTTGTTGGTAATGACAGCTTCAAGACGCCACCAGTATAGAGAAACTAGTCGCATGCATTGTCCAGATGTGATTTTGGCCCATTCTTCCACACAAACAGTCTTCAAATCTTGAAGGTTCAGTGGGCCTCTTCTATGAACGCTGATCTTTAGTTCTTTCCATAGATTTTCTATAGAATTCAAGTCAGGTGATTGGCTGGGCCATTCTAGCAGTTTTATTAATTTTCTTTGAAACCAATTGAGAGTTTCTTTGGATTTGTGTTTAGGATCATTGTCTTGCTGAAATGTCCACCCTCGTTTCATCTTCATCATCCTGGTAGATAGCAGCAGATTTTTATCAAGAATGTCTTTCCATTTTTCCATTCATCCTTCCTTCAATGACATGAAGTTTGCCAGAACTGTATGCTGAAAAACAGCGCCCCACCATTCCAGATTATGGCCCCAACAATGGTCACTGGAACATTCAGAAGTTTAGGAATCCTTCTGTAACCAATGCCACCAGTATGTTTTACAACAATAAGGTTGCAAAGGATTTGAAAGAGCTCTTCGCTTTTCTCATTTACCTTGGTGATGAGACACCTTTTTATATGCCATCAGTTGAAACTGAATCAGCTAATATTAATTGCACTGACAAGGGACAGGATTACTGTTAGATTTCAACTGGTGTCTTGGCTTTCCTTGCCTTTTTGCACCTCCCTTTCTTCTTTACTGAGAAAAATGGCGACGTGTTCAATATTTATTTTACCTGCTGTTAATGGTCCATATAATGAACTCAGTATAGAGTTATTCACTTTAAGGTCATCACAGTGAACAAGGAGGCACTCTTTATGTCTGGAGGAAAAGAGATTTAATTGCTAAATATGGAAAGGCTTCTTCACGGTAAGAGCTGTGAAAATTTGGCATAGACTCCCTTAAGAGCTGATAATGGCCAGCTCAATAGATTGCTTTAAAAAAGGCCTGGATTCTTTTCTAAATGCACATTGCTAAATGTACTGGAACGTCTGTCTTTACACGCACATGAAGTTTAATGGCATCCCAGTCTTAGTTCGTAGGGTTCAATATTGAGTTGTCCCACCCTTTGCAGCTATAACAGCTTCAACTCTTCTGGGAAGGCTGTCCACAAGGTTTAGGAGTGTGTCTATGGGAATGTTTGACCATTCTTCCAGAAGTGCATTTGTGAGGTCAGGTACTGATGTCGGACGAGAAGGCCTGGCTCGCAATCTTTGTTCTAATTCCTCCCAAAGGTGTTCTATTAGGTTGAGGTCAGGACTCTGTGCAGGCCAGCCAAGTTCCTACACCCCAAACTTACTCATCCATGTCTTTATGGACCTTGCTTTGTGCACTGGTGTGCAATCATTTTGAAACAGGAAGGGGCCATCCCCAAACTGTTCTTATAAAGTTGGGAGCATGAAATTGTCCAAAATGTCTTGGTATGCTAAAGCCTTAAGAGTTCCCTTCACTGGAACTAAGGGTCCAAGCCCAACTCCTAAAAAACAACCCCACACCATAATACCCCCTCCACCAAATTTTACAAAATAAGAAAGTCTATACTCACCTTACCTGATGCCAGCACCAACAAGTGCCACTATATTTGGTACAAATAGTCCTCCACAGCTCTCACTGGTTCCTTTTGCTGACTTCCATGTCAGTACTGTATACTGTAACAAGTGAAAATCAATGGGTGAAAGGAGAGTTGCAGGGGGATCCAGGTGATCAACACTACCGAAAGACTTGGTTATCAAGCAGATTTTAGTGGACCATTTCTACTAAAAGGAGTGGCATTCAGCAGTAGAGGCACCAGAAAAGGTAAGTGTACACTTCTTTTAGTGGAAACAGGAGTTTTATCAGTTAGTTTTCAATAAATATTCAATAAAGCATCACAATATAATGCACTACAGTAATATCGACAAGTTTATAAAGTGCACCATTGTTCAATTCACCGTTAAGAATCCTGGTTGTGTATGTATATTTTTATAGTATCGAAAACACATTCATCTATGTGCAAAATGTCAATAGAAGCAATGACAATAGAGGTGATGAATGCTGGCTGCGTGTCAAAAGGTCATCGTGATGATGGTCCATTAAACATCAGACTGATGTTAAATAAAGAGGAAAGCTTTTTCATATTTTTTTTTTATTAAAATGTATGAATGTGAAAAGATTAATTCTTTTTTGTTGTTCTTTGAGGATATCATTCACCTTAGGGGTAAATTTACTAAAACTGGTACACTCATATTCTGCTGCAGCTGTGCATGGTAGCCAATCCGCTTCTAACCTCAGCTTGCTCAGTTAAGCTTTGGCAATAAAACCTGGAAGCTGATTGGTTTCTTTGCAGACGTGAGCCTGATTTTACACTCTCCAGCTTTAGCAAATACACCCCTTCATATCAGCCTTGGGTGGAATGAGGTAATTAAATTTACAAAGGAACATCTTTTACCCCTTTTACTGTCAGCGCCATTTTTTTTTTAATTGCGCACAAATAACTCTTTTCCTTGACTATGATCGGAACATGATACTGGTACAAATAGGTATAACTACAGCCTATATGTGTACATATGTAGTAGTTGTGGTTTTTACTGCTAAAAGAGTTGTCTCTCTTCTGAAAGAGGGTCACATCGCAGTGCACTCAGGTAAGTTAGGAAAAAAAAGGTTTTAGAAGGGTTGGATAGGGTTCAAAATTTGCACCAAGATGGGCTTTAAAAAGTTAGTGGTGATATTTTCACAAGGTTTTCTGACCCAGAAAGTCTAGGTTATACCACATCGGGTATAAGTAGTGCTTCGGGTTCTTAAATGTACAGAAATCGGATGACAATGATCATGTTATAGCTAGGCTGAAATAGGAAATAATTTTGACTAGTTGGTTGCCCCTTTACTACACATGCAAAGATACTGTGCAAAATACAAAGGTTTTCCTTTCAAATCTTGTTGCTTTAACAGAACCAATAATCACCCATCAGGTCTGACCTTTCTATGACAAGAACTCTCATCTGTGAATAGCTCATGAAGGGTTTGTTGTACCTGATGCATGGTTTGGGTTTTCAAGGTCAGTACACCAAATAAGATTTATTATGTGCTACAAGATGTTGTCTGTTTTGTGCTTTGTGAATGAGTGATATAATTGCTGTTTACTGAATGAGGCCTTTAAGGAATTTACTCAGATCCCTACCCCATACAGGAATGTTGATGAATGCAATGTGAAACTGGAGCAGTGACACTTTTATGAGAAATTATTTCTGTAAGATTGCAACTTGATTCATTAACTTCTTACTGAATTAATTTCTTCTTCTCTAAATATAGCACCGCACCAATATAAAACCTTCCCCTGACCACTTCTTAGGTGTGCGCTTTTCAAGTGAAAAATGATCACAAGTAGAAAGGTGATTCTGATGCAGATGTTGGCAAAGCCTTTGAAGTTGGCAGGGCAGGATTGTAACAGTCATACATATGCAGAAAACTTTCCCAATGCATTGCTTAAACAGAATGGGCAAACAAGGACCTTCCCTGACCTACCCCTCTGCTCCTGCATCTACCTCAGCCAGCAAAAAAACCCTGGTCATTCCATGGATGGGGAGTATGTGTGTTTCTCACATGTGCCAATGTTTGGGTCTAGTGGCCAAAGAATAGATTTGAGCACTGTTAAAACAGATTGCATGATGTCAAGGCTTAAGTCATTTTGCTCTGAGACAGAAGATGTGCCAGGAAATTGCTGGAGAGGCAACAGTGGGTTGGGGGAAGGTTTTTTTGTACTCAATGTCACAGTCATTTTCACAGTGAGGATAAAAGAAGGGCAGTAACAGGTAAGTGTACAATTTGAGCTGCATGCTGGGGGAATGGGAGGTTATTTACATTGTTTGTTAAATTTTGTTGCAGGCTGGCTGGTAAGTGAGCTGGACATTTTATGTTTGTTTTTTACATGCATTGCCCTTCCATGTGCTCCTAGCTTCAAAGGCTAGTTACAGGTTGGGGTGGCTGCATTTGTTGTAAAAGTGTACAATTTGAGCTGCATTCTGGGGGGGGGATAGGAGGTTATTTAAAATTAAACTGTATTAAAAAAAAATCTTTACACATATTGTAGAATTCTTAACTCCTTTTCAAATGTCAGTGCAGTGATTTACTCCCCCTTCCTATAGGACATATCAATCAGAAATAGAGCATCTGAACGGAAACAGCAGCTGCTGCGCTCTCTTTTTAGAAAAGCCATAATGCGAGTTCCCGCAATATACAAGTGCTAGAAAACTTTTAGAAGCTCTTATCTAGGTGGTACTTTACACCTGTCTGTATAGAGAAATATGTACCGGGTTATGACCCTAGTTGTTTCCATGGTTGCAACACTGGTGGTAACATGCTCCACATATGGTGGACCTGCCCAGTAGCTCATTGACTATGGACCAGAGTCTATAATTTGATTTATTCAGTCATGCATGTCAACCTCAAGAAGAACCCTAGTGAAGCATTGCTGCTTAAGCCTCTCTGCGACATGCCCCACAAAACCCGTACTCTGGTTACCTTTTTCTTCATGGCAGCAAAGCAAACCATAGCATATTCTTGGAAATCTCCCACTCTTCAATCTGAGGAAGTCAAATCTAGAATCCAAGGCTTTTTTATCAATGAAAAATCAACAGCGGTATTGAAGGATAGCCATGACAGGTGCCTTTCAATCTGGCAACCCTAACTGGACTATCATCCCAATTCCTGCTTTACTAAGAGGTTAACCCACCTGTAATCTACAGTGTAAAGCTCTCCTAATCCCCTTCATGATGTGATCTAACGCTTCTCAACTGTGAACTTCCCTTACCTCTCTTAGTCTAAAGCCCCTACCTTCCTTTTCTCCTTCTCCATTTCTGCTCCACTTTTCTTCCTGAGAAGGTAGGATTTTCTTCTTTCCCATCTTTCCTCACTTTCCTTCCACCACTTTATATTTGCTCTGTTTGGATTGTTTGTTTTTTTTTGCTTTGCTGCCAGTGCTTGGAATTGTCAAAAACCATGTTTTCCCCTAAATTTTCTCTCAAGATTACGGAGTTGTCTATTCCCCCTCTTTTTCTGGGGTGAACTAATGTTGGCATACCATGGGAGATACAGTTAGGTCTATATATATTTGGACACAAGCACAATTTTAGTTTTTTTCAGGTATTTACCAAAACATATTCAAGCTATAGTTATATAATGGACATGGGCTGAAAGTGCACACTCTCAGGTTTAATTTGAGGGTATATACATCCAATTTGGAGGAAGAGTTTAGGAATTTCAGCTCTTAAGATTAGCCATCCCCCTTTTTCAAGGGGTCAGAAGTAATTGGGCAATTGAATCATAATCTGTTTCATGACCAGGTGTGGGCTACTCCATTATTTCTTCATCAATTAAGCAGGTAAAAGGTCTGGAGTTGATTCTAAGTGTGGTATTTGCATTTGGAATCTATTGCTGTGAACCTACATCATGCGTTCAAAGGAGCTGTCCCATGCAAGTGAAACAGGCCATTGTAAGGCTTAAAAAATGAAGCAAATCCATCAGAGAGAAAGCAGCAACATTCAGAGTGGCAGTCTAGTACATTCTGAGGAAAGAAGAATGCACTGGTGAGCTCATCAACCTAAAAAGGCATGGACGTCCATGGAAGACAACAGTGGTAGATGATTGCAGGATCCTCGCTATAGTAAAGAAAAACCCATTCGCAACATCCAGACAAGTGAAGGACACTCTCCAGGAGGTGGACGTATCATTGTCAAAGTCTACAATCAAGAGGAGACTTCTCGAGAGCAAATACTGAGGGTTCACCACAAGGTGCAAACCATTCATAAGGCTGAAGAATAGAAAAGCCAGATTAGACTTTGCCAAAAACATCTAAAAAAGCCAGACCAATTCTGGAAAATATATATCACAGTAAATAGGTGCAGCGCTAAGAATATTAATATATATACGGTATATGTTAATCAGGACACCCGCACATCTGGAATTGTGATCCCTCAGGATCCACACGATTTTATCACCTTGAACTATTTAATCACTAATAATCACCATTAGGTGATATCATCTATTCTGCACTGATATTGTATCATACAACATATACCGTATATATTAATATTCTTAGTGCTTCACCTATTTACTGTGATATATATTGTACTGGAGGTTTTCTTATGGTTTCCTTTTTTGGTGTTTCAGCAGCTTAATCTTTACTCTTTAAAGCTAAAGGTAGCGCTCGCTTAGCACCCTCTTACAGTTCTGGAAAACATTCTTTGGACGGAGGAAACTAAGATGAATCTGTACCAGAATGATGGGAAGAAAAAAGTGTGAAGAAGGCTTGGAACAGCTCATGATCCAAAGCACACAACGTCATCTGTAAAACATGGTGGAGGCAGTGCGATGGCATGGGCATGCATGGCTTCCAGTGGCACTGGGTCATTGGTGTTTATTGATGTGACAGAAGACAGAAGCAGCTGGATGAATTCTGCAGTGTTTAGAGATATACTGTCAGTCCAGATTCAGCCAAATGCAGAAGAGTTGATTGAATGGTGCTTCACAGTACAGATGATCCAAAACACACTGCAAAAGCATCCCAGGAGCTTTTGAAGGAAAAGAAGTGGAATATTCTGCAAGGCTGAGTCAATCATCTGATCTCAATCCAATTGAGCATGCATTTCACTTGCTGAAAGCAAAACTAAAGGCAGAAAGACCCACAAAGAACAACTGAAGACAGCTGCAGTTAGAGCCTGGCAAAGCATCAGAAAGGAGGAACCCCAATCTTTTCTAATGTCCATGGGTTCCAGACTTCAGGCAGTCATTGCCAGTAAAGAATTCTCAAAATAATAAAATATTAAAAATGAACATTTTATTTATAATTATAATCATTTGTCCAATTACATTTGAGCCCCTGAAAATGGAGGAACAGTGTATAAAAATGGTTGCAGTTCCTAAAATTTGTATTTGATATTTATGTTCAACCCCTTGAATTAAAGCTGAAAGGCTGCACTTCAAATTAATTTAGATTGTTTTAATTTATTCTGGTGGCATACACAGCCAAAAGTATGAAAATGGTGGCTGTGTCCAAATATATATGGACCTTACTGCATCTCTGCATTCAGGTTATATGATTCTTCAGTGACATTTGGTGAAGATTACCAGTACGGTGATTGCTTTCTGTTAAGCGGACCCCTGTGTGGGTCAATATTGCTATTATGAGACTGTATACTGTTTCTCTGAACATTGTTTGTCATGTATCACTTAAGACATTGCTTGTTTTTTGGGTTTTTTTTTTCAATAAAGTTCTTTTGGTACCAGAAAAGCCATAATGATCTGAGAATCCTGTGCTATCAGTGTTTCCTGTAATAAATGTTAATTTGTAAAACAAAGATTTCAGACAAATAGTTAATAGAAAACAGATAATTAACCAGTGAAAAACTAACAAGCTTTGAAAAAATATAAAATTAAATTTCCACTAAACCATTATAGTTTCTTATTAGTATATTGTAGTTATCTAATAACGCACAAAAAGGTTAAACTTGTAGTAAAGTAAAATATGTAGAATGGCCTCAGACAATGTGTTCATTCAGTCACAATTGAACAGTCTAATATAATGACCGTTTGATATGCACAGAAACAATAATAAGCATTACTACCCACTAGCTTTGTAGTGATAAAATAATGTAAAGTGTATTTATTTATATTAGGACATACAAAGGTGTGTTATAACTTAAAGTGTTACTAAACCTAAAACAGTAAAATCAGTCTGTTTATGCAGTAAAGCATGCTTGTTATACTCACTGTGGAACCTAAGGGGTTAATCCTCTGCATTGTGTAAAAAGGCTGTTTGATCCTAACTTCTCTTATCCTCCCCTTCTTCCAGTGCCCCCCTCTTATCTCCTGATAAGACATATTGTGTGGAGACACTCGGCACATGCTCAGTTTGGTGTGTATTGCTAGAGAGGTTTTTTTTTTTTATTTCTTGGGAGAGTGCATGTGATCAGCACAAGGCCAATCAGCCCTGTCCAGACAGAGGTCAGGGGTCATGCATCCTCCTAGAGCAGAAATAAAACTCTGACTGTTCTGGCTGCTGATGAGAAAAGTTATTTAGCCGCTTATATTTATTTAACATAACATAATTGCATTTCCATGTTCTGTGTACTGTGGGAGACCAGATATAATGAATGCAGGGTCCTGGGTTTAGCAACTCTTTAATGGTTCAAAAAAAGTTAGTGTTCTATGGTACCCCATAGATGGCAGCATCAGACAAATACTCTGCAATAACAAAAAAATATGTAGCTAAAAAAAAAAAAGCCACAATAGAAAAAATAATACACAGAAACCTAGATTGGAGATAGCAGGGGGAAAAAGGGAAGAAAGAATGAATAAATTGTACATGCTAACGATGCACAATTTACTTATTTTTGTTATTTTTGTTTTTCTTTCTTAATATTTGGCACAACATGGAAAACAGATCTAGAATGAAGAATAGTATATGGATTATAAGATGGTATCACGAATGAGTAGAAATAAATAAATATATATATATACACACACACACACACAATGTCAGGGATCGCGGCTCCAGGGTCAGGGATCGCGGCTTCTCTCCCCGCGCATGGGCACTGGCGGCAGATCACGCCGGGACACAGGCACTAAGTCCCGGCGAGCCGCGGCTGACAGGACACCGCGCATGCGCAGTAGGAGCCGCGGGCGCGCCTCAGGCGTCCAATGACAGCCGGGGGCGCGTCCTGGCCGGCCAATGACAGTGCAGGGCGCACTACTTAAAGATGCCCTGCACTGTCACAGATTGCCGCAAGGTCTATCTGTGATCCCGTATCCGTTCTAGTGACCCTGATTGCCCTGACTACGCTGCCTTCTCCTGTGATTTGACCCGGATTGCCCTGACTACTCTGCCTTCTCCTATTCTGACCCCCGGCTTGTCTGACCATTCTGCGGACTGACTTACCCTGCTGATCCTGCGTGTGACCTGACTACTCTTTGCCCGCCGATTCGGTACCCTGCTTACCCCCACGGGACCACAGTCCGTTACCAGCCTGCTAGGGCCGCCATCCTCTTCACATCTGGCTCTCCCGGTACCTGCATACGTCCCCGGAGGCTTCCTCTGCCACTGGTGGGCCCGCTCGGAGGTCGTGACCTGGCCCGGGTCTGTTACAAGTCCATCCCCACCATCAGGGGCCCTGGTGAAAGCACAGCCCGGGCTTAGACCCCACGCTCTGGGTAGGTCTGTCAGTTGGCAGCCTGAGGCACCACCTGGCGGATCATAACAGTACCTTGCGGCCATGACAGAGCCAGGAAGTGGACCGGCGTCCCTAGAGGATATTTGCCAGCACCTGGCAACTTTGACCCAAGCTTTCCAGAATTTCCACAGTCGCTGCGCCCGACTTGAGGACCGCATGGAGTCATTAGCCACCCTGACTCCCCCTGCTCAGAGTCCTCCAACTGCGGAATCTCCCACTACCCCGGCATCTGGAGCAGTTGCCGCGCCCCTAGCTCCTGAACCCCGCGTTCCCCTGCCGGAATGATTCCGTGGAGACCGAAGCCGGTTCCGAGCCTCCCGGAACGCCTGCACCCTGTATTTTGACTTGCAGCCCCGCACGTTCACCACCGAGACCGTCAAGGTGGGGTTTATAGTTTCTCTCCTGAGCCCCAGGATTGGGCTCACCGTCTGATGGAGAAGCACGATCCCCATCTTGATTCCGTGACTGAGTTCTTTCAGGCCATGGCTGTGTTGTATGACGACCCTCAGCGGGTTGCTTCCGCGGAGGCTACCCTATACTCTCTACGGCAAGGCCGCCGGGCAGCCGAAGAGTACGCGTCCGATTTTAGGCGTTGCATGGGAGATACCAGATGGAACGATGCGGCATTATGTCACCAGTTCCGCATCGGGCTGTCTGAGTCTCTCAAAGATGAACTAGCACGAGTAGGCCTACCTGACTCCCTGGAAAAACTGATTGAGTTGGCCATTCAAATTGACCGTAGACTAAGGGAACGTCGGCTGGAAAGGAGCAGCCAGGGTCAAAGGGTGGCATGGATTCCACCGAGAGAAACAGCTCCAGCCCCAGGGAACCAGGGGACACCCCGGAACCCATGCAACTAGGACTGGCCCGTTCCCACTTATCGGTCGAGGAACGTCAGAGGAGACGATCACAGAACCTACGTCTGTACTGCGGGGAAGCTGGTCACCAGGTGCGCTCCTGTCCTGCAAAAATGAGTAAGTCCGCTTCCTTTTCTTTTACTTTACCTGCAGGAAGGGGTGATCAGTCAAGTTACCTGGCCATACCTGTGTCTTTACAGCTCCCCGGAGGAACATTGTCGGTGACCGCAATCGTTGACTCAGGAGCATGTAGTTGTTTCATCGATCTGACTTTTGCCCACCGGCAAAAAATCCCTCTCCAGACCAAAGAAAGGGGGTTCAACATCTTCTTGGCAGATGGGTCCAGTATAAAATTAGGGGTGGTGGACCAGGAGACACCTCCCATTTTTACCACGATGGCAGACCATCACCAGGAGTTCCTCCGTTTGGATGCCATCGCATCCCCCCTTTTTCCAGTCATTCTGGGGCTCCCTTGGCTGCGGGCCCATAACCCCCAGATTGACTGGGAAAAGGGAACAGTTCAATTTCGGTCACCTTACTGTCTGAGTCACTGCCACGTCACAGGATCCGTGGTTCCCCGGTTCCTCCTGTGCTTGGATGGCGATATCCCAGGTTATTCCTCCGGCCTACCATGACTTCTTAGACATTTTCAGTAAGCGAGGAGCTGACATTCTTCCTCCGCACCGTTCATACGATTGCCCCATAGACCTCCTACCCGGATCTGAAATCTCGTTTGGCCGTATCTTTCCTTTATCAAAAATGGAATCGGGAGTACTGAGGGAATATATTGACGAAAACCTTCGGAAGGGATTTATTCGTCCATCCACACCCCCAGCCGGGGCCGGGTTGTTCTTTGTAGAAAAGAAGGACAAATCGTTACGGCCCTGCATAGACTACCGTGATCTGAATAAAATAACGGTAAAGAATCACTATCCCTTACCCCTAGTCCCCGAGCTCCTCCAGAGATTGAGGTCCGCAATGATATTTACTAAATTAGACCTGCGGGGGGCCTATAACCTTGTTCGTATCAGGGAGGGGGATGAGTGGAAGACGGCTTTCCGTACGAGATTCGATCACTTTGAGTATTTGGTGATGCCGTTCGGGCTCTGTAACGCACCGGCCACCTTCCAACATTTTATCAACGATGTCTTTCGTGATTTCCTCGATGTTTTCGTGGTGGTTTATTTGGATGACATCCTAATTTTTTCTCCCTCACTGCAGGTTCATCGAAGTCACGTGTTACGGGTGTTAGAACGGTTGCGTCAACACGGGCTATACGCCAAGGCAGAAAAGTGCTGTTTCGAACAGCGCGAAATCACGTTCTTTGGACTGGTTCTCTCTTCCGCGGGGGTCGCGATGGATCCCCAGAAAGTCACGGCGATCTTAGATTGGCCAATACCCGCCGATAAAAAGGGGGTACAGCGTTTCATCGGCTTTTCTAACTTTTATAGAAAGTTTGTTAGGAACTTCTCCGGTCTGGTCTCCCCAATCACGCAACTGACGAAACAAGGGGTCCGCTTTAAGTGGACTCCCGAAGCTCAGACGGCATTCGAAAAGCTCAAGAAATTGTTCACCTCTGCTCCCATTCTCTGCCATCCGTATTCTTCTCTCCCATATGTTTTGGAAGTGGACGCCTCCGAAAACGCGGTAGGAGCGGTTCTGTCCCAAAGGAATGGTACCAAGGAACTACTGCATCCTGTGGCGTTCTTCTCCAGGAAGTTGACACCGGCGGAACGAAACTATGACATTGGAGATCGGGAGCTCCTGGCTATTAAATCCGCTCTAGAAGAATGGAGGTATTTACTGGAAGGAGCCACACACCCAATCCTAATATTCACAGATTACAAAAACCTTGAATATTTAAGAACGGCAAAATGACTGAGACCTCGCCAGGCGAGATGGGCTCTTTTCTTTTCTCGGTTTATATTCCATATAATGTACCGACCCGGTTCTAAGAATACAAAACCAGACGCTCTGTCCCGCATGTTTGAGGACCCCGACGATGCAGTGTTACCTGACACCATCTTACCTTCCGGAAGCTTCCTCGCGCTACAAACGGAACTTCGCTCCAGACTTCTCGATGCTTCTGTAAGACTGCCAGTTCCGTCTGGGTCACCTCTCCAGAACCGCAGTGGGCTGTTTTGGAAGGAAGACCGGATCATGGTCCCAGAAGAAGTTCGAACCTTGGTCCTGGGGCACTGCCACGACCATCCAATGGCGGGTCACTTCGGGGTTACGAAAACTCTGGAACTACTACAGCGCTCGTTCTGGTGGCCAGACATGATCAAGGACTGCGAGCGTTACGTCCAAACCTGTCCCACCTGCCAAAGGAACAAGCCCTCCAGGAGCAGGGCATGGGGATTGTTACGTCCATTGCCTATACCCAAGCGGGCCTGGCAAATGATAGCCATGGATTTTGTGGTCGAACTCCCACCATCCCAAGGCTACACAGAAATAATGGTGATCGTCGACCGCTTCTCAAAGATGGCACATTTTGTACCCCTGGAAAAAACCCCATCAGCACCAGAAACGGCACGGATCTTCATTAAGGAAGTAGTGAGGCTTCATGGGGTCCCCGAAGATATATTCTCAGATCGGGGAGTCCAGTTCACCTCCAGGTTCTGGAACACCTTATGTAAAGCGCTGGGAATCAAGCTGTCGCTTTCATCCGCTTACCATTCTCAGACCAACGGCCAAACAGAGAGGACCAACCAAACGTTGAACAGTACCTAAGATGCTACACATCCTACCTTCAGGATGACTGGCTGACGTTGTTGCCTTCCGTGGAATTTTTGTACAACGACTCGAATCACTCGGCTACGGGACAATCCCCGTTCTTTTCCAATTACGGTTATCATCCCACATTCCTCCCTGATCTGATGCCTGAAAATCCAGTACCTGCATCTCAAGACATCTTGAACTTCTTTTCTGTCAATAACAAGACGATTCAGGAGGCCATCGCAAAAGCCCAAGAGGACAGTAAAAGGGCGTTCGACAGGAAAAGAAGAGGAGAGTTACTGCTTCAACCGGGGGATCAGGTTTGGCTGGCTACGACCAACTTGAAGATGCTGTGTCCTTCGAGGAAGCTAGGACCCAAGTACATTGGCCCGTTTCCAGTTAAACGAGTAGTCAACGAGGTGGCCTACGAACTCGAGCTTCCACGAACCTTCAAGATACATACTGTGTTCCATGTGTCTCTCCTGAAACCATCCAGACCAGATCCCTTCCCGGACCATGAATCCAGACCTCCCGAGGCAGTCACCATAGGTGAACAGGAGGAATATGAAGTGGAGACTATCCTCAGTTGCCGAAAGAGGGGGGGCCAGACACAGTTCCTGATAAAATGGAAGGGTTATGGCCCTGAGGAGAACTCATGGGAACCCACCCAGAACATTCACGCACCCAGGCTCATCCGGGAATTCTTTCGTAGTCACCCGCGGTGGAGAGATCAGTGGGGCTCCCGGAGGGTGCCCATGGGGGGGGCAATGTCAGGGATCGCGGCTCCAGGGTCAGGGATCGCAGCTTCTCTCCCCGCGCATGCGCACTGGCGGCAGACCACGCCGGGACACAGGCACTAGGTCCCGGTGAGCCGCGGCTGACAGGACGCCGCGCATGCGCAGTAGGAGCCGCGGGCGCGCCTCAGGCGTCCAATGACAGCCGGGGGCGCGTCCTGGCCGGCCAATGACAGTGCAGGGCGCACTATTTAAAGATGCCCTGCACTGTCACAGATTGCCGCAAGGTCTATCTGTGATCCCGTATCCGTTCTAGTGACCCTGATTGCCCTGACTACGCTGCCTTCTCCTGTGATTTGACCTGGATTGCCCTGACTACGCTGCCTTCTCCTGTGATTTGACCCGGATTGCCCTGACTACTCTGCCTTCTCCTATTCTGACCCCCGGCTTGTCTGACCATTCTGCGGACTGACTTACCCTGCTGATCCTGCGTGTGACCTGACTACTCTTTGCCCGCTGATTCAGTACCCCGCTTACCCCCACGGGACCATGGTCCGTTACCATCCTGCTAGGGCCGCCATCCTCTTCACATCTGGCTCTCCCGGTACCTGCATACGTCCCCAGAGGCTTCCTCTGCCACTGGTGGGCCCGCTCGGAGGTCGTGACCTGGCCCGGGTCTGTAACAAGTCCATCCCCACCATCAGGGGCCCTGGTGAAAGCACAGCCCGGGCTTAGACCCCACGCTCTGGGTAGGTCTGTCAGTTGGCAGCCTGAGGCACCACCTGGCGGATCATAACACACACACTGAAAGAAATAAGTATTTGAGCCCCTATCATTCAGCAGGATTTCTGGCTACCAGGTGTCTTTCATACAGGTAACAAGCTAAGATTAGAAGCAGTGTTTTAAAGGGAGTGCTGCTAATCTCATTTTGTTAGCTGTATAAAAGACACCTGTCCACAGGAGCAATCAAACAATCAGATTCCAAACTCTCCACCATGACAAAGACCAAAGAGCGGATGTCAGGGACAAGATTGTAGACCTACACAAGGCTGGACTGGGCTACCAAACTATCGCCAAGCAGTTTGGTGAGAAGGTATCAACAGTTGGTGCAATCATTCGCAAATGGAAGAAACACAAAACAACTGTCAGTCTCCCTAAGTCTGGTGCAACATGCAAGATCTCACCTCGTGGAGTGTCGATGATCATGAGAAATGAAAACAGTGAGGAATCATCCCAGAACTACACGTGAGGATCTTGTCAATGATCTCCAGGCAGCTGGGACTACAATCACCAAGAAAACAATTGGTAACACACTACGCTGACAAGGATTGAAATCCTGCAGTGCCCGCAAAGTCCCTCTGCTCAAGAAAGCACATGTCCAGGCCCGTCTGAAATTTGCCACTGAACATCTGAATGATGCAGAGGAGGACTAGTTGAAAGTGTTGTGGTCAGATGAGACCAAAATCGAGCTCTTTGGCATCAACTCAACTAGCCGTGTTTGGAGGAGGAATGCTGCCTATGACCCCAAGAACACCATCCCAACTGTCAAACATGGTGGTGGAAACATTCTGCTTTGGGGGTGTTTTTCTGCTAAAGGGGACAGGACAACTGCACCGCATCAAAGGGCATTAAAAATGGGTCGTGGGTGGGTGTTCCAGCATGACAATGACCCAAAACACACTGCCAAGGCAACAAAGGAGTGGCTCAAGAAGAAGCACATTAAGGTCCTGAAGGGGCCTAGCCAGTCTCCAGACCTAAATCAGATTGAAAATCTGTGGAGGGAGGTGAAAGTTCGAGTTGCCAAATGTCAGCCACCAAACCTTAATGACTTGGAGAGGATCTGCCAAGAGGAGTGGGCCAAAATCCCTCCTGAGATGTGTGCAAACCTGGTAGCCAACTACAAGAAATGTCTGACCTCTGTGATTGCCAACAAGGGATTTGCCACCAAGTACTAAGTCATGTTTTGTGGAGATCAAATACTTATTTCCCTCATGAACATGCAAATCAGTGCATCATTTGTTAGACATGCATTTATTTTGAATTATTTGTTGCTATTCTGTCTCTCAGTGTTACAATACACCTACCATTCGATTTTTAGACTTTGTAAGTGGGCAAACATTCAAAATCAGCAGGAGATCAAATACTTATTTCCTTCACTATATATATACAGTTGTGTTAAAAATAATAGCAGTGTGTTGAAAAAAGTGAATAAAACTCAAAATCCTTCTAATAGCTTTTATTTCCATACACACAAATGCATTGGGAACACTACACATTCTATTCCAAACCAAAACATGAAGAAAAATATATCAAATTTGTGTTGTTCCTCTAAAAACAATTGAAGAAAAGTGAATATTAGACTGTTCAAAAAAATAGCAGTGTTTGTATTCTTCTTTACAAACTCAAACATTCACTATATAAACTGAAAAATGTTTGAAGATTTTGCTTTCCTTTGAATCACTTAATGAATATTTAGTTATATAAGCACTGTTTCTGAGAACTGCTGTACATCTGTGTTGCATGGAGTCACCCAACTTCTGGCACCTGTGAACAGGTATTCCAGCCCAGGATGATTGGACTACATTCCACAGTTCTTCTCTATTTCTTGGTTTTGCCTCAGAAACTGCATTTTTGATGTCACCCCACAAGTTTTCTATTGGATTAAGATCCGGGGATTGGGCTGGCCACTCCATAACGTCAATCTTGTTGGTCTGGAACCAAGATGTTGCATGTTTACTGGTGTGTTTGGGGTCATTGTCTTGTTGGAACACCCATTCCAAGGGCATTTCCTCTTCAGCATAAGGCAGCATGACCTCTTCAAGTATTCTGATGTATTCAAACTGATCCATGATCCCTGGTATGCGATAAATAGGCCCAACACCGTAGTATGAGAAACATCCCCATATCATGATGCTTGCGCAACCATGCTTCACTGTCTTCACAGTGTACTGTGGCTTGAATTCAGTGTTTGGGGGTCGTCTGACAAACTGTCTCCGGCCACTAGACCCAAAAAGAACAATCTTACTTTCATCAGTCCACAAAATGTTGCGCCGTTTCTCTTTAGGCCAGTCAATGTGCTCTTTGGCAAGTTGTAACCTCTTCAGCACATCTTTTTTTCAACAGTGGGACTTTGTGGGGGTTTCTTGCAGATAGCTTGGCTTCACATAGGCGTCTTCTAATTGTAACAGTACTCACAGGGAACTTTACACCTTCTTTGATCTTCCTGGAGCTGATTGTTGGCTGAGTCCTTGCCATTTTGGCTATTCTTCTATCCATTCGAATGGTAGTTTTTCGCTTTCTTCCACGTCTTTCAGGTTTTGGTTGCCATTTTAAAGCATTTGCGATCATTTTAGCTGAGCAGCCTATCATTTTCTGCACTTTTTATGTTTTCCCCTCTCCAATCAACTTTATAATCAAGGTACGCTTTTCTTCTGAACAATGTCTGGAACGACCCATTTTCCTCAGAATTTCAAAGAGAAATGCGCTGTAACCAGCATGTACAACATTTGCTGCCTTCCTTACTTAAATAAGGGCAATAATTGCCACCTGTTTTTCAAAGAATGAATGACCTCACTAATAGAACTCCACACTGCTATTATTTTGAACATGCCCCTTTCAATTAGTGATTCAATGACACAGAATCAGCAGCATGCATGTCATGACTGTTGGGTCTGTTGGATTTCTATTACTCTACTACACCTGCTAGGAAATTATTTGCCATGTAGAAATATCATTTCTACCAAAAACAGTGATTGATTAGGTTAGTGATGTCTGACTGCTTTTATTTTGAACACAACTATATATATATATATATTCCAATATTTCATTATTCAGTTTTAATCACTGCATTTACAAATCAAAGCAATATTATTCATATTGCAATAGGTAGGGAATTTGAAAGGAGGAAGGGGGTGGGATAGGGATAGAGTGGAAACCAGAAGGGGGAAGGAAAGAGGAAAAAATGCAAGTAGGAATACAATAAGACAACGGTCAATTGTTAGTGTGCCTGACATGGTGATTTGTACAATAAGACCTTGGTAGGGCCTCTTCTGCATTGTAGGAGCAATAGATAATAGGAAATCATTGATTAACAACCTGACAGGGCCCTAAATGAGTCAGATTTTCTTTGTGCAAACCAGCAGTCTAAGCTTGGCCGGTTTCTTTAGGACCAATCTTATAGTGTTATAGGCAGAAAACAGGGTCTCTATGGTCATATCGTTTAAGGGATAAGATCATCTTTAGTAACATGTTATTAGGCAGCATCCCCCCTTGATCCCCCACTGTGACAGAAGGTGAGGGTTCTTCTCCCTGCTTTAACAATTTTTAACCTGCCCACACAGACGTTTAATTTATTTAGTCAGATAGTAGTTTGAATGAACTGTGGGTGTGCTAATCGGTCCACCCATAGTGCATTTTTTTTTCAAAAGTTGAACTTTGCCATTCTACTATACGAGGGACATTGTTGATTCCCAGTGCCTTAAGACTGCAACCTAAGCTACTAATAGACAGTGTCTCAGGATGCCCTTTTTGGCTTTAGAAGGGAATTGGGTATCATCAAGAAAGCAACCTGCAGAGAGGCCCAAACATTTGAGATTTGAATTGATTTGTAGACAGAAAACCTGTTTCCCAAAAGTGTATGATAAGGAGACAACCCCACCAAATGTGTAGGTAGATGCCAGGCTCATTGGAACATCTCCAGCATTGGCTGACAGTTTCAGTATATATATGGTTTACTTCAATAGGATTTCAGTGCCAGATGGAGACTTTTTTTTTTTTTTTCCCCTGAAAATATAAAGGTGAGTATATTGTGTGCAGAAGAGTAAAACATTTCCTCCAATCATCATTAAGCTTGGTCCAGATAGTGTTCTCACTTGGATAGGAAAAAGGTCTAAATCTCGAAGACCCTCTCTCAATATTCAGGAAACCTGTGAAACAATCTGTCCTGCAGATGTAGCAGTTACATGGATGAGAGAAACCATTTGCGAATGACAGGGGCGCTTACAATGATCAGCTTTATTCCAAAAGGGCAAAAAACTGTGTGGTGTAACTGATTATAAAGTGTTGGCTGGAGTTTGACTGCAATTTGTTACTGTATCTAAATGTCCTAGTACATCTAACACTCCCCACCCCCTAAGACTGACAATGCTGCTGTCCAATGTTGCCCCTGTGCTCCCTTATCCAGAAAGGGGCATTCTAATACAGGGGTTGTGTTACTGGATAGATCACTAGGTGAAAAGAAAACTAATGCAGCCATTACATTGAATGATTGGTAAGCTGCAATATATTATATTTTTGGATTTGGGAATAATCCCGCTTTACGTTTGTAAATGAAGCTAAAATGTTGTGTAGTGATAAACCAGCCTGAAGGTCTCGTATTTACTGTAATGGCAGGAGTTCTTTTCTGGATCATGGGTATCATAGGTATTATGTGTTAAAGTTGGGGTCATGAAGTTTGTAAAAAGCCCAAGACTTCAGAAATCCCAAGTCCTGGACCAAAGGCCAAGTCATCAAATAAGGGAGTGAGGGTGCCAGATTGGTGAGAGAGGTATTTGGATAGGCCAATCCAATCAACAAATGAGAAAGTGCAAGAAAAGGGGGGCAACCCTCGTGGGGGCACTGGGAAGGGTTCAGCCAGGGAAGGGCTTGTAAGTCCAATTGACAAAGGTCTTGCTCCAGTTGTGTTATTCTTTTAACAGCGTAGCAATAAAACCAATTAGCTAATATATTAAAGTGAAGCTTATCTGTAACTGTGCACCACAAACTAAAAACACTATTTAATTCATTTTTAAAATTCAGAGAAAACTTACCAATCCATCCATGTTTCAAGCTTTAGTTTGTTGAGAAATCACTTTGTAATACACCCCCATAGCATTTCTAACCACAGCCATCTTTAGTAAGGGCAAATGCTTAATGTAGCATTTCCTTCCTGGAATCCATCTGCCATTAGCTCAGGCATGCAGGCAGGAGGATGTGCTTAGCTGAGAAAGCCCCTGCTCCCCTCCTACTGTTGAAAGAAGAAAACAATGCCCATGAAGACTCCTGGGATGTATGACATAATTTTGGCCCAGGCCATAAATAAGGAAGCAAATAAAAGTAAAAAAAAATACTTAAAAACAAGTAAATATAATACACCTTCATAACTATTAAGAATGTTAGCAGCTGGGGGTTTTCTTTCCACCAACAAGCATAATAAAACAAGAACAAAAGTGGGCACAGAACAGTTTGTGGCAGTTATAGATATGTTATTAAAGGTATAAAGGGTAGAATGAGTAAAAGGAGACAGGGTTAGTATATAATGCCAAGTGTTGATTCTGCAGGCTTTTAGTTTTCCACTTGGACAGATTCTGAGATATTGCAGTTAAAAGTCTGCCATATCCCTGATGAAGAAGGGACTCCCTTCGAAACGCGTCAGCTGTACTGAGTATCCACCCCCATGATGGGATTCGTGCTGGCTCTTTATCTTTCAGGTCCCTCTGAGGACCTACATGCCTGATTTTATTCGCTGTTTGTGAGTATCATTTTATAATCAATAAACTTTGGTTACTGAGGTAATGCGCAAGGTCGGTGCGCTTCTCGTTTTTCAGTATTGGTTGGGCTTCCCCAGCCTTGTTTGGAGCTGCACAACTATACATGCATTGGTGGTCGATTTTTCCAGGTCTGGTTCCATCCATTCACCACCCGCCTGGGTCCTAGAGCGCAGGAGAATTTGTTTTTTACAATTAAGAGGGTGTCTAGGGTAGTCATAATGGAGGGGATGAGGAAACCTAGCTAGGTGAAAGTGCTTTTTCCATTTGAAAGGGTATGTTTTGTGGAGGTGATGCTGAATAGATCCCAAAATAGTGATATTTAAAAGTTCCAGTTTGGTGGTATTGACTGTGAAGTTGCTGAGCTTACTGAAAACCTAAAATTCACATAGGACATTGTGTAGGCTAATGGTTGGTTGAGTAAAAAACAGTAATAACTCATCAGCAAAAAGAACTAGTTTATGGCTCTCATCACTGACCTAGAGACCCACTGCTATAGCCAAGTGTTCCATCCCCAGGGTAAATAGTAGTGGGGAGAATGGGCAGCCCTGGCAAGTGCCAATATGCATGCAAAAGGGGTAAAAAAAAGAATGCCAGAATGCCATTTCATATCTGAGCCAAAGGTTTGTTGTATAACACTATCATTGTACGCAAGAGGAAATCACCTAGGCCAATTTGCTGAAGACAGGCTTCCAAAAAGGGCCAACTGGCCCAGTCGAATGTGGCTTCAGGAGATAGGGTAGGGTGGGCTGTGTCACTTATCTGGGTGCTAATTATTTTGTAAGTCATTTAGAAGAGAGGTCAGATTATTTGTTTTTAATTATAAGGAGATTAGTGTAGTAAGCACAGAATTCTTCAGAGATTTATTTTGGTTTGTAGACTGACATATTGGAATGTGTTGGATAAATGAAACATACAGTGAGTAAAGAAAAGAATTACCCCCCTTTAAAATAATCACATTTGTTTGCTTTGCAGCCTGAAATGAAGACAGACACAGATTTTGTGTTAGAAAAAAATAAAAAAACAGAATCACTGAGCTGGAAAAAGGATCACCCCCTTACGTTAGTATTTTGTTGAACCACCTTTTGCTTTAGTTGCAGCGTTTGGTCTGTTGGAATATGTCTCTACTAACTTTGCACATCTAGACACTCTTCTTTGCAGAACCGCTCAAGTTCAGTGATGGTGACCGTTTGCGGACTGCAGTATTCAAGTCAATCCACAGATTTTCAATGGGGTCCTAGTCTGGTCTCTGATTAGGCCATGCAAAGACATTCACCTTTTTCTCCTTCAACCACTGTGTGGTCATTTTTGCTGTGTGCTTTGGGTCATTGTCATGTTGGAAGGTAAATCTCCTTCACATTGACAACCTTCTGGCAGAGGGGAGCAAATTTTCCTCAAGAATTTGACAGTATTTTGCCCCATTTTTCCTTCTATCCTGACAAGTGCTCCAGTCTGTGCTGCAGAGAAACACCCCCACAACACAGGATATTACCACTTCCATGTTTTATTGTAGGAATGGCGTTACTTGGATGGTGAGCTTTATTGAATTTCTGCCAGAAATATTGTTTAGAGTTGACGCCAAATAATTAAATTTTAGTCAAATCTGACTATAATACACTTTTCCATGTGGCCTCAGAATCTTCAGAAGGTGCGTTTTGGCAAAGCTCAGTTGTGACTGCATGTGGCCTTTCGTGAGGAGTGGCTTTTTTCTTGCAACCTCCCCATGCAAGACACTTGGAGAATTTGTGATTTTTGTTGTCACATGCATACAATGACCACTCTGTCATAAATTCCTGCAACTGCTTCAGAGTTGCTGTAGGCCTCTTGGTAGCTTCTCTGACCAGTTTCCACCTCGCTCTTTAATCCAATTTGGAGGGAAGTCCTGATCCAGGCAAGGTCTGTTTTGCACCAAATACCTTCCACTTAATAATAGACTTCACTGTGCTTCTAGGCATTGATAAAGCCTTTGAAATGTTCCATCTCCTGACTTGTACCTGTCCACAACTTAATCCCGGAGATCCTTTGACAGTGCCTTGCCACCCATAGTTTATTGTTTACTTCAGTTACACTACCAGGGACTGAAATGCTCCAGAAAAGCTCTTTTCATACTGAGCTAATCAAAATTACCACAGCTGATCACAGTTAAAAGTCAAATGGCTGTGTGTGCCAGCCATTGAGAAGGTGATTAACTACACCTGATTTGAGTTTACAAGCCATTTTCAAGAGGGGCGAGATCCTTTTTCCAACTCAGTAATTCTGTTTCTGATTTTTTTTTTTTTTCTGACAAGTTTGTGTTATACATTTCGATTGGATGTTATAAGTTGTATAGTCGAGTAACTGAGTAAATACAGCTGAATAAAACAAGAAATTGTCTTCATTTCAGGCTGCAAAGCAAAAAATGATTATTTTAAAGGGGTCGATTCTGTATATGGTCCTATATCTGCTATGAAGAAGACCCTCTACCTTTGGTATGATTAGAGACTATTATAGTGCAGCATATTTTTTTTCATATTCCCAAAGTACATAATAACATGGATTGTCCTTCAGGAAGACCGATTATTGCCAATATGATAGATTTTACAAATGCCATCCCAAAGTAAATCAATTTTTTCCTACAAGCCATAGTTATCTCGTTGAGTGCATATATCAAGAATTCCTCTTTTCTATTAGATACCTTAACCACTTGTCTATTGGGGCAACTGTTAAATATTTTGCCCTATTGTTTCATTTGTTAAAATGTACATTTTTTGCTAGACATTTCTCCCACAAACAATGATTTATTTTCTGAAAGCACATACCTTGGGGGATAAAAAAAAGTGGCAGTTACATTTTTATGTAGCATGATATTTGCAGAGCTAGCAAATGCATACTTTCAGCAAAAAACACACTAAATGTTACTGCAAACACAATATTATACTCAGTTTTTAACAAGCCCCATATGTGATAGCATTGGACAGGTGACAGGTCCTCTTTATGGAAACTTTAGGGGTCTTTTCGACCCCCAATATCTCCTCCGCTCTTCACTGCAACTAATCAAGCACAGATTGTGCTTGATTAGCTGCATGCTCAACTACAGAAGCTTAGGAATGATAGCTGTACAATACATGATGCATTCAGGTTTATTAGTTGCAGGCTCAACTTCTCAGAGGAACAGGAAAACCCTGGAACAACTGCAGGGCCGCTGCTAGCGAGGATTGGGGAGGACACCCCATACAAAAGTGATCAGGCATCTCTATAGTTATTGCCCAAAAGCTCTTTGCAGGCTCTAAAAATCGATACCAAGCTCACCATGAGCTTGTTTAACCCCTTGAATCCAGGATGTTTATAAAAATACCTTGCTAGACGAGACATTAAAGCTGAATTCCAGGCATAGATATTTTTACATAATTACATTGGCCCAGCTTAGGCTAATGTAAGCATGAATGTGCCATACCTGTGGGATTCCCGTGGAAGTTACAAATCACTGTATTAGTCACCACTACTACAGTGATCTCCACTTGCTTCCTGGTCCTATGTCTAGTGGCTGCCCTGCTGCTTACAGAACACAGAATGTCACGTTTGGCATGGGTGACATACAAAGAATGCTTTGCTTTTTCTCAATGAATGTAAAGTGCTCTCTGATTGGATGAGGTGTAGAAGTAGGGAAGCAATATGATCAGATGGCTGAGTAGTGATACCAAGTGGCATAATCTCCAAGATTGGGAATCAGGATACTCATGGTTATCATTAGATGTGAGTTCATTATACGCTTCAATTGAAGCTGGGCTTATGGAACTTAACCAAATGCCATCATCCCAATTAAAAAAGAAACATTCCTAATATCCAATTCTCCGATTCCTCTCCTGCTGCAGTGTGATGGATTGCATTACCACTTACAGAGCCAATAGATCTGATCACTGCTCTTCCTACACGATAGGGCCATGTACAAAGCAATTTTTAAGTGGAATATGTTATTTTTATATAAATAAAGGTTATTTTAATATTGTACCAGGCCTGTGCACTTTTCTCTGTTCAATATATCTGAAGCCATCTGCTGGTGCTTAATGAACATTTTCTGAACTACACACTAAGGGAATACTAAGACGGTCTGCCAAGTACAGAACTGATGAGATTTACATTTTTTGGTAGAGTAAAAACCCTCCTTGTGGAATTATGTAAACTTGGCTGTGCACAAGAACTGAAATGGTATAATAAATACACAGCCCCATGGAGGTTTTCCTTTCTGCTATAAACATTCACACTCGAAATAAGAGAATAAAAAAATAATAATAGTCTAATACAGGCAGAGAACCCTACGCAGGTTTGGTTTTATAGGTTCATATAAATGTGTCTTTTTAATGATTTATATATCTGCACAGCACAGATTCGGGCACCCAGGCACAAGCTTCCATTGTATTGCAGTTATTGTGCTGTAGATAATCTTCCAGAGTATTCTTATTACGCCAGCAACACATTAATGTGTCAAGTGCTCCTCTGGAACTACGTTGGTATGCAGGGGGAGGTATTGGAGAAGAAGAGCCAAGCATGAGATGATTAAAGTGGAACTTTGCTCAGAAAATTAAGTTCTGCTAGATCACTTCAGGCTGGCCTCTTGTAAAAGGTATAGATATGTAAAACATTTAAAATAAGTACCTATACTGTTTAAAATACATCACCATACTCTGCACATGCTCAGTTGCGCTCTATTTTTTGGCACTGTGCCAAATTGGTAGAAATCGATCTGCTGGAGGCAATTTACAGCACACACTAATTTTGGTAGCATAATTAAATAGTGTGGAATGTATAGTACCTTTAAAAAGTATTCATACCCCTGAAATTGTCCACATTTTGCCATGTTACAACCAAAAACATAAATATATTTTACTGGGATTTTAATAAATTTGAAAAAATAATAACCGCACGCATGCGCAGAAAAAACTCCCCCGTGATGACAACTGCAATTCTGTGGGAATAACACTCATTGCAGAGATTCAACAAAGGCAATGTTGGCGCTTGCAACAAAGGTGCAATTATAATGTCATGGTCCTCTAAATGTTAATAATGACTGGTGTGAATGGTGGCACTAAAATATGTATAATAATACATTAAATAACATACTTATTGAGCATATAAAACACTGTTGTAAACATATAGGTCAGATAAGTAAAATAAATAAATAAAAAATCCTTCATATACATAAACATAATAGATATAATATACATAGTATTAATAAATATATAATAAATCTTTATTAAAACATGGAATAAATGTTTATCTATGTGTATAAAATATTAAAAATCGCAATGACCGTAGTACGAGTTACCATTTTGGTTATCATATGGGCCCTTTGTCGTTGATTATAACCCTGTTGGTAATTCTCAGGTCTCCTGTATAGGTTTCCCCTATATCCCTGTTTAGGGTACCAGTCATAATTTCTGGAGCCTACATTCTCATCAGTCACAGAGTGTAGGGGTTCATACCTATTGTTAACTGGTATGGTACTCATCTCTATATTGTGGTCTTATTGATGATCTATGTTGAGTGCGTTTCTTAGGGCGTCTCTGGGATGGACCAAACCATTTATGAGGATTTTTATATGGTCTAGGTGTATGGGTGATGTTATGTTTCGGTGGTGCTGGAATCCCTGTTATTTCCTCCTTTGCCACCTGCCACTTAAACACCCGATTTTCAGAGTAGTCTTTATGGTCTCGTGCATATTTCCTACGTGTTTTGGCCTTTTGTACTTTCTCAATACTCTCCATAAATAATTCAAGTTTATCTGATTCTGTTCTGTATTCCTCCTTCTCTATAAAAGGAGTGAGTTCGTCTCGTACTTTATTAATCTCGTTGTCCAGATAAATACATTTTTTCTTCTTTCTAAGTATGAGAAATTTAAGTAAGTCTAGGCCCGCTGAGTTAAAAAATTTATACCAATCTGAGGTGCTGTTAATATCCTCAGTCTCGGGTGACACCTCCCACTTTAGGGGGAGACCTGCATCTGCTGATCACTGATGCAATGCTTTAGAGGCTCCACAAAGAAAAAACAATAAATGCACATATTTATTTTTTTTTGTTAAAAGGTGAACTTATCCTTTAAGAGAGCCCCGTTATCCTATGTAATGACCTTAACCACTTGTCCTCCTGAGCATTTACCCCCCTTCCTGACCAGGCCATTTTTTGCGATATGGCTCGGTGTTATTTTAACTTACACTTGCGTGATCATGCAACACTGTACCCAAATAAAATTTACGCCCTTTTTATCCCACAATTTGAGCTTTCTTTTGTTGGTGTTTGATTGCCTGTGCGGTTTTTATTTTTGGCGCTTTAAAAAAAAAAGATCGACAATTTTGAGAAAAAAATTTTTTTTTGACTTTTTGCTATTAAACATGTCCAGTAAAAAAGTTTTAAAAAATCAAATTTCGTCATAAGTTTAGGCCAAAATATATTCTGCTACATGTCTTTGCTAAAAAAAAAAAATCCCAATATGTGTAAATTAAATAGTTTATCTGAAAGTTTTAGCGTTTACAAATGGCAGTATAGATACTGGAACTTTTTTTTTTTTTTTACTAGTTATGGAGGCGATCAGCGACTTATAGCAGGACTGCGGCAGGCATTCTGACACTGGGAGGAACTGAGATGGTGTCACTGACATCTCCAGTGACACCAATACAGTGATCAGAGCTAAAAAAAAAAAAAGAACTGACACTGTACTAAGGGCACTGGGCAGGAAGGAGTTAACATGAGGGGCGATCAATGGGTTAACTGTGTGCTTTTTTACTTGTGTCTGTTTCACTGTAATCACACTGCTTTGCACAGCCATCCAATGTAAACTGTATTGTTTACATACAGTACTCCCCATCGGAGATGATCAGCAATCACCAAGCACAGGCGAGTTATCACCGGCTGGGACCCGGTGATTGTCAGCCGTGGCTGTGAATGGTGGCCCAGGTAGGGTGTGCGCCCCTACCCGGAAAAGCAAAATCATGTGTATATACGTGATTTTACACATCCGTGCCACCCTGTAGCAGTATATCTGCTATAAGGCGGTCGGGAAGTGCTTAAAGTGTATAATTCTACCCCAGGTTCACTATATGGACCACCTATGTACACTACATTGGCAAAAGTATAGGGACACCCCTCCAAATCATTGGATTCAGGTGTTACAATCACCTCCATGGCCACAGATGTATAAAATCAAGCACCTAGGCATGCAGACTACTTCTACAAACATTTGTGAAAGAAGGGGTCGCTCTCAGGAGCTCAGTGAATTCTAGCATGGTACCGTGATAGGTTTCCACCTGTGCAATAAGTTCATACATGAAATTTCCTTGCTACTAAATATTTCACAGTCAGCGGTTAGTGGTATTATAACAAAGTGGAAGCAACTGGGAACATCATCACTGAGCAACGAAGTGGTAGGCCACGTAAAATGACAGAGTGGGGTCAGCGCATGCTGAAGCGCACAGTGGGTAGAAGTCACCATCTGTCTGCAGAGTCAATAGCAAAAGACCTCCAAACTTCATGTGCCCTTCAGATTACCACAACAACAATGCGTAGACAGCTTCATGGAATGGGTTTCCATGGCCGAGCAGCTGCATCCAAGACTCACATCAGTGCAGTGCAAAGCGTCAGATGGAGTGGTGTAAAGCATGCCACCACCCATGGTTGCAGAAAAGAATATCACTCTGTCTATGGCCGGCTTTAACCAGTGCATTGAGGTCAATTTGTCAGTTGGAGACATCCAGTAAGAATGTTAATACACTGCACAGCTTGGTGTTATCTGCAAACATTGAAATAGTACTTTTAATCCCAGACCCTATGTCATTTATAAATATATTAAAAAGTATGAGTTCCAACATTGATTCTTGGGGTGAACCATTAATATCCTTAGACCATTCAGAGTATGAATCATTAACCACTACTCTCTGAATATGGTCTTTTCTATCCATTTACAAACAGAATTTTCCAAGCCTGTAGACTTGTGTCAAACGGTTTTGCAAAATCCAAGTATACTACATCCACTCCTTTCTCTAAGGTTTTACTTGTCTCCTCATAAAAAAAAATCAGATGTTTGCCACTCTCATAAAAGCTTTATCACATAATTTCAGAAATAATTTTCAGCCTTGAAAAATCAATAACACCTATGATCCTACCATAAAGATTCTGGCTCAGACACGTTCTGTTATAGGATGACAACACTCCACCCCATCTCTTTAAAATTGTAAGCTCCATGAGCAGAGCCCTCCTATTCCTTCTGTATTGAGCTGTATTGTAACTGCATTGTCACCTTTTATATTGTAAAGTGCTGCACAAACTGTTGGCGCTATATAAATCGCAAATAATAATTTTCCAGTTGTACTTCTGTGTTGTTACCCTGGCGCATGTGCTTCTGATGGAGATTTCAAGTGTCCAGTTCAACGTACTATTGGGAAGCCACAGGCCACTGTTGTCACTATCAAGATCCCCACCTTGAAAAAGGTAATGCATTGCTGGAATACATGTCGAAAAAGAGATTGCAGGAGATTCACCAAAATGTAACAAAGGATGAAAACAAGTTTTTTTTTTCTATATAAGGATAGATAATATATTGGGATATAAACTAAATGCCATCTAGTTATGGTTTACATCTGCTTTAAAGCTGAACTCCAGGTAGATAATAAAAACTTGGTATCAGCCATCTCTAATTCCCTGCAGTACTGGAGCAGGGAGGGGCATCCATTAGGCTGCATGCACATGTGCTGATAGGAGGCAAGGGATAACGTATCAACATTCTCAGTAAATGCTGCTCTTTTACTTCCCAATCTGAGCAAGGATCTTCATGACAGGATCGTGGGTTTTATTTTATTGAATGTCTCTCATGCTGCCTGTCTGTGTGTTTTACTGGGAGTGGCTGCATACAAACTTGTAGTTCAAAACTGGAACGTGCACAAAGTGAAAAGTCCAGCAGGACTCCATAGGTCCTGGTAGGTATGGGGGGCACCCATATACTGTACCTGAAGTCAGGCAGCATGGCCAGAGACAGTATGAGCAGTGTGAACAGATATAGAAAATTTTAAAAAGAAACAGGAAGAGCATGCAAGTCCAGTTATAAGCATCTTACAGAAAAACGTCTGTAATATTACTTTAAAGATCTAAACAGCTATAACTTCAGAAACTATAGGAAAGATTTAGACCTTCTTCCGTGAAAGAGGACTCTTGCAGTTTTGGTAGACGTTGCTCTGAATATTTACCCATTGCTAATCTTGCTATATGTACTCATCTGTGAAAAAAGCTAATGAGAAAAGTTTGAGGTAAGAAATAATCTTCACTTACCAAAACATTATTGGTAGGAGGCAGAGCATAAAGTCCTGCAGGTTATTGTATTACTGTCCCCTATCACTCCAATCCACAGAAAACCAAGATTGATATGACTTGTCAGGTGCACTTGGGACAGAAGAGTAATTGAATCGGAGGCAGAATGGATCAGACACAGTCAAATACAACTCAGGAAAACAGATTTGGATAGTTGTGTGGTTGTCAGAAGGAAGATTAATTTGGAGTTTTTCCTCCAGTTTGAACTTTCATTATAGAAGAATGCAGTAACAAGATGTGGCAGCAGGGAAACATCAAATGACATAGGTGGTATAATGGTGTTGGATGTAAGAACAGTACAAATGAGAATGATCATCCAATCGTGGGTCAGCAAGAATGGGGAGGGAGTCATTTTCTGCCGCTTCATTCAGATGGCCTGAACATGCATGTTGCTACCATGGAGTGGGGAGAATATACCCTTTTGTTCTGTCCCACCTATGTTGTTTTCTGCTGTATTGAAGAATTATGAGCTTGGGTTCAATCTCAACTGAGAAGTTAGTTGTCATTCCTTGGCCAATGAGCTGCAGGCAGATTTCCCACCCTGCAGCTGATGTACACAAAGAGGCAGGAATGCTTGGGACACCATTGACCTAATATGGCTATTTTAGACCAATGAGGTCACAAGCATCCATTCCCCTTTAGATATCAACCACCCACAGCTCATTGGCTGAGCTATGACAGCTAACATCTGGGTTCGGACTAAACCCAAGAACTGTATTTGGTTATTATTGTACTGATATAGGCTGACATCAGTGGTGGTTTTGGGCCCCTAAAACTTGTTTACTTATATTATTTGGTATCTCCTCTGTCCTCCTCCTGTTTAGTACTGGATAGTGCAGTCCTAGCAAGACCCTCTCTGTTTTCTCCATGTTCACTCATCCAGTGTTAGTTCTTCGCAGAAACAGATCAGATCTTACAATCTTGGGTATGTTACCAGCTATAGTCCTAGAGACTAGGAGGTAGCATAACGTGGATCAATCTTCATGGGGCACTTTGAGGCCACAATAGCAAAATGTCACTATCACATTGAATGCTCAGATAGGAGCCCTTTTTTTTAAAACACAAATTATGTAGTTTTTTCAGAACCTGTCTACCTGATGAAGGTGCTAAACTATGGCACCCAAACTAAATCTTTTTTATTTAATAAAAGCGTTCCTATCTGTTCATTCCATGTGTTGGTGTTGTTCCACTATTGAAGATGTATTAGCGGCTCCATCTGCTTTGTCACTGCAGCACTTAGTTAATATAGGCAATGTCAACTCTTTGGAGAGCACCTTGCTTTCCTTTACATATGTATTTTAGGCTCCACAGTGCAGCCCGTAAAGATATTTTCAAATTAGCTAGTAAAATGAAGGCAAAGTGTGGAGTCAACACTGTGGTGTCCAGGGAATAGCGGTATTCACTCTTCACTATATACAGGCTCCTTAGTGGATAACTGGATAAAAAAGAGCAAAGTGAAAAACACACGTATGCAAAAAAAAAAAACTTTATTATGAAAATAATGTTACAATTTGAACAGTATCAGCCATTTACATCCTCTGTTCTGGTGCCTGCAAGACAAGCAGCAAGCATAAAGACAAATTAAAAAGAGCTAATGGGAAATGATGGGACAATATAAATGGAAGGAAAACACAAAACTCCATTTACTTAGCCCTGAAGGTCACTTTAATGAGTCATGCATCAGATATCCCTGCAAATCATTACAGTTACATTGGAAATTTCTAAAAACAGAACTGTGAAAATACATCCTGAACTTATTTGTAGACAGAGAATAAGTAGGTTTCAAACAGGCTGCATAGTTTTTTTTTTTTTGGAAAACTCTAATACAGTGGGTGAGATGTTCATATTATGTTTATCAGACAAATGTGGATTGTCGGAAAGAGCATCTGCTACGTACGCAGAATATAGGAAAGCACGGTGTGATTTGTTCAGTGAAGAGCTGGCTACTTTTGGCCCAGAAAAAAAAAAAAAGACCTTCATGTCTCACGGTAAAACTGTGATCATTATCATAACATGGAATTGTGGGAGAGAAAGCTGAAGTAGACAGTGCAACGGCTTCATACAGGACATTTATTTCAGTGGTTATCTTATCTTTACAGTAATTGAAGTTAAATTGAAGAAAACTGAGAGTGACATCACTGAGCACCCATATAGAGGCTATCCACATTGTACATCTATTCATATTTGAGATACCGCTGCACATTCCCTCATGCTTTGCTAACTCTCATTAATGTGGCCATGGGGGTAATCCTCTCCCCCCTCTTTTGTCAGCCCACTTCTGAAACTGTGATGATATAGATAATAATTCCCTTCTAAGCACTTTACATTTAAAAAAGGTCCATTTACTGTTGTCAGATACTGACTCACAAAATTAACCTGCTATGTTTGTACATTTTAGTGAGGCTGGTTGGTCATGCTGTGAAAGGTTATTAATATAGTTTAAGGTCCTAAGGTTATCATTGAGCTAAGCTCGTAGTCTTGCTGTGAAATAGTTCCGCTTCCTGGAGGAGCTGCTGCCCTGGATTCCCTCCAGTGATATTCACATAACCCAAATCCTAGATATTGTGAGATGCAAAATACAGTTAGAACCTTCATGTTTGAGGTCTCTTTCAATCCAGTGTACAGAGATTTAAGCATCAGCTACTTTGCTTAGGACCAATCTCAAATTTGACAAAGGTTACATTTTTCTTAGCTAACTCTTTATGACTTGTGTGCTCCTAAATTGCTACACTAGCCAGGAATAAATGTGATTCTATCTCTATCTCACTCTTGTCCTTTATCCTACAGCTGAGTCAGGGTAAGTAGAAGGGTCAAGATACAATTTGTAGCATATCAGTTATTATGTTTCTTAAATCTCTTATTCATCAAAATAGCACTTTATGGGATTCACAGTGTTTTGAGTACAAAATAATAAAAATTGTGACTTTTAAGAAAAACCTTATTAAAAATCCAGAATCCTAAAAAGAAAATCATTACTTGAGTGGGCAGCCTAAGGCATCAAAATTGGTTAACTTACATGAACCTTTAAAAGACAACGCTTCCCAAAACTGATAATCTATTTTGTGCTGATGCTAGTCAACTGAATTACGTGCAGCCTTATCTAATTTGGGAACACCAGAATTCCTAACTCTGACCTACTGCTATGACCAGCCCCCCCATTAATACCTAATATTGTAAACAGAATACAGAAGCAAAACGTTACACCATCATAAGGCTTTGTTCTAATTTAGAGCAATATTTCTTAACTTCGAGGAACCCTTAATATAACTTTGAGGTCTAAGGGAACCCCTGCAATTACATGCTATATCAACAACTAATGGTACATTCGTTTGGTGGTCAGTAAGCAGAATGCCTTTTACATTGCTGGTCAGTTGCAGAAATTTCCCCTATACAAATAGCTAAAAAGATAATTGGTGTTAGTGGCTGCAGATCTCAGAAGTAGAGATTGCTCAAGGAACCCCTGGTAACCTTTGGAGAAACCCTGGGGTTCCACAGAACCCTGGACAAAGCCTGCTTTAGAAGACCAGGCACAAACAACTGCAGGAGGACCTGATCATTGAACTGTTCAAGAAGAGACTAGCAAGTAATAAAAATATAAGTTTTAGGTGGACTTGGCAAACCAGGCTTGTAAGCATTAAAGTATAACTAAAGGCAAAACCTTTTTCTTTTCTTTAAAGTTTTGGACAGAGTGAAGAAGGATTGGAACAAGTCAGGTTTCAATTGCTGGCTATGTTTCCGCTCAGGAGATTCACCCTCCCTATTTGTCCTGTTTACCGTTATCATTGAAAGTGAAAGTAAAAAAACAGTGATAGGGGGGAAATCTTCCATCGAGAACAATAGTTCTGGTGACCCTGGTGAAATCCAGGGATCCCGCACTTTGGAGGGATTTCCACTCAGCTATGAGACAGAAAAGAAATCCCATCAATGGGACAGAGATGACAAAAGACCTGGCAGGGGTTATAACCTCCCTTACTCTATGCAAAATGAAAACAAAATGTGGCCTATAATAACAGAAAACATTAGGTAAAAGTAGTTTCTTTTTCCCAAGAAATTTTTCATAGTGTCAAACAAACACATTAGTTTGATTCACTGATACACCATGCCGACACACATGGCTGAACCATAAGAAGAAGAAATCAATACAGTTCATCAACCCCCATTATCACGTCTCATTATAGGCACTTGACCTTCCAGTAGCAGTCCATGCTCTACAGATTTAGATTGATAACATTAAAGAGAATGACTAAACAGACAGTACTACAGTGGATTGGTGATGAGACCTATCGACGGTTCCTTCTAGAGGATGTCGAGCTCTTGAAGGGGTTAAATTCATCCTATGGAGAAGATAGAAAAAAATGCATGGTTTAGTCCAGGAACAAGTACAACTGCAATTCTTTGCTTTTCTTTTAAATTAGAAGGAAATGTTATACTAATACTTATCCAGTAAGAATATGTTTAGAGCCCACATTAATAATTTATTTGGCTTTATAGGATTACATGCTTGGCTTTCCATATTTTGAAAAGAACATTTCATCTATAGATTTTTAGGTTCTCTGCACTGTAGCTGTCTGCGGGTCAGAATCAGCTTTCTTGCTGAATATCTACTGGGATGAGAACAATTACCACATACACAACAAGCCATTCACATATGTCAAAAAATGACTGTATCCCACTGAAGAACAGTCCATGGAAACTGACCAAGCGTGGACTGGAGGAGGTGATTGTACAGCAATAGTGTTCACCAGGGGCCACAAAGGAGCCTCCTCTGCTACTATAATCCACTTCCATGACACTGACAAATGTGCATGTGTTCTCTCCCTTCAAACACAAGTTTGGTGACGATGGAGCTGAAAATGAGATCAAAGGTTGCATCCAACATACTGCTTGCCACTACAGATGGCATAATTAAATGGTGTCTGGTGGGGTCCTGTTTCCTTTGCCAACATTAGAAATCTAGTAGCATTACAAAAAAATACAAACTACATAATAAAAGCTGACCCTCCCATTCAGAAATCAGTGGGAGAGTGGACATTTTGGAACAAAACAAAATTTCTTCAGTACAGACACAGGTAGGAATCTGAAAAAATGTATTTACTAAAATCCTTGCAATCCATATAGTTAACCGGAGGGAAGTTTGTTCTCAATAAAACTGGTTACATTTACACGGTCACTTCTAAATCTGGTATTGGAACACAACAGAATCATATAATGGGAGGGTGTCAAATTAAGTCATCAGAGTCCCTGGTTCTATAGTTAAAAATAAATAAATCAGTGTTCCCATCAATCTGACATGATACTTTTTTTTAATGAAACTCATAAACAAGGGTATCGCCAAACCCCAAATTGACTAAATTATACAGAAAAACATGAATCAAGAGCTTGACTTAAAGCTCTCAAAGGTAAATAATGACAGTTGATATAAAATACAGATGATATATACATATAACCAAGGATTAACTATTGAAAGCCCTTATTTATTATAATTTCCATAAAAACACAAAGCATACATATCAACGCCAATGATCCATATTTGTAAGGAGGGTGCGTTAACCACTTGCCCAACAGAGGATTTCCCCCCATCCTGACCAGGCTATTTTTTTCAGTACGGCGCTGCGAAACTTTAACTGACAATTGCGCGGTCATGCACTGCTGCACCCAAATGAAATTTATATCCTTTTTTTCCCACAAATAGAGCTTACTTTCGCCTGTGCATTTTTACATTTTTTTCCACTGTAAATAAAAAAAAGACAGGGAATTTTATTTTTATTAGTAATGGAGGCGATCAGCGACTTATAGCGGGACTGCGGCAGGCATTCTGACATTGGGGGGAACTAACTTGGTGTCATTGACATCCCCAGTGACACCAATACAGTGATCAGTGCTAATAAAAAGCACTGACACTGTACTAATGGCACTGGGCAGGAAGAGGTTAACATCTGGGGAAATCAAAGGGGTTAACTGTGTGCTGTTTCCATTATAGGGGCTGTGCGTGTGCTTTACTATGTAGAGCCATACAAAGTAGTGTGCAGGAGCTGACAGGGGAGTGACCTGTATTGTTTACATACAGGTCTCTCCCCACTGGAGATACTTGGTGATCACCGGGTGTCGGCGAGTTATCACCAGCTGGTACCCGGTAATTGACAACCAAGGCCACAAATAGCAGCGCGCCCCCTACCTGCAACTGTAAAATCACGTATATATACGTGAGTTTGCGCACCCGTGCCACCCTCTAGCAGTATTTCTGATATAGGGAGGTGTGGAACTGGTTAAAGTTTATGTTACCCCAACATTTCATATTCCTGATATGTGCCTGTGTATGAAAAGTATCCTGTTCTCTTTGTATTGTTTATTTTGTGTGAAATACCTGGTGATCCCGCCAGTCCCCCTTCTTGCCTATTTCAAACTGACCACACCAGGCATGGAAGCAAATTCATCTCAGTGTGGTCAGTTTTCTTCTTTGCATTCTATCTGGGAACACAGCATGCCTGTACTCCAATGGTTGGAGTCATCATGACATGCCCCGCTGCACTAGGAAAATCAGTGTACTGCTGTTTCTCTGCCTCCTGGTGACATTCCCCACTGCAAGTCTCCACTTACAGCTCTCTAAGCCCTTTATGCAGCTGAGAACAAGGGTCATGTGATCCCTCATGGGAAAAAAAAAAAAATATATGCATACACATACATACACTATATTGCCAAAAGTATTGGTCCCCTGCCTATACACGCACATGAACTTTAATGGCATCCCAATATTAGTCTGTAGGGTTCAATATTGAGTTGGCCCTCCCTTTGCAGCTATAACAGCTTCAACTCTTCTGGGAAGGCTGTCCACAAGGTTTAGGAGGGTGTCTATGGGAATGTTTGACCATTCTTCCAGAAGCGCATTTGTGAGGTCAGGCACTGATGTCAGATGAGAAGGCCTGGCTCGCAGTCTCTGCTCTATTTCATCCCAAAGGTGTTCTATCGGGTTGAGGTCAGGACTCTGTGCAGGCCAGTCAAGTTCCTCCACCCCAAACTCACTCATCCATGTCTTTATGGTGCTTTATGCACTGGTGCGCAGTCATATTGGAACAGGAAGGGGCCATCCCCAAACTGTTTCCACAAAGTTGGGAGCATGAAATTGTCCAAAATGTCTTGGTATGCTGACGCCTTAAGAGTTCCCTTCACTGGAACTAGGGGGCCAAGCCCAACCCCTGCAAAACAACCCCACACCATAATTTCACTTTCACCAAACTTTACACTTGGCACAATGCAGTCAGGCAAGTACCGTTCTCATCGGAAATGTACATCAGATTGCCAGACAGAGAAGAGGGATTCGTTACTTCAGAGAACACGTCTCCACTGCTCTAGAGTCCAGTGGCGGCGTGCTTTACACCACTGCATCTGATGCTTTGCATTGAACTTGGTGATATAAGGCTTGAATGCAGCTGCTCAGCCATGGAAACCCATTCCATGAAGCTCTCTACGCACTGTTGTTGTGCTAATCTGAAGGCCACACAAAGTTTGGAGGTCTTTAGCTATTGACTCTGCAGACAGTTGGTGACTTCTGCGTGCTGTGTGCTTCAGCATGAGCTGACCCTGCTCTGTCATTTTACGTGGCCTACCACTTTGTGGCTGAGTTACTGTTGTTCCCAGTTGCTTCCACTTTATTTACGTTAAAATACCACTAACAGTTGACTGTGGAATATTTAGTAACGAGGAAATGTCACGGATGGACTTATTGCACAGGTGGCAACCTATCACGGTACCACGCTTGAATTCACTGAGCTCCTGAGAGTGTCCCATTCTTTCACAAATGTTTGTAGAAGCAGTCTGCATGCCTAGGAGCTTGATTTTTTGCACCTGTGACCATTGAGGTGACTGGAACACCTGAATCCAATGATTTGGAGGGCTGGCCCAATACTTATGTCAATATAATGCATGTTTTCTATGTCTTTCTCTAAAATCAGCCATCATCCTAGACGTTTTTCAGACTGTTTGCCACTAAAATGGTAAACCGCAAAGCTCCATTTAATGTAAATTTCAGCAGCAGAATTAATTATACCTGGAGATAACAGCTTAGAATAAAGTTGGTTAGGTCAAGCATAATGATCTCACCAGTGAACTCCTGGAGAGATGAAAGAAGCTTCAGTAATTTATCTTACCAGCCTCCACCAAAACTTAATGATCACTTTATGGTGGGTTGACCCTAAACCTTGAGTAGTGGAGTAACCTCCACTCACTTGTCTTGGGCTTTCTTAGAAAGAGAAGGTCAGGATGAACAAATACAGAAAAATGTTGAAAAAACATCTGATTAAAGCTTTGTAAACCTAAAAACATACATAATTAAAACTGACCAAAACCATTACTTCCCTTTAATAGCAGAGGTGGGTAAACCTCAGTGGAAAGGTAGTGTACAAATGTACAGTTGGAGCCTAACTTTTAGTTGTAGGGGTCAGATTCAAATGTATAACTTGCAGAGAGGTAGTCCAGATACCAACATGCATTTAAGGGCTTCCTGTCCAAGTTTATTTGGCACTATTGCATCAAACACATCAAAAGTTTCCCTGGCAGGGGTTGGCGCCAGCACAGTACAGTAAAAAAATATCCTAGCCAGTTATGAGACATTTTTGGGACAGCTTAGACCTACACACTGTTCCAGCAAAGCCTGCATGCAGTGTCTCTCTCCGACACACATCACATCTTGCTCACCCCTAACAAACTAAGACAATGCACAATGGTGATTTATGTTACAAATTTAGCGATGCATCCGATTTTTGGGGAGCTTTGGTGCACTGGCAACCCATTGATTTCAATGGGTTACCTAACATCACACACACTGATGCACTGTAATAATGTAAATTGGCCCTTTTACTATCCTCCCTAACATCATGTGTACTACAACAGGTTCTCTTTAATGGCGAAAATCCTTTAGCATCACAAATCTCCAGTACTACAGATCAGGAAGGGCTGGTTTTATTTACTTTTAATTTAATTACTATGAGCATGAAAGACTGCCACTTTTACAGCTGATTTAAAATACTAGAGAAAGGCTCTGGATCACTGAAGCTTTAAATTACCTAAATGTGCAGCAATGAAAGCTGATTTTCCTGGAATCAAGCTAAATGTTTACAAGCTCTGGCACAGGAATTAGTGAGACTGGCCACGCATTACAGCACACAATTACTACTATGGTAATGTAAAAGTCTTGGGGGAAAAAAAAGTGTGGAGGAAAAGAGATTTTGCAACAAAAACTCTCAAAGGCTCATTTATCAAGATTTCCCCACATTTTGCTCAATAGTCCTCTGTCCGTTTGACCCGTCACCCTGCCCCCCCTCTTTTTCTACGAAGGGTTCTGCTGAGGCATTGGATCTTGGTAGAGTCCTTCAGCACATCTGTGCAAGTGCAGGATATTTCCCGCGTGTGCGCTAGGATAGGGAAGTTTTCAGACATCCATGCTACCAGTCATTGTGCATGCTTGCGCAAACCACGCATGTGCACAAATCTATTGGGAGACCCATGCATGCTGTCTCATCTGTGCATGCGTAGAACCCTGAAGGAAGGTCCTAGATGTTATTCTCATTAGACGAGAACTGCAGATGTCCAACTTTGCAGAAAAGTGTTTTTTTTTTTTTTAAATAAACAAATAAAAACTTCCAAATTAAAGAGGGGTTGGCAGATGAAATCAGTAGTTTATTAATTCTCTGATTTCTGTGAATAAATGATACGGCATCATCTGGCACAGTCAGAGGAATTCAAAAGTGACAGCTTCTGTGGGGCCCGAAGAACCTTTGCATGCTGTCACGGTTGACATTTTGAGGGTAGGCAGGTTAATTTGGCACCATGTTACACCCTTAATAAGTAACATTGTCTAAAAGGTGGAGTTAGCTTTAAAAATAGGTTCAATATGTTTGCAGGTACCATAATCTTTCTTGGCATCAGATTCTAACATCCCCTGTACAGGGGGAGCGAGCCTGCTCGAGTGCCCCCACAGCAAGAAGCTTGCTTTTGGGGGCACTTGGCTGGGGGGGAGGAGTCAGAAACACCAGCGGGGGACCCAAAAGAGAGAGGATAGGGGCTGCTCTGTGTAAAACCATTGCAAACAGCAGGTAAGTAGAACATGTTTGTTTTCAATTCCAGCCTTTAGCATGAGTTCACACATGTGCGGTACGATTTTCGAGTCTGTTTTCAGTGCGAATTTCCAATGTAGTTGTTCAGAGGTTTAGGTGTGATTTAGATGCGGTTCTGATGCAAAATGGCAAGGCTCAAATTGTGTTCACAAATGATGACGTGTGATTTTAGAAGCATTCCCATATAAGTCAATGAGCCTGTAATTTGCACCGGACCTGCACCGCACTGCTCAGAAAACAAAGGAATGGCCACAATAGGACCCAAGGTTACTTTACAAGTCATGCAAATCAATGTGTTGCATTTGAATTCGCACATGTGTGAACAGGGGCTTAGAATCACTTGAACATAGAAAGTGTCTCATATCTGGTGTGCTGTCTGGCAGAGGAGTATGAATCACAAAAGAGGATCAAAAAATGACAATTCTATTAGCAGGTAAGACAAATCACATGTGTGTTACAACTGTATTTAGAAGTTTGCCTAGAGTTCAGATTTATGCAGGCCATAGAAGGTTCGTTTATCGGCCGATTTTCCATCCGAAAACTGAAATATCGTTCATTCTGTAAACCGATGTTGCCACCAATGATTGCGAAAAACATCCGTTCACGAATTTTCCAGCATGACCGATAAACAAAATGAGGAGGAACCGCGAAAATGTATTCTTATTATTCTTTCGGACGAAAAACAAACCGTCTATGGCCTGTCTGGAAGTGCTAAATACAAATCTGCTCAAATCTCAAATAAATAATAATAATAAAAAAAAAAAGAATTAAAGCTACAATTTACGGTAGTCTAAATTTGAATAGAGAGCTGGAGTCCGATAACAATCTATCATAAAACTTTATTTGGTAAAACATAGGCATTCTGGGACATCCAAATAAACCCAGCAGAGAACTAACACGTTTCAGCCAAAGACTTCTATGAGTTATGACTAATTAACGTTTTGCTGGGTTTATTTGGATGTCCCAGATTGCTCATCTTTCACCAAACTACTGTAAATGACTGTTATTGGACTCCAGCTCTATCTTCAAATTTATGTTTACGAGGTGTACAAGAACCTGAGTTGTGGAAACTGACATCCTTGGTGTGCATACTTGTGTGGAGGTGGAGATACTTGTGTGATTTTTATGCCTATAATTTAGGTTAAATAAACAATATACAGGAATTCAAAGTACTATGCCAACTTCCAATATGTTATCTCAAAGAATCTAATTATCCCTCCTAGTTCTTATTTTGGACCACAGCAGGGTTAGTGTCTATGATGTAGAGATCTGAGAGGGGTGGTTAAACAGTTCCTGCCCAACCTATTGTACGATTGCCAGGCAGGACTGCTCTTGTTCTGGGAGGATGTCATATGACGCCCTCCCGATCTTAGTGTGCAGCAATCGGTTGTAAGTTATGACCTGCGAGCACAGCGCATCACTGATCAGGGTAAAGAGCCAATGACGTTGACTCTTTACCATGTGATCAGCTGTGTCCAATCACAGCTGATCACATGTACACAAATGCCGGTTATCAGCATTTCCTTTCCTCAGCTCTGTCACTGTCTGAGGAAAGGAAAACCAATAGCCGGCTTTCCTGTGACAAGGGACATTAACACCGATAATCAATGTGTATGTTATTTGTTGTTTGTACCCGTAGTACAGCCTAGAAACAATAGTGCACTTTTTTTTTTTTTTTTACCTAAAAACACACTGACATGGACATTGACACTAACATCAAATTTTTTTTTTAAAGCCTGACCTTTGACCCTGAACCAAACACTAACCCTGGCACTGAACTAGATCAAACCTTGATCTAGGTATTTTTTCTTTATTTTTATTTTATTAATATTTATCTTTTTTTACTAACATTTTTTTTTCTCTCTATGCCAGGAGTTAGAGACATACAATGTAGAGAGAGAAAAAAACAAGGGGGCTGGGCTGTACAGTGACTAATCACTGTCATAGCCAATCAGAGGTTATCACAACAATCATGTGACCCGGAATCGTGAGTCCCGGGTCTCGATCGTTAGAACGGGACCCGGTGCTCTCAGTGACACCGCGGTCTTTTTGCTGGGAGCGCACCCAGCACAAAGACAGGTACGCAAATATGCAGCCCCATGGAAAAAAGCCTAGTTCTGTGAGGCCGCATATTTGTGTTACGTCGGCGTCAAGGGGTTAAGTTACAGGCTGATTGTCTACCATGCACAGCTGCACCAGATTCTGAGTGCACCTGTTTTAGTAAATCCCCCCTATATGTGCATTTTGTGCATTTCAGACATGTTCATCTGTAAAAACCTTCCTTGTGTAGCCAAACCAAAAGTCCTGCGACTGCTGATGGATGCCACCATCTTCAAAGTATTGTCAGCAGCTCCAGCAGACTAAATTGACATTATAATATTCCCCTTTGCTCCTCCCTGGCTATATAAAACACAAAATCCACATACAATACAGACAATAGACACTCCCAGAAGAAGAGAAGGCAAAGAGAAATGGAGCTGTGCTAGGAAACTGAATCTCCTGTAGTAGTCAAATTTTCTAGCAGGTTCAAGGGCACATTGCAAGTGAATAAAACATCATGATGCAGAGGAAAGACACTGCAAGTAAACATGTAAAATACTTGGGGTTTTATTTTTGCACTTTTACCTGCATTTTGTAAAGCTGGTGATAGTTATACCTTAAACAACCAACAGGGAAGAGGGAGGGGCTGGGCTAAACTCAAACGTTAATAGGAAAAACTGAGATTTGATATTTTGAATCTACTGTTAGTTTTGATACGCAGTGTTCAGTGAACCTAACCTATCTGTATATATATTTGCATCAAATGATTTGCCCAGGCTTGTGACAGTCTTATTTTAAACAATCTGGGAAAGAGAAGTATGCACATATGGGATTATCACAGCTGCCTATAGAAAACCGATAAAGGAAATAATCTAATTATAAAGTAGATGAGTATTTCTGATATGCCAGGCTCACTAGAAAAAGAACTGTTATCTTCACAGCTGCAAATTGTAAATCAGATCGCTAGCAGACTCATTCCAAATGGGCAGCGCACTGCAAGGTGAATGGTTTTCCGACCATTGCGTCATTCCCCAGCTCTTATCAGTTTCATTTAAACTAATATCCAGCACTGTAATAAAGAAATACAGTTCATTACAATGACAGGCCCTGCAAGTGACAGAATAGATAAGAGTTATTGTTAAGGCTCCAAAGGAAAACAAATAATCTTCTGCAAGCGATGTCAAAATGGCAAAAGAGGCATAAATTAAAGCGTGCTTCGTTAGCAAATTCAAAGCAACAAACCATATGCCGCCATCCAGACCAGATATACTGTTCACAGATATTTATCTGCTTGTCCTCTAAAGAAGAACACCATTATCGTCAACCTTATCAGCTCTAAACCATCATTTTATGTAAAAATCAATGTCATCCAGAGCTTCTGACATGCACCATGACAAATAATGTAGTTTCCAAGATATGCTGTCTGTTACTCATCTAGGCTTCGTTCAAATCCAAAGAAGACTGGCTGCATACTGAAAACAACATCACTGTGATAAAATGTTATTGTACTGGAGACATGCCCAGCAAAACCTTGTCTGATACCTCCCTCACTGATGTGATTTACTCAAAATGTACTTCTCTATCCCTACCACTGCACTCTTTCCAGCTTTCCCATCATCACTACTGCTCCTCTCCTACACTTCAATCTTTTCCCTTGTACTGCTCCTCTACTCCACCTCCAGCTTCACCTTTGTACTGCCAATCTCCACTTCCAGATTCCCCTCTGTAATACAAATATCGTCTACCTCCAGCTTCCCCTCTGTACTACAAATATCATCTACCTCCAGCTTCCCCTCTGTATTGCCGATCTCCCCCTCCAGCATCCTTTCTGTACTGTGGATCTCCTCCATATCCAGCATCCCCTCTGTACTGCGGATCTCGTCCACCTCCAGCTTCCCCTCTGTACTGCGGATCTCCTCCACCTCCAGCTTCCCCTCTGTACTGTGGATCTCCTCCACCTCCAGCTTCCCCTCTGTACTGTGGATCTCCTCCACCTCCAGCTTCCCCTCTGTACTGTGGATCTCCTCCACCTCCAGTTTCCCCTCTGTATTGCCGATCTCCACCTCCAGCTTTGCCTCTGTACTGTGGTTATCCTCCACCTTCACCTCTGTATTGTGGATCTCCTCCACCTCCAGCTTAGTGTCTGTACTGCGGATCTTCTCCACCTCCAGCTTCCCCTCTGTACTGCTGATCTCCTCCACCTCCAGCTTCCCCTCTGTACTGCTCATTTTCTCCACCTCCAGCTTCCCTTCTGTACTGCTCATCTCCTCCACCTCCAGCTTCCCTTCTGTACTGCTCATCTCCTCCACCTCCAGCTTTCCTTCTGTACTGCTCATCTCCTCCACCTGCAGCTTACCTTCTGTACTGCTCATCTCCTCCACCTCCAGCTTCTCCCCTGTACTACTCCTCTCCTGCACCGTTTTCATCTGTACTACCTCTCCTTCATTTTTCTGCATGTACTGCTCCTCCACTTCCCCTTTAGTGCCCCCCTTTTGTTTTTCTTCTTTACCTTCTGTGTCCCTTCTGTACTGCTCCTATCCTCCGCCTTACCACCAGTACTGTTCCTCCTTCCACCGCTAGTTTCATTCTCATATTGATCCTCTCCTTTTCCTACAGTTGTCCTTCTGTACAGCTCCTTCTTCAGTTTTTCCCTCAACTGTTTTTTTCTTTTTCCCCTTGTACTGCTTATCTCCTTTTTGCAGTATCCTCCCTGTACTGCTTCTCTCCTCCACCTCCTGTTTTTCCTTTTCTTCTGTAGTTTCAGCTTTGTGCTGCTTCTCTCCTTTACCTCCAAAGTCCATGCTGTACTGCTCCTTTCCGCAAGCACCCAACTTTGCTGCTTCCCTCCTTTGTCTCCAGCCTTCCCATCTGTACTGCTCCTCTCCTCCACTTCCAGAGTCTCCCCAGTACTAGTCCTCTCGTTAGACACCAACCTCTACTGTTCCTCTATTGAAGCACCCAACTCTACACGTCTATTGTTTTTCACCTCTGCCTCCAGCACCCCCTGTACCTCTCCTGTCCTTCGGTTTCAGCACCCCCTGTACCTCTCCTGACTTCAGTTCTAGCACCAGCACACCCTGTACCTCTCCTGTCCTTCGGTTCCAGCACCAGCACCCCCTGTACCTCTCCTGACTTCAGTTCGAGCACCAGCACCCCCTGTATTTATTTATTTATTTATTTATCGTGTTTATATAGCGCCAAAGGGTTTGCTCAGCGCTGTACAATGGGGGGGGACAATACATGAAACAGAACAGTAACATCAAACAGTACACAAGGGGTTAGAGGGCCCTACTCTTTCGAGCTTACAATCTAGGAGGGAGGGGGTAGAGGCACCGGAGGAAGCGGCTGTGGGGGATGAAGTGGTAGGAGGAGGGAAGGGCAGCGGCTGTTAGGTGAGGGTGGGGTAGGCTTCCCTGAAGAGGTGGGTTTTCAGGGAGCGCCTGAAGGTGAGGAGGGACGGTGACAGTCTGATGGATTGGGGTAGTGAGTTCCAGAGGATGGGGGAGGACCTGGAGAAGTCTTGCAGTCGTGCGTGGGAGGAGGAGACCAGGGAGCAAGATAGAAGAAGGTCCTGTGAAGAGCGAAGGGTACGGGTAGGGTGGTACCTGGGGATCAGATCGGTGAGGTAGTTAGGGGCAGTGTTGTGAATGGCCTTATAGGTCAGGGTGAGCAATTTGAATTTAATGCGTTGGGCAATGGGGAGCCAGTGGAGGGAGAGGCAGAGGGGGGTGGCAGAGGTGGAGCGGCTGGTGAGGTGGATGAGTCTGGCCGCTGAGTTCAGGATGGTCTGAAGCGGGGAGAGCCTGCACTGGGGTAGGCCGGTGAGGAGGGAGTTGCAGTAGTCCAGGCGTGAGATAATCAGGGAGTGTACTAGTAGTTTAGTGGTGTCTGGGGTAAGGAAGGAACGTATCCTGGCGATGTTCCGGAGGTGGAGCCTGCATGTGTTTGTGAGAGATTTGATATGAGGTTGAAAGGAAAGGTTTGAGTCCAGAATGACGCCAAGGACCTTGGCTTGCTGGGCGGGATTGATGGTGGTGTTGTTGGTAGTGATGGAAAGGATGGGGGGGGGGCGCGGGCTGGGGGGAAGATGAGAAGCTCGGTTTTGGAGAGGTTGAGTTTGAGGAAATTGAGCGACATCCAGTCAGAGATGTCGTTTAGGAGGTGAGTGATGCGGGCGGAGAATGAGGGGGTGAGGTGAGGGGTGGATAGGTAGATTTGAGTATCATCAGCATAGAGGTGGTAATTGAAGCCGTGGGAGTGTATGAGTTTGCCAAGGGAGGAGGTGTAGATGGAGAAGAGAAGGGGTCCAAGGACAGAGCCCTGGGGGACCCCAACAGAGAGGGGGAGAGAAGGGGAGGTGGCACCATTGTAGGTGACACTGAAGGAGCGTTGGGATAGATAGGACGAGAACCAGGAGAGAGCGGTGTCTCTGATGTCAAGGGAGAGTAGTTTATTAAGGAGGAGGGGGTGGTCGACTGTGTCAAAGGCCGCAGAGAGGTCTAGGAGGAGGAGGACAGAGTAGTCGCCTTTGGCTTTGGCGGTTAGTAGATCGTTGGTGATTTTGAGGAGGGCAGTTTCGGTGGAGTGTAGGGGACGGAAGCCGGACTGTAGTGGGTCAAGGAGGTTGTTGTCATCTAGGTGGGCGCTTAGGCGATCGAAGACCAAGCGCTCAAGGAGCTTGGAAGTGAGTGGCAGCAGGGAAATTGGTCTGAGGTTGTTGAGGTCAGTGGGGTCCAGAGAGGGCTTTTTGAGTATGGGGGTGATGTGCGCATGTTTTAGGGGGGAGGGGAATACGCCAGTAGAGAGGGAGAGATTAAAGATGTGGGTAAGGGAGCGGATGAGGGAAGAGGGGGGTGACCGGAGGAGTTGAGAGGGGATAGGGTCCAGGGGGCAGGTAGTGAGACGGGCTTCTGAGAAGACTCTGCTGACTTCCTCAGTGGTAGTAGGGCTGAAGGAGTGCAGTGATGGGGGGGTTACGGTAGGCAGGGCCTTGGGTGTGGTGGGGGGCAGTGCCGTTGCGAGGTCAGAGGAGGGGAGAGATGAGGGGGTGATAGAAGGGGGGAGGCTAGATGGGGAGGTAGATTGCAAGTTGACTATGTCCTTGCGGATAGCGTCAATCTTGCTGTGGAGGTGAGTGGCAATCTCGCGGGCGGTAAGTGAGGTACTGAGTGGAGGAAGGGGGGGAGAGAGCAGGGAGTTGAAGGTGGAGAAGAGTCGGCGAGGGCAGGTGGAGAGGGTGTTAATCAGGTTAACAAAGTAGGCCTGCTTGGCGGCGTGGAGGGAGGAGGTGTAGGTGAGGAAGGCAGATTTGTAGAGGGAGAATGTATGAGGGGACCTGGTTTTGCGCCATAGTCTCTCCAGCGCACGACTGCGGCGTTTGAGGCGTTTAGTGTGGTCGTTCTGCCAGGGTTGGAGTGGTCTGGGTTTGATGTTGCGTGTGGTTAGGGGTGCCAGAGAGTCTAGTGTAGCTGATAGTGAGTCGTTGTACGTGGAGGTGGCTAGGTCAGGACATGACAGTGGAAGGATGCTGTCGTGTAGGCGGTCGACGTGGAGGTGGCTAGGTCAGGACATGACAGTGGAAGGATGCTGTCGTGTAGGCGGTCGGCAGCCGAGTGGAGGGGGGCCGGGTGCAGGTTGCGGAGGTTGCGGCTGGTGATGGTTTGGCGCACTGGGGGGGGGGAGTTGGGGGAAGGGGAGGTGGAGAACGTGAGGAGGTGGTGGTCGGAGAGAGGGAAGGGTGTGTTAGAGAACTGGTTGAGGGTACAGAGGTGGGAGAAGACGAGGTCCAGGGTGTTCCCATTGATGTGGGTGGAGGATTGGGTGTGTTGTGTGAGCGCGAAGGAGGAGGTTAGGAGGAGGAGTTGGGAGGTAGCTGGGGTGTTGTCATTGATGGGGATGTTGAAGTCCCCGAGGATGATGGTCGGTAGCTCAGAGGAGAGGAAGAAGGGAAGCCAGGCGGCGAAGTCATCCAGGAAGCGGGCTATGGATCCAGGGGGCCTGTAGATCACTGCGATCCTTAGGGGGGTGGCTGTACCTCTCCTGTCCTTCAGTTCCAGCACCAGCACCCCCTGTACCTCTCCTGTCCTTCGGTTCCAGCACCAGCACCCCCTGTACCTCTCCTGACTTCAGTTCTAGCACCAGCACACCCTGTACCTCTCTTGTCCTTCGGTTCCAGCACCAGCACCCCCCTCCACCTCTTCCAGACTGCTCCTTTCCCTTCCTATTTAATAAAGGTGAAGAATATAATACAAGAAGGGTACAATCCTGTTAAGTACAGGATGCTTTTTTGCAAAGCTGTTATAATTCTACCAGTAAAACACAATTTTTAAATCCTGTTAACAAGCAGTGATTAAATATAATGGTATACAGCAATACACCGGATCAGCAAGCGTGCGCGCAGAAGAAAACACCTTGATTGCAGATTTTTGCTGTAATGATAAAGACAACCTAGGAGGTTACTTGATGAATGACTTGGTAACATTACTAATTAGTTAAGTATGAAAGAGAATTTCATTTGTTCCCATTATAGCACAGGCTGGATTACCAAGCTAGAGCAAAGGAAAAGAGCTTGTTTATTACACACAAAATCTGCATAAAACTCATGTGGAGAGACTAATCCAAGAATGTATACTTATGCTGTGTTTAGTGGGAAGAACTATAATACAATCACACAGCTATATTGTCTATGTAAAACAGACTTTATGAAAGGTGTACCAATTTATCTGAGTTTCTTACAGAGCAACAGGAGAATTCAATCGACCGCTACAAATGGAAAAATTGGAGATGTGCTTCAAGTCTAACACAAATCCAGTAAAAAGAAATCACACTGTGACACTGTGCGCAAATAAATGTGCGTTAAACACAGAAAAACACATTTCATCTCATGGCAAAACACCTGCCACCCCTTTTAGGCCTCATGCACAATTTTGCATCCACTTTTAGGGGCGTCAGACTTCCAAATGGCCCTCCATATTATTCTATGTATCCATGCACACACAGACATGAAGCTTTTAGTAGCAGTAGCGTTTACCTGCAGGAAATAAAATCCAGGGTCAGTGCGTCTAGGAACAGCAGCGTTTTGGCAGAAAGAACGCTGACAGCTCCTAAACGCTACTAAATGCCAGTTTTTTGTTTTTTTTAACTGGTTGTTAAGGAGAGGGTCGGGAAGCCACCCTGTCCTTAACAATGGATGAGTCATCAGCTGTCAGCGGGATTCTCCCCTGACAGCTGAATGTGGGGAAAAAAAAAACATTGCCAGCAATTTAAAAAAAATTTAGAAAAAAATGTGATGGTCCCCTCCCCGAACCCATACAAGGCCCTTTGGGTTTGCAATAGACTTTCAGGGGAACTCCATGCCATAAGATGGCGTGTGCCCCCACACCAAATCCATACCAGACCCTTATCCAAGCATGCAGTCCTGCAGGTCAGGAAAAAGGGGGGGGGGAAACAGGCGAGCGCCCCCCCCCCCCTTACCTCCTGAACTATACTAGGCCACATGCCCTCAACATGGGGGGGGGGGGCTTCCCCCCCAAAGCACCTTGTCCCTTTGATGCTTTGAAAGCAAAGGGTGGTCACACCAAATATTGATTTGATTTCTCTTATGTCCATGTACTTTCCATTTTGTTAATTGACAAAAATAAACTAATAAAACTTCTATTTCTGAAAGCATTCTTAACATTTTTTCACAACTGCCTAAAACTTTTGCACAGTACTGTACAAAGTACTGAGTGAAGGTTCTGAACACTTAAGTACATGTGATATTTCAGTTTTTTCATTTTAATACATTCACAAACATTTCTAAAATTCTATTTTCACTTTGTCATTATGGGGTACTGAGTGTAGATTAATGAGAAAAAACATTAATTTTAAAAAACTGTAGTATCAGGCTGCAACATAACAAAATTGTAACATGTGAAGGGGGTTTGAATTCTTTATGAATGAACTATAATGTGTAGTCTGCCAGAAGCTTGGTGAAAACCCATAGGGCATGGACAGACCACAGGAAAGGGTGGTAAACAGATAATGCTGATCGCCCACTGCAAAATGCAGATAGCATTGATGAGGCAGAAAATGGAAATATGCAGATAAGCATCCAAGAAGTCTATTGAGGCTAGAAAATACCCCAGAAAGAGGAAAGCAATGACAGACCTGCCTGGCATTTTCTATGTAAAACTTTTTAACCCATAGAAACAAGTTTAGCATTTTCAGAAATGGACCAACCTCTCAGTTTGGAAATTGTATGAGTATTAACACTGAAAAAATTCTGCTGTTGGTACAGGGGTAATGACCCTCTTAAGACAGGAGCTGCTGGACAGCAGCACGAAGAGCAGCTTGCCATGAGAGGGAACAAGACAAGATTGAATGCATTATGCACGAGACAGAGGGCAAAATTTCAGTTTATAGCCCCTAGAAATTACACTCTGCACCCAGGCATCTGAGATTTTCTGCAACCCGAAAGCTCACAACGTCCACCCACTTTGAGAAGTGGATGTGTCCTATTGCTGGAAGCAGTCCCGGTTGACTTGAAGGGCCATGCCTTCTAACAAAAATATGTTCCTGCCCTAGACTTGGCATTGAAAGCCAGACAGACAAAAGAAACTTGCTAATCTCATCAGCAGAATCAGCCATTCAAAGTATTTCTTGCATGGGTGCTTAACTGAGCATATGGAAAGATAGAAAACCCATCCTGGAGATTTGGTGAAGTTTATCTGCCAAGCCATTCAAGCAGTCGCATAAGGCTATAGGTAAAAAGGAATCTGTAAAGATGGAATTACGATTTAAGCCATGCTCTTAGTCCAGACAGCAAAGGTCTGACAGCTATAGAAATAATGTGGGTTGCACTGCAGGTCCTGCCAAGGTAAAGTGTGCTTTAAAGAGAGCCTCTAGGCTCTTATCTACTGGGAATTTGAGCACGCAATTATCAACCATGGGGTCCGCAAGGATTTTGTTAAGAAAAGAAATGGCAGGATCTAAACACGACGTGCCCACTTATGAATTATGGAGGAAACTTTCCTCAATAGGATATTGTAGGGCAAAACAAAATCTTCTCTGGGTTAAGCCAGTTTCCATACAGGACAAGATCTACAAGCAAGTGGACCAGGCTTAGGAAATTAAAGAGACCCCATACATATACCTTAGGGTAAGCGGACTCCAGGCAGAAGGCTGCTCCAATGCTAAGCAAGAGTGTACAGCATTAATAAGAGCAGCTATAGTTTCCTTTTGCTTAGATGAAATCTCTGTAACAAGTGTGTCATCCTAAATCTGATGTCTCAGAAGGCAGGGCATCCTCCTCAACTGTTACTTCCTCATCAGTCACTGTGTTAGGGCGAAATCAAACACTGATTTAGAAAGGGAGATCAAAGGGGCACGGCTGTCACCCCTTCTATCTGGGCCTCAAGAAGGCTAGAAGTTATGCCCATGAAATCTGACACTGTGGTAGAACATTTTTTTTCCAGAATGAAAAGTGGAAGATGTTGTTGATGGACCAGTCAAATGGCCAGATGAATGCATATTGGAAAGGGTACTAGGATGAACTACCATGCAGTTCATCTTTGTACCCTTTCTTCTGATGGTTGTCCCCACTCTGGCTCTATGACTTCCTCTGGCCATCTGAACTAAAAACTGAGACTGAGTTAGCACGTCCATCTGTCCCTTTTTCCTGCGCCTATGATTTGCCATGCCTGTGAAATTGTCCCTAAATGGGTACTCACAATTACTGTGGCAGTACAGAAAGAGCGGGAAGCACTTGTAGGCTGCAGTAACCCATATATTGTGATATTAGCCACTGTAATGTGCCTTCAGCAGAGAGAGAACCAGGAGATATTTTTGATCCAAAATGTCTTTTCCAAAGAATAAGAGTGAAGGCGTGGCAACCACAGTAACCTCCCTACCAATGAGGCAGAGCAGGTGAAGTTACAGTGTTTGGGGAATTTAACTAACCTTCAGACCCAAAAATGTACATTTTAAAATGTATGCAAAAAAACAAAAAAATGGCTCTGATGGACTAGTCTGACATTTTGCCTTTTTTTATTGGTAATAGGTGACTGATGCTCATATTCACAGCAACACTACAATTGCATTGTGCCGCTGGAATTTTCACTTTCTATACCCAATACATTATTATTATTATTACACAGGATTATATAGTGGCAACAATTTGCACAGCACTTTGCAATAAAATGGAGACAGTACAGTTAAAATACAATAAAATATAAGTGGGTTAAAATGGCCCTGCTCATAACAGCTTACAATCTAAGAGGATGGGACAAGTGGTACAAAAGGTATTAACTGTGAGGGATAAGCTGATGGAAGAATTAAAAGTTCAGTTGTTAGGTGGAGAGGGGGATAGGCTTCCCTAACGAGATGAGTTTTTAGGGATCGCCTAAACGTAGGAGTAGGCGATAGCCGGACAGACTGAGGTACGGAGTTCCAGAGGATGGGAGAGGCTCTGGAGAAGTCTAGGAAGAGGAGACAAAAGAGTTAGAGAGCAGGAGGTCTTGGGAGGAGTGGAGAGGATGGTTTGCGTGATATTTTGAGACAAGACTGGTGATGTAGCTTGGGGCAAAGTTGTGAATGGCTTTGTATGTTGTTGATCCTTGTTGACAAAGTCCGGAAGTGACGGAATGCGTCCAGGGCACGTGACGTATTGACGTTCCCGGAAGTGCTGCGGCAGCCATTTTGGATTCTGGAATCCCTATGTGTCGGAGGTCTGGAGAGTAAAGGTGCACTTCAGGTGTCCCCCAGAGCTACAAAGTGATAGTGCTGGATAGGAGTAGCAAGGGGGAATTACCTGGTGATCGGGAGACCCTCTACACACGGAAAGGGGATCGTATACTGGGCATGAGGAGTTGGATGCTGTTTTGCTGATCTTATCGTTTTTATATGTAAGTGGCTACAATAAATTTTATATATGATTATAATTCACATACTGATTCCTGGTCTGTTTGTGAGGTCCTGAGGAACAAGAGGATACCAATCTAAGGACACTCTGTACATGTGTGGTTGATTACAAGCTGGAATCTGTTTGTTTTAGGGTAATTATGCACTTTATATATAGTTTGCAGTGATATTTATAAATTTTCTTTTCACATGAGTGCTGTGACACTGAAGTGGTTTTTTTTGCATGATACACGTGTGGCACTTTAGTTCTGGGATTTAAAAGGTAATATACTATGTTGAGATTTTGTTTTTTGAGGTATTTGAAGAGCACCTGTGACTGATTTGCATCTTCTTCAGTGGAGTAGGAAGCGTCTTCCTATCAAGAAATTGATCTTTGTTTGGACACATTATTTGGACACTTTGTATATTGGGACTTTATTTTATTTTTGTTTTTTTATATATTTTATATTTTTTATTTTTGGGTAATTTCTTTGGGTCTTGATTTTTTCACTATAATTGTGGGTTTTTGGGTTTAAGTCAATGAATATATGTATTATTGGTACTTCAGGGGAAGGATATTGATATGACTTTAAGGGATTTCTGAGGATTTTATATATATATGTGTGCTGATTTATACTTATTCTTTGTATGTTGTTGTTAGTATTTTGAATTTATATGGGAAACCGGACGCCAGTGGTGGGATTAGAAGGGAGGGGTGGCAGACAGCGGTTGGTTAAGGTAGATGAGTCTGTTGGCAGCATTCATGATAGACTGAAGCGAGGATACCCTACAGAGAGGTAGGCCCATGAGAAGGGAGTAGCAATAGTAAAGGGAAGAGAAAAGAAGGGGGTGAATGAGTAGCTTGGTGGTTTAATTCATTTAAAAGGGGCAAATTTTAGAGATGTTATGGAGGTGAAGTCTACAAACTTTTGACAGTGATTGGGTATGAACCTGAAAGGACAGGTCAGATGTCTAGGATTACACCTAGTACCCTGCTGTGAGATGAGGGACTGATAGTTGTATTATTGATCATTTTGGAAAAGTCAGGGAAGAGGGCACAGGTGGGAGTAATATTACAAAATTGGAAATATTTAGTTTGAGGAAGCGGTGCGATATCCTTGTTGATATGTCAGTTACTAAGTTAGTAATGCAAGAGGAGACTGAAGGAGGGAGGTGAGTAGTAGAGAGATAGATCTGGGTGCCATTGGTGTAGAGATGATATTGGAAGCCGTGGGAGGTTATCAAGTAACCAAGAGAGGAGGAGCAGATAGAGAAAAGAAAGGGTCCAAGAACAGAGCCTTGGGGGACCCCTACAGAAAGAGGAAATGGAGAGCAGGAGACAGAGTTTTAGGTAATACTGAAAAAGCACTCAGATAGGAGGAGAACAAGGATAGATCAGAATCTTTGAGACCAAGAGAGTGGCGTTTATTGAGAGGGAGCAAGTGCTTAACAATATCAATGAAGTATGGAGTAGTGGTCATTGGTTTTAGCAGTTAGTAGATCAATAGTGAGTTTTAGTAGGGCAGTATCTGTGGAGTGCTGTGAGTGAAAACCAGACTGTAAGGGGTCAAGAAGTTTGTTCTCAGTGAGGTAGGAGCTCAGACAATTGTAGACTAAAGTGTTCTAAAAATATGGAAGCAAATGGGAGCAAGGTGATAGATCTTAGGTTGTTCAGTTTGGTGGGGTCCAGTGAAGGATTTTTAAGTATGGTGGTGATCTGTTCATCCCTTAGAGGTAAGGGGAACGTGCCAATAGAAGGAGGGAGAGATTGAAGATGTGAGTGAAAGAGCATAGGATAGAAGAAGAGGGTGACCATAGTAGTTGCAAAGGAACAACATCCAAGGGACAGTTGGTTAGGTGGGCATCTGAGAAAAGTTTGATAACTTCTTCAGCAGTAGCCAGGTCAAAAGAGGAAAGTATTGAATGTGCTCTTAGACAGGGTATGTTAAGTGGGGGTGATGATCTGTACAGTGGATGAATTGCATTATTCTTGTTTTTGAAGAGATTGGCAATCTCTTGGGCAGTGAGTGGAGGTGGTGGGGGGAAAAGTACTGAGTTAAAGCTAGAGAAGAGCCGACGAGGACTGGATGACAGGGTATTAATGAGAGTGACAAAGTAGGTTTGTTTGGTAGCATGGAGGCAGGGATTATATCGTAGGAGGGCAGATTTATATAGGGTGAAGTCTTGCAGGGATTTAGTTTTGCTTGGAGGGATAGGTAGTTGAAGACAAGGGCATTGTGAAACTGATGAGGTTGTAATCAGAGAGAGGACAGGGGGTGTTGAGAAGGTTGCCAGGATTGCAGATAGGAGAATACAAGGTCAATGGTGTTACCATCGGAGTCGGTGGTAGTGTGTGTCCATTGTATTAGGTCAAAAGATAAGGAGATGTTGTGATGTAGCCAGTTAACATTAACAGGGATGTTAAAGTATTTGAATTGTAGTGGGTATTTCAGATGAGAGAAAGTAGGGAAATCAGGCAGAGAAGCCATCAAAAAAGCATGATAGTGGTCCAGGAGGCCAATAAATTATTGCAATTTTCATAGAAATTGGAGAAAACAGACATATACAGTGGGTCTCAAAAGAGGAGAGGGATAAACAGGGAGAGGTAGGAAGGACATGAAAGGCGATCAGTGGGGATAGAAGGAAAACAACTCTACCTCCTTTCTGTCCACTGAATCTGAGCGAGTGAGTCCAGTGAAGGCTGCTGTGGGAGGGGGCAGCAGGAGAAGCAGAGTCAGATTCTTGCAGCCAGGTTTCAGTAACGGTGAGTGTATTTAAGGTATGGGAAATAAAAAGGTCATGCACAGATGTGACCACATCTCTTGTTACAGACAGAGTGGACATTCCAGAGGGCTCATGGGAAGAGGGTGGAATGGTTTTTGGAAGCAGGGGTATAGAAATTAAACTGAATGGATTTCGACTGTTGCCAGAGGAAGAGTGCTGGATGTGGAGGCTGCAGTTAGAGAATGGAGGGCCAGATTAGGGGAAATGTCCCCAGAGATTAGGAAAACAAGGAGGTTGAGGAAAGTAAGATGAGAGCGGGATGTATATAAGTGCACATACCTCACTGTCCTGATGTGTAGGTCAGCATGTGGGTTCAATATTTGCAGGAGGTGATGAGTGCAGTAAAAGGGAGAGAGTAGGAGTGAGGGTGATATATAAAGACACTGTGGGATGGAGAGGAGGGGTAAGCAAGGGGAATTTGAGGACAGAGGACACTTATGTGAGAAGGAAGGGTAAAGGGAAAATATTAGAAGGAAAAGAGAGTAGGAATCAGACTTCAGAGGAAATGCTTTACAAAATGTTAGTTTGCTTGCAGTCTTTCCAGAGAGGGGCTGTGGAGCATAGTTTTTCTTCTTATATCCTACTTACTGCTTTAGTTAAACTGCTGTCTTTAAACTGCTTTAACACTTGTTCAAAACAACAAAACAAAAACAAAAAACCTCCCTGCCTGCGACTTCCCCACAAACTGATCTATATAGGAAGATGAGGCAGGGCAGCATTTCTCAATTGTTCATTGCTCTATGTATTAATAAACGTGTCTGGATATACTTTTACAGCAAGGAGAGATGTATCTCACCTCATCATCTTCATCATCAATAAAGAAGGGGTCTCGTGATGACTGGCTCTGGGAGCTTTTCTTGCTGAAGCTGGAAGAGGTGCTGGAAGCTCTGCACATAAAATAAAAAAAAAGAAGCACACTATTAAATTATTAACCACTTCAGCTCCAGGAGATTTTCTCCCATTCATGACCAGGGCATTTTTCACTATTCGACAATGCACTATTTCAGCTGGTAAATGTGCAATCAGGCAATGCTGAATCTAAACAAAATTTATATCCTTTTTTTCACACAAATAGAGCTTTCTTTGCTGGTATTTCATCACCAGTGGGTTTTAAATTTTTTTTGATATAAACAAAAAAAGATCAACATTTTGAAAAAAAAAACCCCAATATTTTCTACTTTCTGTTATAAAAAATATCCAACAAACTCAAATTTCTTCATAAATTTAGGCCAAAATGTATTCTTCTACATGTCTTTGGTGAAAAAAAATCCCAATAAGTGTATATTAATTGGTTTGCATGAAATTTATAGCGTCTACAAACTGTGGCATATATCCTGAAATTTACACAGCTTTTACTTTATGACTACCGATCACATTTCTTGAGGTGATAAAATACCAGAGCAGTACGAACACCCTCAAATGACTCCTTTTCGGAAAGCAGATACCCCAAGGAATTTGCTGAGAGGCAGGTTGAGCCCATGGAAGATTTAATTGTTTTGTCTCAAGTTGTCACTTAAATGATATATTGCTCACACATGTCAAGTGTATATGTGGAATTACACCCCAAAATACATTCTGCTGCTTCTCCTGAGTAACGGGATACTACGTGAGACTTTTTGAGAGCCTATCCATGCACGGGGCCGAAAGACAATGACCACCTTCAGGCTTTCAAAGGCGTAATTTCCTATCACAGTTTTGGTTTTATTTTTAACGGGTTGTCACTTTAATGATATATTGCTCACACATGCCATGGGTATATGTGGAATTACACCCCAAAACACATTCTGCTACTTCTCCCGAGTATGGGGATATTTGAGAGACGTTTTGCAGCTTAGCTACATACAGGCCCCCAAAATCCAATGATCATCTTCAGGATTTCAAAGGGCATATTTCCTAATGTCACTTCCTCACTACCTATCACAGTTTTGGAGGCCGTGAAATGCCAGGAAATTCCAAACACCCCATTGACCCTTTTTTGGAAAGCAGACACCCCAAGGAATTTGATAAAAGGCATGGTGAGTATTCTGCACATTTTGTTTGTCATAAGGTTTTGAAAAAGAAAAAAAATACATTTTCATTTTCTTTCTTCATTTTCCAAAAACTTGTGGCAGCAAATGAGATTTGCAAAATACCATGCCTCTCAGAAAAAAGCTTGGGGTGTCTACTTTGGGGGGTATCTGAACTGTTCTGGCATTTTATGCCTCAGGTTAGAAGCTTATGTTACACATTACTCACTCTTCTAACCACTTGTAGACCAAGCATTTTATGACATATTTACATGAACTAAATCAGTATTTTTTGCTAGGAAATTATTTTGCGCCCCCAAACATTATATATATTCTTAAAGCAGAAGCCCGAAAGAATAAAATGGTGGGTGTTGCAATTTTTAATGTTTTTTTAACGCAATTTTGGGGGAAAAATACACTTTTTTGAATTTTAATGCACAAAAACACAATATATTGCCCGATTGGTAAAATATAAAAGATGATGTTACACCGAATAAATAGATACCAAGCATAACATGTTTTAAAATTGCACACACCTGTGCAATGGTGACAAACTGCATACATTTTTTTTTAAAATGGATTTTTATTATTCATAAGCAACGCTTTAAAAGCCTTTACCATGGCACCATGGGACTGACGCATGCTTCGCCTTGGCATGTGAACATGGGAGGGATGGGGGCGCTTTATTTATTTTTTTATTATTTATTTTGCTTTTTTTATTTTTACACTGTCCCTTTATTTATTTTTTAATGATGTTTCTAGTTATCAAGGGAATGTAAATAGCAACAGGCCATGACAGGTACTCTTTTCTAAGATATGTGGGTCCTATTAGACTCCAGATCTCTCCTCTGCCCTTAAAGCATCTGATCATACCAAGACCAGTGTGATTAGATGCTTTCCCAATTTAAAAATGGCGCTATATATATCCGGCAAAGTGATGAAATGCTCTTGGCTTCCACTTTCTTAGACCATAGAGATGATTGGAGCTTTTCCAGTCAGCTATATGGTCAGCGGGCAGAACTACCCGCTGCATTCTCGGATTGCCCACTGGGACGGGACAGCAAGAAAAAGCTGTGGAAGACGGTGGGAAACGTCCCATCCTCCTGCTTGTAAAAGCAATACAGCGGCTAATTAGCCGCTAGGATTGCTTTTACAAGAAAGCCAACTGCTGGCTGAAAAAGCCAATACCAGCTTCAGGCATCATCCTGGTATAACCACTCAAAGTCCAGTGATGTACCAGTACCTCACTGGTCCTTGTTGGGCATATATGTAATGTTCTGTTTTTCATGCAGGCTGTGGGCTAAATGAAAAAAAAGAACAGATTTCTCCATTTGCGTCAATTGATGTGGATGAAGAAATCTCTGCCAAAAAAAGTGAAAAAAATAGATGCCAAAGTATAGGAGTGATCCACCCACTGAGCACACCAGGCTCCCATGGTTGGGCATATGTTTTTTTTTACTGCGGATTAAAAATCTTCTCCAGCAGCGTTGCATGCACTGACGTATAAATTCTGAAACCACACCCTGCTTCTTGCCAGAATAAACAGATCAGTGCTACATCTGAATGGAGTTCCTGCAAAGGGCTCTATGGGCCTGTGTTAGAATTCTTGGTGGCTTCAGGAAACTACAAGTGCTAGCCACTGCACCAGCTTGGACTGTGCTTATAGTTCTCGCCACGTCACCAAGTGATTCTGCATTACTGGTATGTAAAATGCCAGGATGTAATAGGCCGCTGGTTTTCGACATTTCACCAAAAGGTAGTACGGCATTAGTACTTGGACCCTGCTGCATATGAGACAAGACATGTGTTCCTAGAACTTTAGCTACATGGGGCCAGGTATACCCGATCTTAGCATGGACCTCTTCTCCATCATCCAAGCTACCAGTCAGGTTGCAGCTGCTCAAGGCGCGCTCACACCCGGAAATAGATTGCGACGTATGGGTAAGTCGCTTTTCCCAAAGCAGCTACTTGTCCGCAATGTACTGATGCAGCACCCCCCTGTGTCAGTACAGCCAGAGCGAAAATTTGGGTACGTCACTCTGCCTACACATGCCACCTGCCCACAGTACAAGTACTGTGGGAAGTCGGCAAGTGGTTAAAGCACGTTGCGTATTTTCCATAACAGTTTCTAAAGAAGTTTTTGTTTCCCATAGTTACTAGAATCTCTCTATAGATTAAAGCAATAAAGCTGACAGCTTATCCTTAAAACACTTTCATACAAGAGTCCTGCGGTCTTCGTAAAGGAGCTCTATAGTCACAATAAACACTTTAATTTTTATATCATCAGCATTGTAATAGCAATACAAACAATTGTTATTTCTGACAATCCATTATACGCCTACTTGAAAAATGTCCTTTCATGTCATGAGTGCTGGCTGTCTGTTGGGACATCTCTTTCTAAAACTTCCTGGATTCTCTGCCTGCTTATTCTCTGTTTACTTTCTATTTCTAAGGACTACATATCCCAAGGTACCTTGCTGCCTGCAAACAGTGATTCCTGTACTGACTCCGCCTCCTGAAACTACTCCTCTCAGCATCTCTGTAGTTCGGAAAGGCAGGCTCTGTGAAATGTGTGACACAGCAGTGCCTACTTACAGGACACAATTACAGAATTCAAGGAGTTATGTATGTGTGGGGATCTGCACAGTTTTTTGTAAATGTCAAGATCATTCAGATTAATAGAAGTAGGCAAGAAATAATTGAAAACACAATGTGGAAATTAATATATGATTTTACATTTTAAGCACAGATACACTTTAAATCAAACTGACACTACTATAAACAGCTGTTGGGAGATTTTTCCCTCACTTCTAGATTTGTGATTCAAAAATATTGAAGCCATACACAGACAGGCAAGTAATATTTACTGTTTCAATAGGTTTATTAAAGAGTTTTACACATAGTTTAGGCAAATCATGTCAAAGAGTAAAAATGGCCCACAATGCAGGTGGAGCACCTTACAACATCAATGACAAAAATGAGGAGATTCAAATATTTATACCACTTAGTCTTCTACAATGCAACTAGCATGTTCAAAAGGGACCAGCAGTGGCAGCCTCATACTTTGTCTCATAACAAGTTTCATTTTAAAGGATGTCATGAGAAGACATTAAGACCACCTCTGAAGATGATAATTCTCAGGCTGGACCTCTGGCATATACAGTAAATGAGGTCAGGATGCCTGGCCTTTATACTTCCCGGTCGGTTTTTCAAAAAGAACCAAAGCTAGCCCATGACAATCAGTGAACTAGCATGCTAGCATTGAAGAATCATTAAGCACTGAGGAGGACACAGGAGATCAACGCTCCCGAACGTGTTGGTTTACCAGCAGACTTTGGGGGATGATTCATTAACAGAGTGGCATACGGTGGCACTAGCAGCAGTAGGCATAAGTATTTACATCCTTCTTTTCAGGCTAGGCTGACTATACACATTTTCTTTCAAACAGCTTGAACAAATTCCTCCATTCATCTGTATAGTGCATATGGGCCAATCTCCTGCTGTGGCTACTGTATTCTCACAGTGGCACTGGCAGCTGTCAAAGTACCCAGACTGCGCCTGCATCTGGTTAGAATCTGGAAGGCGGTGCAGTTCTGCCAACAATTTTCTGCCCGGCTCCTTTAATTTTTCAGGTGAAGGATGTCGGGCATCACCTGTGATGATCTGGCTAACTTTTTTGGCATTCTAGACTTTAAGGTGCTGATCACTCTATATAATTCTTAATTTTAAACATTTCCAAGATAACTCACAAATATTAACTTCAATTGAGAAAAAGAAATGTACTATTATGAGAACTTTCAGTTATTGCACAAAGGAGCTTCTGCATAGCCAGAGATATATAACAGCACAACGTTTCCTGTGGAAAATTACCTGTGCTGCTTTATATTCCACTTTTATACCTCTGGTAAGTGCAGATCAAGTGAATCTGATCTCTTACAAGCAGAAGAGCCCCAGCTTCACATTCATTTGATCTGTGAGTGTCTCATCTTCCGCAGTAAAATGGCTGAATTAGGAACTCATTTCAGCCTGTCCAATCCTCATTTAAAACAAAATAATACACAATTGCAGCAGCAGCATTTGCCAACGATGCCAAGATAATTTAGGTTTACAGAGCTTATCTAGGAGGCAAGATAAAAGTTTTTTTTTTTTTTTAGATTTTTATAAAATGGTATTCATTCGATATCATTTTAGCAGCCTCATCTACCACCACTGAGTTGGGGATATACACATGGCTTCCTTATGAGGCTGCTATGCCAGAGGATCTCGGCACTACTGCTTAGCCCAGTGTTTCTCAACTGCAAGCATAGGACCCAGTTTACTCTGGATCAGCATGACTTGCAATGGAGTAGGGGGGATGGCTGTCAGCACCATAACAACCAACAATGCTCTAGGGCTGGACACACAACATTTGTTGTTGCTATGGTGTCGGCAGCTTGCCCACCTGCACCATGGCAACACACAACACTGATCCAGGGTAGGCTGCATGCAAGGCCACCCCCGGAATTCAGGAGAGGAAAAAAGCCTGCCTCCTCCAGACCTGCACCACCTCCCAGCCTCTGCCTCGCTGCAGCAGCAAAAACGTAGGACTCTAATGTGAAGAGGGGCCTGTGTTATTGGAGGATTCTGGGATGGGGGACTTTGTGATTGGGGGGCTCTGGGAGGAAGGACTCTGTGATAGGAGGGTGGTCTGTGTGATAGGGTATCTTTTTGTTTGGTGGACTTAATGTGATGAGGGGACTCTATAATGTTGAAAGGACTCTGTCATGGGGGTACTATGATGTTCTGGGGGTCCTGATGTACAGAGGGAGCTTTGATGTGATGGGGCCCTCTGACACAAAGCAGGGACTCTGATGTAAAAGCTAATTTCATGAAGGCTGTTGTGTGCATCATTCCAGGCTTAGGTTTCCCATTATTACGTACCATTTACATTTTATTCTGGGATGCATAAAGATTTTTCATACTTTTAAAAGGTGGTGCAACTGAAAAAAAGTTGAGAAATACCAGCTTAGCATTCTGACACTTGCCACAGTATAAGCAAAAGAGCAAAGAGGCAATAGGTGGTGCACTGTATAACAGATTCCTGAAGAACTGGACTCAGTGGGTGGCCCTGCTCTGTTCAAAAGTTGACTAGTTAACTTTTGTCAGAAGAGTATTTTAACACCAGCAAGGCTAAGGGTGGGAGATTCGTTCATCCACATTGTGTAGGGTGTTTAGAGAAGTCTGCAAGCTAAAAAAAAGTTTTGGCTAGACATACACTTTAAATAAAAAAGAGCAGAAATTAGGGTACTATAGAGTTCTGTAAACAGGATCCGGAAATTTACAAAAGGGTTGTCAAAAATGCCTGAACTTTGGCAGTACATTAAGACAAAGCTAACCTGACAGGTTCACTTTAAAGCCCAGGACTTCACTCTGCTAAGGGCTTCAAACAAAACAAAAGATACACAGGCCTAGTGCATTACCATTAACACATCTTTCCTGACATGAAGGAGCCTGGGAGTTCCATCTTCTGGATCACCAACTTGGGTTTTGTACACTGTTACTCATTGGCTTTTGTGATAATGCACTCTTTTGTTTTTTATATTCCAATAAAGTGTTGATAGTAATGCACTAGGCCTGTGCGTCCTTTGTTTTGCTTTGTTTGTGGTATTCAAGATCCCTCGATCTCAACATCGACAGAACATTTCTATCTTGGTAGAGAGCTGCTGGTCATTATCCTCCACAATTCCTTTGACCTCTCAAGAATCCCATAGCGCTACGGTGTCAGAATGATGTGTCAGTTGTCTGATAAAGTCTTGTTGATACATAGTGCGGTGACTGGCCTTTTTCACGCTGGATAAATGGCAGTCACCACTAGGGTACATAGAAAACAGTTGTTTTTTGTGTGTTCCCGTTCACACAGCAACGCAGCCGGGAGGTTTGGTGAGCTACGGTATAATGTAGATATGTTGCATTTTATTGCAGTGGACAGAGAGGTGATATGCTGACATGCCTATCACACTGTCCCCTTGTCGTGGCTCACTGGACCTAAAAACTGAGAATGAGCACTAAATGTTCTGCAATCCTTCTTTTACTTTTGTTCTAGATAGAATAAGGACACAACTAGGAAAAAAATAAATAAATAAGGAGTAAGCAAACAAGGAAGAGGTTGAGGGCATCTCTTCTCTATGGCTGATGACCTGACTCTCATTAGTGAACACAGGATGGAAAGGGAGGGACGGATCTTCTCTCTGGCTTTTATCTTATTAGTGAGCAGAGAATGGAGAGGGAAGTGTATTTTTCTCTTTGGATACTGACTCATTAGTTAATGTAATGTGGAGGGAGAGGGATATTTCTTCTCTAAGCTGGCTGCTGACCTGACTCTTATTAGTGAACATAGGAAGTAGGGGGAGGGACAGCTCATCTCTGACCTAACTCTTATTAGTGAACATAGGAAGTAGGGGGAGGGACAGCTCATCTCTGACCTAACTCTTATTAGTGAACATAGGAAGTAGGGGGAGGGACAGCTCATCTCTGACCTAACTCTTATTAGTGAACATAGGAAGTAGGGGGAGGGACAGCTCATCTCTGACCTGGCTCTTATTAGTGAACATAGGAAGTAGGGGGAGGGACAGCTCATCTCTGACCTGGCTCTTATTAGTGAACATAAGAAGTAGGGGGAGGGACAGCTCATCTCTGACCTGGCTCTTATTAGTGAACATAGGAAGTAGGGGGAGGGACAGCTCATCTCTGACCTGGCTCTTATTAGTGAACATAGGAAGTAGGGGGAGGGACAGCTCATCTCTGACCTGGCTCTTATTAGTGAACATAGGAAGTAGGGGGAGGGACAGCATCTCTGACCTGGCTCTTATTAGTGAACATAGGAAGTAGGGGGAGGGACGGCTCATCTCTGACCTGGCTCTTATTAGTTAACATAGGATGGAGAGGGAAGGTCATACTTATTTTTGGCTGCTGACTCGGCTCTCATTATTGAACACAGGATAGAGGGATAGGGAAGCTGTTTTTTTCTAGCTGCTAAACCTGGCATTTAATAGTGAAGACAGAATGAAGGTTGGGGGGAGAGGGACAGCTTTTAACTTTGGGTATCTTACCTGACTCTGTGAACACAGAATGGAGTGAGATGGGCATGTTTTCTGTCTGTCTGCTGGTCTGGTTCTTATTAGAGAACACAGGTAGGGGCAGCTCATCTTTCTGGCATGGCTCCCATTACTGGCCTGGCCTTAAATAGTGCACACAGGGTAGATTGGAGGGGAAGCTCTTCCCTCTGGTCTGGATTTTATTAGGGAATACAAGATGGAGAGATAGGGGCAGCTCCTCTCTCTAGCCTGGCTCCCATTAGTGAACATAAGATGGGGAAGGGAAGCTCTTCTCTCTAGCCAGGCACGCATTAGTGAACAAAGAATGCCCAGGGCTTCTCTCAACCACTGCTGGTCTGCTTTTGAATAGTGAACCCAAGATAGATGGGAGGGGCAGCTTTTTCTCTTCCCTCTGGTCTGGTTCCATTAGTGAATACAGGATGGAGGGGAAGTTCTTATTTCTGACTTGGCTCTCATTAGTGAAAACAGGATGGAAGTGGAGTAGTAGCAGCTCTGCTCTCAGGACTGGCTCTCATTATTGCACATACCATAAAAGGAGGAAGGGGAGGCAGCTATTCTCTCTAACATGACTCTGATTAGTGAGCAGGATAGTGGGGAGAAGCTCTTCTCTCTATTATTCTAGCCACTGGTCTGGCTTCAAATAGTGAAGACAGAATAGAGGGGGAAGGGCAGCTTTTATCTTGGGTCAATGGCATTGTGTACACAAGATAAAAAGGAGAGGCAGCTATTGTCTCTAGCCTAGCTCTCATTAGTGACCACAGGATGTAGAGACAGGGTCAGCTCTGCTTTCCACTGCTGCTGAACAGGCTTCAAATAATTAAAACTGGCTGGAGCAACTCTGCTCTCCACCAGCCAGCCGATCCAGAACGAACACAGAAACGAACAGCATTTCCCTTTTCTGGCTACTATCCCGATACAGAATGGTGGGGGCAGTAGCCACGCTTTCTATCAAAGTATAGTCTTGCAGTCTACTTCTTCACAAATGTCTGGTTGAACCCCTCTTCTCAGACTCATTATTATTATTATTATTATACAGTATTTATAAAGCGCCAATAGTTCGCTCAGCGCTGTACATTACAAAGGGGGACAGAACATGTGACAGAACAATACCAATACAATGTGATACACGAGGGGTTCGAGGGCCCTGCTCTTTCGAGCTTACAATCTAGGAGATGTATAGTATACACTGTATGGGGTTCATGAAGGCTTGGAATCTGTCTAGGACAAGATGTCCTATAAAAAAAAAAATCTTGTAGGAGTTAATGCCCATATATTTTGATTATTAAGAGTTTCAGGGTGGAATCAGAAACTTATAAGTAAAACATAAATCCACTTTTAGCAATATGTACTAGATAAGTAAACATGGTTTTACTAGCTGTCATTTTCCTTTAATAAAAAGAAAAACAGCAAGGTGCACGAAACATATAGCTCTCTCATGTATTTGTGTTGCAGTATCTGAATCACTATTCATCAGGTATAAATATTGCAGAGAATGATTGTTAAACCTGCATAGTTGTTGTGACAGATACATATTTCTGCCACCCACTAAATCACAGCTTTAAAGCCTGCAAATTATCTGCCGAAAATATTCCGCTGATTGGATCCTTATGCTGCTTGTACTGTGAAGCAATTTAAAGCCTGGGCAATCATTATTTCCAATGTTTGTTTTCTATTACTTTATCTGCAAAAGTAATCTTTCCACAACCAAAGCGGTTCTTCATATAGGGAAAAGAATACTGTGCACTTTTATTACTTTTGGAGGAAAAATAGGAACTTCACGGTTTTGAATTTTAATTCCCTGTCTTCATAATGAAAACCAAAAAAAAGCAAAAAATTAATGTAATTTGCTTATGTAGTTTTCTTGAGAAGGGTGTGATTCCACAGAGATAGAGGCGTGTGAGCAACCACTTTACAGAAAAAAAATGTAAATTAAATTCAATCCTGATAAGAGTCGTAAAGTATAATTACACTTTTTCAGTCAAATTAGAGAAACCCCCACTATATATTTGTTATGTTCTTCTATTCACACAGCATATCTACATATACATTGTGTATTTGTTGTGTAATATATCTTACCTTTTACCTGTTGTATTATATTTATACATATGACACTAAAGGCAGTTGTACTGTTTTTAATAGATAGCAATGTGCAGATAAGGGACAGACCGTTTTTTCAATTTTTTTTTTTAACCACCTTCCGTCCGGCCGTTGTATATAAATAGCTGGACGGTGGCAGTGCAGGGTCCGGTGGCTGTTTATAAACATCCTCCCCGCACCCTGCTTGTGCGCGCTCCCTGGGAGCGCGCAGTACCGCGATCTGGTGCCCGCTGTGTCCTCCGGACACAGTGGAACACCAATTGTCGTACAGGACCTCTGTGCGAGGTCTCGATCATGTGATCACTGATTGGCCAATCAGTGATCACATGCAGAGTAGTAAACAAGATGTCACTTCTGACATCATTGCTTACTACAAGTGAAATCTGTGAATGATCACAGAGATCACATGGTACAAGGCTATTCACAACAGCCTTGTACCATGTGACAAGCTGTGACCAATCACAGCTCGCACAGTAGTTCTCAATGGCTGCAAGAATGCAGCCAGGGAGAAGGAGAGATGATTGCTTTTACAGCCTTCATGGGTGTAAAAGCAATCAGTGTAAAAAAAAAAATCTTCATCACCCCCCACAAGTAGTACAGTGTCACCATGGTGACACTGAACTGCTAGGGTGACAGTATGTAAAAAAAAAAAAATCATAATATAAAAAAATAAAATAAAAATTAAAAAAAAAATTTAAATGTTTAAAAATTATAATTTTTGGTTATAAACTAATTTGTGTTATTTTTTTTTTTTTTACTAAAAAGATAACGGAATAAATTGTGGTCAAGATTTATTATGAAATAATATTTATTTGCAAAATGTTATAAGAAAAACACTTTTTTTCAAATTTTTGGACTTTTTCATTTACATAGCAAAAAAAAAATAAAATCCAAGTGGTGAATAAATACCACCAAAATAAAGCTTTATCTGTCTCAAAAAAATGCCAAAAAATTCATATGGGTACAGTGTTGCATGACCGGGCAATTGTCATTCAAAGTGTGATAGCACTGAAAGCTGAAAATTGGCCTGGGGAGGAAGGGGGTATAAGTGCCCTGTAGGCAAGTGGTTAAACAGGAAGGGGGTGAAAGTGTCCAGACTTGAAGTGGTTAAACAATGCAATATTCATGACATATCATGAAGGAGAAAAATAAGAAATTTCAGCAACACAAAAAACAAAAAGGTAAGCAGCATTTTTAGAATACCTTTTTTTAAAAGTGTTACTAAACCCACAACAGTAAAATCAGTCTGCATATGCAGGAAAACATGCTTGTTATACTCGCTGTGGAACCTAAGGGGTTAATCCTCCACATTGTATAAAAAGGCTGTTTGATCCTTTCTTCTCTGCCACTCCTCTTGTTGAAATGACCACCTGATACAGACTGAATCCGCAGTCACATGCACATGCTCAGTTTGGTGTATATTGTGAGAGGTTTTTTTTTTCTCTTGGGAGAGTTAATGTGATCAGCAAAAGGCCAATCAGCACTGCCCAGACAGAGGGTCAAGGGTTTCACATCCTCCTAGAGCAGAAAGAAAACTCCTCCTACAAGCTTTAACCAGTGCTCTGCTGAAGTCACAAGACTACTCCAACTGCTGATGAGAAAAGGTATTTAGAAGTTTATATTTACTAAAATAATTGCATTTCCATGTTGTGTGTACTGTGCGAGACCAGATAGAGTGAATGCAGGGTCCCTGGTTTAGTAACATTTTAAGTATGCCATGTGAATGGGAAAATACAAACAAAATCTAAGGTGGGTGTTTTCTCAACTTGGCTGTAAAAGTTTAAATACATGCCTGTTTCTCCCTCCCGAAACACCCAATTGTTTTTCAGTTTTCTGCCCTTATTTTAATTTGTATAAGGGTTTCTACCTTAAAAAAGCAGTCAGATGACCACCCAAGCCAGCACATTGCAATAATAACAGGAACAATGACTGATATTTTGCAGACATAATGCCTATTTAGACTAATGCCCAAACCTACTCTGCCTTTCTGCCTTTACGTGTAAGGATTTAGAGGAAGTGATGCAATGCACATCCTTAGTTCCACTCCATGAACTGTTACGGGGGTGCAACCCCCTTCCCATGGCAACTCTTTCTGGATTCCTTTTGACCATGCTTTAACCTCTGTTTTGTTTCATATTGTTGGGCATTTGTCCATCCCAATGTTTGTTGTTTGACATCCTGTACCATCTGGCTGATAACCTGTATTGGTACTATATCGCTTTTTTTATGTTTATCGTACCTACTGTATCTGCCAAGTATGTAAATACATGTGCCAGACGGTTTGTGTATTTGTTCATCAATACACTTTATGGAACAAAAACAACAAAGTGTTACTAAACTCACAACAGTAAAATCAGTCTGTATATGCAGTAACGCATGCTTTTTATATTCACTGTGGAACCTAAGGGGTTAATCCTCTGCAAGGCTGTTTGATCCTGACTTCTCTTATCCTCCCCTTCTTCCAGTGTCCCCCTCTTATCTCCTGATAAGACATATTGTGTGGAGTCACTCTGCACATGCTCAGTTTGGTGTGCATTGCGGGAGAGGTTTTCTTTTTCTTGAGAGAGTGCATGTGATCAGCACAGGGCCGATCAGCACTAAACAGACAGAGGTCAGGGGTTCTGCATCCTCCTACAGCAAAATGAAAATTCCTCCTACAAGCTTTAACATGTGCTCTGCTGCACACCGATAGACGTCACAAGACTGCTCTAACTGCTGATGAGTAAAGGTATTTAGCAGTTTATAGTTACTAAAATAATTGCACTTTCAAGTTCTGTGGGAGACCAGATATAGTGAATGCGTGGTTCTGGGTTTAGTAACACCCTAACAGGATTTCCAGGCTCTACCTATGGTGACTCTGGTGGCCATAAATATATAAAGAACCAATGTGCCTGATCAAATATTTTATTACCTAAACCATCTAAAAATAACAGCTGGAGATCTGAACTGACTCAGAAAACAGACAATTTAAAAAAAAACCTCTAAACTTTAGTAAACAACATTAGTAATATATATTTTTTTGCGGCAACAGTAAGAGGTTGACTGTGCACATAGATTGCACATGGAGAAAAGTAAAAGCTAGCTTTTAAATTGCATTAGTGCCAATAAAATGTTTAATAAAATCAACATTTTACAACGAACCTGATCAGGGATGAGTATTACAGCGCCTACAGCAATTGGCAGCATTGCATTAAGGAGCCATGAGAGGAGACAAGCTGAGAATTTCATCATCCAATGTGCGCTTCCTACAGATCAGCTAATATATTATGACAGAAACAAACATCGGGCAATCTGGCCATGCGATTAAAGCCAGAATGTTTTGCAATAAGGATTTCATTTAATTTGATGTTGCTGCAAATGTTTTGTTCTTAAAAACTATCTACAAAATATCACTTTGGCTTGGAAGGAGAAACGTCTCAGAAGGGATTTTAATACCCATTATTTAAATGGGTAATCCACTAAGCAGTAAAGGTGCTGGATACATTTGGGCTGAGATAGGTATTGGCCTATTCAGTGTGTAGGTACACTCCTCGGAACAGCCAGGGCTCACCCTGCAGGAATTCTCTGCCCTCCTCAGGCCTTGTACCACGTTCTAAAAGTGGTGGATCACAAAAAAGTTTGAAGTATTCATCTGTTCATGGCAGTCATATGCCATGAGATTTATCTGTGTTGACAAAGGCGTTGGAGCCCTTGAAACACGTTATGCCCCTCTGCTTCTGACATGGAGCAGGCATTCTGACAGCTGTCAAGCCTCGTGTGGCCATAGACGCCGTGGTTCTCATCCACCTCACAGGTTCAGTTTTGGCACCCTGTTTGCCTCGATGCTGCACCTTTGGCTGTTAGCTACCATTACATTGTCTACTGTCTGCTTTTTGTCCTTAATGTTCTGTGCCACTGATGTTTCCTGACATGCTGCTTTCCCCAAGGCCAGGTGGAATGTAGAGTATTTACATGTGGACTGCTTCTTAACAAAGGTGTGTTTTTATTAACCCCAGGACCCTGTTTTTACCTTTTCTTTCTACCTCAAAGTATAACTAGCTTAAAAATAAGGTGCACATGGAAAAAATGTGCACAGCACAAACCATGCAAAATGTTTCCCAGCACACTTACCAGCTAGCCTGTACAAAAACAAAAATGGCACAGTCTAACGCTTTGAATTAAAAAGAGGTTTCAGTTGCAAATTTACAAATATATATTGTATGCGGAAGCCACACTACCTTGTCAAGGCCCCTCTGTAAAATGCGGTCCTAACTCTAATATTTGAGCATCTCCATGCTGGAGCACAGATAGCAATGAATACAGTCAGGTCCATTAATATGGACATCGACACAATTCTAACATTTTTGGCTCTGTACACCACCACAATGGATTTGAAATGAAATGAACAAGACGTGCTTTAACTGCAGACTGTCAGCTTTAATTTGAGGGTATTTACATCCAAATCGGGATTAACCACCCAAGCCAGCACATTGCAATAATAACAGGAACAATGACTGATATTTTGCAGAAATCATGCCTTTTTAGACTAATGCCCAAACCTACTCTGCCTTTAACTGTAAGGATTTAGAAGAAGTGATGCAATGCACATCCTTAGTTTCACTCCATGAACTGTTACGAGGGTGCAACCCCCTTCCCATGGCAACACTATTTGGATTCCTTTTGACCATGCTTTAACCTCTGTTTCATTAATATGCAGAATCATTTTCTGAACGTCCAGATACCAATTATAGCATATCCTGCCACTCCGGATAAAAATATATTGCTTTCTACCCTCTTGTAGATGCTACATAGGGATGTAAGAGCTCATGTGACTTGTATTAAAATGACCTATCTGAATATATATTTTATATCAATGTGCCCTAGATCCTGCTGAAGTTATGAATTTGCATGAAAAATGACTCATGTGGGATGTATGTTTTATGGTTCCTGCTGTAATGCTTACATGTCAAGTGACCAACTGAGTTATGGTTTTACGACCGGGCCAAGGAAAATGTTTGTCAGACCCTCTGGCACCAGGCTTAATTAGGGATTACAACCATGTAGTTTGTTCAGCTGTGCCTTATGCACTTGTGACCCCAGTGCACACACAGACCACATTCCATTCAAAGGGGAGGGGGGAGGACTGGACGGAGTGAGAATGATATTTTTAGATCATGATACAAGATGGTAGACCTTAACAAAATGGTGGTCAGCATCCATTTGTCTAAGCGGACAATTGCCACAGGTCTTGAAAGGGATTTAGAAATATCATCAAAATATATGAAATCAATTATTCCACTGCAAGGAAAATAATCTACAAGTAGATTTCAAATGACTGCTAATTCATCCAGGACTGACCAGCCTAGCCCAACAAATTCAGCCCCATAGCTGACACTGTTTAAAAAAAACTTCTTCAAGAACGCCAAAATTTAATTGTGGGATCTGCAGGTAACTCTTGCAACAGTTGGTGTCAAAGTGAATGTTTCTACAATTAGAAAGAGATTGCACCATAATAACCCACATGGGATGTGTGCCAGGAGACAGCTTTTGCTATCTAAAAAGAACATTAGGGCAACTGAGAGACTATAGCTTGCCACAGAACATAAAGGAAATGACCAGGCCTTCTTAGACAATGTGTTATGGATCAAAAATAGAGCTGCTCGGCCACAGTAACAGTTTATTTGCTGCAAGCCAAATACAGCATTTGAGCAGAGCCTCATACCAAATGTGAAGCATGGTGGTGGAACTATTATGATTCGAGGGTTACTTTGCTCCTTCAAGGCCTAGCCAACTCAAAGTAACTGAATAAACTATGAATTCTTCATCATATAAAAGTATGAGTAAATGTGAGGCCATCTGTCCGAAAGTTGAAGCTGAGCTGGAAATGTTTTTTTTATCATGATAATAAAGCAAAACACAGTACCACAAAAAAGAACACAATAGCTCAAAAAGAACTACTGAAGAGTCATGTACTGGCCTAGTCTAAACATATCTATTTGTAACAGGCAGTTTATGCACACATATCTTGCAACTGAAATAATTTTGCCTGGGGGAGTGCTCAAATATTTCTCATGTTGGTGTCACAGAATTGTGATCAGTTATTAAAGAAAAATCCTGATAAAGGAAGCAATACAGAGTCAGAGACCACGGGTATACTCTTATGTTTTCTACAGTACACCATTATATCTATTGATATTTTTGTTGAATAAATGTTTGAAAAGGCAATTATTCCTTGTGTTTGTATTCATGTATATCACCTTTAGCTGTAAGCATTGTTTGAATGAAGATCTAATCTTGCCTGTTCAAATATACTGAAAAAATCAAATTGCATGGGGTGTACTTATTCTTTCACATGACTGTATAGTTTGTCTTTACGCTGTTACAGATTTTTCTTATTATCTCAGCATGGAGCTGTCCATTGAACTACGCTATGCAAAATGTCAGTAGTACACAGTATATTACCAGCATCCCAAAATCAAATGCAATTCATCTTGATAAAAACAAATTATTTCTTTTATTTGCAAAAATGTCCTAAGATGAAAAAGAAATTCTGAAACAATGGTAGAAGTGTACATCTTAGCATAAATTCACACCGAATGGACAGGATTCAGCCAACACACTTGTTTTCAATTTATCATAAGGTACAAATTAATTGAAGTTGAAAAGATGAAAGCAATCATTTTTCTCTGCTTTGTTAATTCTCCTTACCATTATTACGACTCATTAGCAAAGAACAAAGAGCCGGAAACTGGAAAACTAAGTGGTATTACTCTTCTTTACAGGGGTGCAGTCAGGGTAAAGTGGGAATATCAAAGTCAGAACTATGGAGTGATACCAAGCAATGTCCTTTATTCAGCGCTGACTAGCTTCTAGAGGATGCAGCTGCTTCATTAAAGACAACCCTTTGACAGTCTGTACGTTACATAAAACATCTTGTTACAGCACTGAGTGGCTAATATAGAAATCATTAGATAAATTAAGGGAACTTAAAGTGGATGTTCAGGCAAAAACTACTCCCACCCCCAGTGTAAGGCTATTCTAGCTTTGTAAAGTAAAGATCTGTATACGTACCTATTCCGAAGATCTCCGGTAAACGAGGGGCAGCTGACAATGGATGCCTCATAGTAAGTCTATTAGTGATGTCATCTGCTAAAAATTTCCAGCCATTGATGGTGATCTCTCCTGTGCACAGCCGCCGCTGGAGATTGGAACAGAGTGGTTTCAGAATAGGTAAGTATACAGATCTTTTCTTTACAGGGTTAGATAGAATAGCCTTACAATGGGGGTGGCAGTAGGTTTTAAGAATATAAGGTTTTAGATTATGACTGGAATTCCACTTTAAACTCAAAGTACAGAGCTCTAAATGGATGAATGCCATAACGACTAACAATATACAGTAAACATGTGACTAAGGCCAATCATGAGCAAACAAACTAAAAGGTATTTGTGCCGGGAGTGACTTTTGGGGGTGGGGGGACCCCTGTGTCAGCTGTTCCCTTCATTATGTTTAACCCACCCTGTGCCTGTTAAGGGGTACAGGGTGTGAATGTCATAGTATTGAGTATTGGTGTGGGGATTGTCCATTGTTCACTGCCAGGTGGTTGTCCATTGTTCTTTGCCATGTGCTGCATCCCATTGTTCTGTGTCTTGGTTGGGTGGGGGGTGTTTCCTGTAGCCCTTCTCACTGATGGGGCGGGCTGCTGATGTGTTTCCTGTTCTTGGTTGTGTTTCCCCGCCATGTGTATATATCTTGTGTTTGTGTAAAAATAAAGGAGTTGACTTCCTGTCTTAAGAAGAGTCTGGTGCTGGCTGTCTATTTCCTACAAGATCAGTAGGTGTGGTCCGTGGATGGTGTTCGGACAGGGAAGTGAGAGTGTAACGGAAATACTCTAGTGCAGTCGGGGTCCGGTTCCATTACAGTATTGATAATACAAAAATACAATACTGTAGTGCCATAAGGTTCATAAATGTACTCAAAAAGATGATCAAAATCCAATCATTCTTTACATTCTCTGTGTTCAAGTGTCCTTTTTAAGTCTCCTTACATCTGAGTTCTGATTCTTAAAGTAGAACTAAAAGCAAAACATTTTTTCACTTTTGGATAGAGTAAATGAGGGGTATAATTCCCATTTTTTTTGCCTTATCTGTCCTATATGGAATATTTCCCTTCACTTCCTTTCCCACAGCCAAACCAGGAAGTAAGTGAAAATCCATGCAAAGTGAGGAAATCTCCCTCTTCCCTTTATTCCTGTTCTGGTGACAACCCAAAATTTGGAACTTTCATTTTTGGCAATAATGGTAAACATTACAAATGGAGAGGGTGAATGGGGGCACAGACAGCAATAAAAGCCTGGTGTGTTTGAATCCCTTTCCACTACATACAAAATAAAAAAAGGTTTTGCCTTTAGTTACACTTTGAGAAACAGAGCTGGCCTAATCTGATCCATTCTGAACGACAAAGAAACATGAGTGTCTGACCTAGCTAATATATTTTAGGTTAGGTTTGGACAAAAAGGGAAGTGTATTTCCAGAGGATTGCGTAAGAACGGTTAAGATTATTACCCTGGACTGGTCACAGTGATTTAAGGAAGTGTGCTCTGATCATTATGGGATTCCTTACACACATTACACACATTAGTGTTTTGCACACAAAGCTTTAGCCACTTGCCCTCCTGAGGATTTACCCCCCTTCCCGACCAGGCCATTTTTTGCATTACGGTGTTTCGTTACTTTAACTGACAATTCTGCGGTCATGCAGCGTTGCACCCAAATGAAATTTACATCCTTTTTTTCCCACAAATTGAGCTTTCTTTTGGTGGTATTTGATCGCCTCTGCGGTTATTTTTTTGCGCTTTAAAAAAAAGACCGACAATTTTGAGAAAATTTTTTTTTACTTTTTGCTGTTAAACATGTCCAGTAAAAAAATTTAAAAAAAATCAAATTTCATCATAAATTTAGGCCAAAATGTATTCTGCTACAAGTCTTTGCTAAAAAAAAAAACCCAATACGTGTAAATTAATTGGTTTACTTGAAAGTTATAGCATTTACAAATGGCAGTATATATACAGGGATTATATTTTTTATAGTAATGGAGGCTATCAGTAGCGGACATTCTGACACTGGGGGGAACTGACTGGGTGTCACTGACATCCCCAGTGACACCAATACAGTGATCAGTGCTAAAGAAAAAAAAAAGCACTGACACTGTACTAATGGCACTGGGAAGGAATGGGTTAACATGAGGAGCGATCAAATAGCTAACTGTGCTGGGAGTGTTTTACTAGGGGGCAGTGGCAGCATACTTCACTGTAATAGCACTACTTTGGATAGCTGTACTGTGCACAACCATCCAAAGCAGTGTGCCCGAACTGACAGGGAGGAGAACTGTTAGTAAACGAAACAGTTCTCCTCCCCGTCGGAGATCCTTGGAAATCACAGACGGGGACACAGTGATTGATAGCGTGGCCGCGAATGGCGCTCGCGTGTGCCCCCTACCCAGAAATGCAAAATCACGTGCCGCCCTGTAGCAGTATTTCTGCTATAGGGCGGTCAGAAAGCGGTTAAAGCCCACCTCCAGGCAACTAACAAATTATCCCTTGGGGCTGTGCCTGTACTGCAAGGGTTCATTGCTAAAAAAAAAAAAAAGATTTACTTATGCAATCCTATGCTCCTTCCCCATGCTGCAGTGGTCTAGGGTTCTGAAGTACATAGGGTCTCTACTTCTTCCCATGATAAGAGAAAAGCCTTGCTCCTCTTTTGGTACTGTGGAGCCTTTTTGGAAGCAAGGACCAGGCTCTACATGGAGTACTAACATGTGGCCAAGTCATGTTTAAGGTCCACCCCCTCTTGATGCTAAGGCCCACCTCCTATCAATCAGCTCAAAGATGCCTTAATTCAGTGGGCAGTACAGGATCTTGCAGTTAAAAGTTGAAGACAAGCTGTGCATGCTTTATGCTAGATGGACATACAGCCTATAGGGTTATTTTACCTTTTCAACAAAAATTAAAAGGTGAACTACACCCTCTTTGCACCCCTGGTCAGCACTTATTCTTCCTTGCAACCACTGTAATGGCCCAGGTGTCTACAAAATTCAGTATACAATCAGGAGGATGTATACGGACTGCTACTTCAGCTAGTGTGGGCAAGGAAAGATAATCATCCAAGGAGATAAGTGCAGCAGGAACTAGAATATAGGGAGAGTGTTGTGAGTCAAGTTAACTTTTTCATGTTTTGTGAAAAAGTGAACTAACCTCTTAAAGAGACACTGTAATTTTTCCCTGTTAGAGGAACATGTATAGAAAAATGATAGAGTCTCTTTAAAAGGCATGTGCATTGCCCATGCAGATAGAGCCATAGGTTAACTTAAGTAGGGAGTTGAGGATTCTGCGATATTTTGACTATAACCCAGGGTTTGTTACCATGGCTATAAAGCTCAACTCTAGGCACCAGACAAAAAAATACCCTTGTAGTGGGACCTCCATGCTGCAGGGGTCAAATTCTCACTATGTCTTGGGGTATAGGAATAAGGTGTAATACCTCAATCCTTGCTCCTCCAGCGCTGTGCAATAGCAAGGGGGACAGAACATGAGACAAAACAGTAACAATACAATACACGAGGGGTTCGAGGGCCCTGCTCTTTCGAGCTCACAATCTAGGAGGGAGGGGAAGTGGTACAGAAGGATGTGGCTGTGGGGGATGGAGTGGTGGGAGAAGTGGAGATCGGTTGTTAGGTGAGGGTGGGGTAGGCTTTCCTGAAGAGATGGGTTTTCAGGGTGCGCCTGAAGGTGAGGAGGGTAGGTGACAGTCTGATGGATTGGGGTAGGGATTTCCAGAGGATGGGGGAAGTCCTGGAGAAGTCCTGCAGTCGGGCATGGGATGAGGAGACCAGGGAGCTAGAGAGTAGGAGGTCCTGTGAGGAGCGAAGGGCACGGGTAGGGTGGTATTTGGGTATCAGGTCAGTTAGGTAGTTTGGGGCGGCGTTGAGAGTGGCTTTGTAGGTCAAAGTTAGTAATTTGAATTTGATGCGCTGGGCAATCGGGAGCCAGTGAAGGGATTGGCAGAGGGGGTTGGCAGATGTGGAGCGGTTGGTGAGGTGGATGAGTCTAGCCGGTGAATTCAGGATAGACTGGAGTGGGGATAGCGTTTGTTTGGGTAGGCAAGTGAGAAGGGAGTTGCAGTAGTCCAGGCGTGAGATGATGGAGTGTACGAGTTGTTTAGTAGTGTCTGGGGTGAGGAATGTACGTATCTTGGAGATGTTGCGGAGGTGGAGCCTGCATGACCTTGATAGTGATTGGACATGAGGTTGGAAGGAAAGGTTTAAGTCCAGGTTGACACCCAGGACTTTGGCGTGTGGGGTGGGATTGATGGTGGCGTTGCTAGTAGTGATGGAGAGGATGGGGGGCGAAACCAGGAGCTCGGTTTTGGACAGGTTTAACTTGAGGAAATGGAGCGACATCCAGTCTGATATGTCATTCAGGAGGTGGGCGATGCGGGCGGAAAGTGAGGGGGTGAGGTGGGGGGTGGAGAGGTAAATTTGTGTGTTGTCGGCATAGAGGTGATAGTTGAAGCCATGGGAGTGTATCAGTTTGCCAAGGGAGGAGGTGTAGATGGAGAAGAGGAGGGGTCCGAGAACAGAGCCTTGGGGGACTCCAACAGAGAGGGGAAGAGAGGGGGAGGTGGCAGTGTTATAGGTGACGCTGAAGGAGCGTTGGGATAGGTAGGAGGAGAACCAGGAGAGAGCAGCGTCCCTGATGCCAAGGGAGTGCAGTTTTTTAAGGAGCAGGGGGTGGTCGACTGTGGTGTCGAAGGCCGCAGAGAGGTCGAGGAGCAGGGGAACTGAGTAATGGCCATTAGCTTTGGCGGTTAGCAGGTCGTTAGTGATTTTAAGTAGGGCGGTTTCGGTGGAGTGTAGGGGACGGAAGCCAGATTGTAGTGGGTCAAGGAGGTTATCAGTGAGGTGGGCGCTTAGGCGATTGTAGGCCAAGCGCTCAAGGAGCTTGGAAGTGAATGGTAGCAGGGAGATGGTTCTAAGGTTGTTTGGGTCAGTGGGGTCCAGGGAGGGTTTTTTGAGTATGGGGGTGATGTGTGCGTGCTTTAGGGGGGAGGGGAATGTGCCAATAGAGAGGGAGAGATTGAAAATGTGGGTGAGGGAGCGAATGATGGAGGAGGGGGGTGAATGGAGGAGCTGTGAGAGGATAGGGTCCAGGGGGCAAGTGGTGAGGCGGGCTTCAGTGAAGACCTTAGTGACCTCCTCAGTGGTAGCTGGGCTGAAGGAGCGGAGCGTTGGGGAGGTGATAGTGTGCGGCAATCGGCAATCAGAAAATTGACAATTATTTTTGAGTAAATATCTAGAGGTGTGCAAATTAAGTTCCAATGGGTAAAGTTACAGAAAAATTATTTGGTTTCTATTTTTTTTCTCACCACTGCATCCTAATGAAAAACTAAAAAATAATATTATATGTATCCAAAATTGTTAAATAAAAGTCCCAAACAACATATGCTGCAGAACAAAACATTCGAAAACAAAAAGAACTCTCTGGGATTCAAGAGATTTATAGAGAAAAAACTACTCCAGAACTCAAGCAATTATAGAAGATTAATACTGTGACTGATGACAGCCCCTGGGTAGTGTTTTAGTTTGCCCTAACCTTTTTCATGGTGACTTTGATGGAATAGCTTGATCACCATGAAAACTAGAAGTGTAGCGGACTTCTTCAACCCCTGAGACAAGAACACTTAACCTATGTAAACTGGCCGGTTGATATCGCGTCACATTCCAAACAGTGAAGTACAGTTATTACAACTACTAATTCATACTACCACTGACCATAAAGTGACCTTATACTAATGAAGATCTCTAATAAATCAGAAGTAAAGCAATCCTGTTTGCCAAGGACATCTGACATACAAGGAAGTAGACAGACTCAGCAAAACTCACCTGCAAGGTAATAGCTCAGTTCCATAGAGCTAAGCGAAAATAAAGTGTAAGCCTATTTTCTGCTAATATTGTTTTGATTTATGATTGGTAATATCACTTCCCTAACACATTATAGCAATGGCCTAGGTTTGCAAACTTTGGCGCGCATTAACTGCAGTCAATGCCATTTTCCCCATTACGTCTAAAGAAACAAAATAACCCACTTGAAATGTACCCTCTACTATCATTTTCCATATGCATAAAGAAACATGTTACAGAGTGTAAAATTGAACAAACTATATCTTCTTAAAGCTTAACTCTGGGTTAAGTGGAAAAAAAGTGAAAAACAAAATACTCTTGCATTGCAAGATTTAAATTTGTATTATGTCTATGGGTAGTGAAATAAGTAGCATTACACTAGAAATGTAAGGAATCTGTGATCAATACAGATCAATTTATTAGTGTGCTCCTCCTCAAAGTTAGGGGCAATCCTTAAACTTATACTAATGCTTAAAGCGGTAGTAAACCGCTGCATTTATTTAAAAAAAAAAAAAAAAACTCCTGCAAGGTAATGTGCCAGTATGCATCGTAGCACATTTTGAAATACTCATCTTAGAACAAAGCTCTCCAGAGGTGAGCTGTCACCGCTGACAGGGTTTCCATCTGCCCCAGGTCTTCCTTCCTGGTTCGCTGGCTTCAGTCCTTTGAATGGTTAATGTGCAATGACATCACAGGTGTCACGGTTTACAGCACAAAGCTTTGAAGGGACAGAACGGTATGCTGTCCCTTCAGTGTATTCACCGGTGTCGGCTGCATCCAGTGTGACTATCACCTATACATCACAAGTTTAGGAGATATTCACTGTACCTAAAGGCAAGCCTTATTATAGGCTTACCTGTTGGTACAAGTTACAAAAAAAAAGTGAACTACCACTTCAAAATGTATGGAAAAGACCCCAAAAAGACAGTTCATGTAAGGATACTCTGCGCTTCAGTTTGTGATAAATGCTGTGGCAGAAGGCCATATTTCTTTCGGCCTGAGGCCAGCCCCTAGAATGTGTCTAGAATGGTATGATCACATTATTGCCTGTGAACTGAATCATTCCAGGTAGAGTGGCGTGCTGTGTGAGGGGCGACCAGATTACGCCACTGAATGATTTAGAGGTTGAAGATGACGGTATTTTTTGATGTTGAATTGAGTTTAATGATTTTCAATGTATTAATAAAGAATTTTTGATAAGAACAGTGGAGGTCTTTATTGTGGTCTTTCCCATAATTTTTAAGACAGAGCAGCATTATCCCAATCCTCACTACCCTGGCAGTTTGTGCTGTCCTCCACTCCAGGATGTAGGCAGGCCTTGCCACCCTAAAATACAATACAGGACTGCCGATCCTGCATTGTACGTGATGGCATTGGAATGTCTGTGACTGGTGTAACAGCAAGAAGTGGCTTCAGGGGACCGGTCGTGTGGTGCAAAGGAAGCATGCGGGAGCAAGTAATAAAGGAAATATAGCTGGCCAGTCCTTTATCCATATACAAAAAACATTTAACCCTTGAAGTGATTTGGGGGGGGGATTGCAAGGGTCAATTAACCGGGAGTTCAGCTACAAATAAACATAATGTTATGTAAAATGTTATTTTATATAGCGCTTCTCAAAACGCTTTACAAGGAAAACACAAGAAATACACAGACTAAAACAAAGGAAAGGAAATGACAGTTACGTCAAAGCTTGTCTAAAAAAAGTTTTTAGATTGGATTTCAAAGAGTTTAGAGAAGATGACTCTCTGATGTTCTTTGGAAGTGAAGTCCAGAGTTTTGGTGCATAGCAAGAGTTGCTCCGTCTCCCATCGAGTGTAGGTAAGTAAAGGTGACACACAGAATACCAGATTTTGAGGAGTGGAGGTTACAAGGAAGGGGTGGGGGGGAGTAAGTTAATAAAATTTCAGACAGATAATGGGGTGCCAACCCATGAAAAGCCTTGTAGATGAGCAAGAGCATCTTTAAGTCAATTCGAAACCTGACGGGTAGCCAGTGCAAGGATTACAGGATAGGGGTAATATGGTCATTTGTACCAGACCAAGCGAGCAGAGCACCTATAGAAGTAGGGGGAAAAAGCTTGATTTCATTCCACAATGCATACACAAATATTTAATAAAAAATATCATTAAAAAAAAAAAAAGGATACTTGCTAGTCTTTCACACTAGATTCTCAAAACTTTCACCCAGAACCTAAACATTTTAGAAAAATATGTGAATCTTGGGTAAAAGCTGTATGAAGACATAGACCTCCTAAAGTATTTCAGCAGATACAATTACAATAAAATCCCCATTATTTCTTATTTATTAAAAAAATAATATAAGATGAACTAATAGTAAATAGGTAATAAATCACAACACAGGCAACACATTAAACATTTTTACCTGTTCATTGGTTTAGAGTTAAATTACAAAAATGCTCCTTAAGCGCTGGCCTTCTATAATTCCTCAGGCATGTTGTTTCTTGCTGTGAAAACATTAGTTTACAGCTAAAAGCTAGGACTACAACAATGTGAGTGACATAAAGGATTAAATTAGTACCTACAGTACAGGGAGTCTTCGTCTTTTTATGGTTACCATTGAATTACTTCATTGTCTGCATACCCCCTTCTCCAGATTGTCAAAATCCTCATCCTCATCATCAGTCCTATTTAGTACCAGAATGACTTCAAAATATGTCAATCTTTTGGATTTATTTTACGTATGGATACCTAGGAACAGAACAGCTAAATCCAAATCATACAGATTTGATATTTATTTGTAATAAAATATAAAGTCAGATACATAAGCTAGCTTCAACATGTAAGATTTTGCTGATGCTGTTTTTGTGCAGTCAAAATATAGAATTGCATTACGGTTACTAACAATGGTATTCATGTGGCAAGTCCATTTCTGCACTTTGATTTTAGGTTCAATAACGCAGAGAAACCTTTTTCAAATATTTTAAAAGCAGAACTAAATTCCACATGGCATGGGAGAGCTTTCATCATAATGTGCAATACACACAGAATATGTTTGTATTATGTCACACTTAAATGTCCATCAATGACAGGTCAGGGCTCTGATAACTGCTAAAACCTTCCATGCCGCTTCTTCCAGGTCCCATGACAATCATCTTCAGCTATTAGACAGCCACTGATGACATAATTCTTGTGCATTTTCCCATTTTCCTGAGCAACCAACTCTATTCTCAGCATTCCGAGAATGAGCTGAGATGTACACTGCACATTGCATTCACCATATAGTGTACATTGTAAAAAAAATAGATAGCAAGGAGAGTGTGGGGGAGGCTTTTATTTAATAAAATAGACTTTGTATGTCTTTATGGAAATAGACTCCCCTACTCCCCAATTTATAATAGTGGGGCTTTAGTTGTGTTTTAATTATTCAGAAATCGAGCCCCAAACCGCCATCCCTTTAATTGTCATACTATTGAGTTTAAGAACTGCTGTCTGCTTCTCTCATCCTCGCCAGGACTGCAGCAAAGATCCAAGCAAAAATTAACTTTCTACACTCTTTGCAGCCATGCATCCTCCCCGTTTTGACAGCTCTTAGGCCTAGTGCTGATTAATGCATTGTGGGAGGCATATTAAGCATGCTGGCATGGTTCAGTTTAGTTTTGAGTGAAAGTCTCATGTAGGCCTCATGTACACTGACACTTTTTTGTTTTTAACTCCCCTAGCAGTGTTTTGGCCAAAAAACACCTGACACTTGTAAAAGTGTGTAATGCATTTACACATGTCAAGCATTTGGGCGTTAATTAATTTAATTGGCCAGAATAAATAATTTATCCTGGCCACTGAAATAAATTATCGCTCAAGCACTAAACACGCCTAGTGTTTAGGCGCATTTACAAGAGCTTAACCAGAGCAATCATTTTTTTTCTGGACCTCCCATGTCATCACCAGAGCATATACTTCAAACGCCAGGGGATTCTTGGTCCTAGAGATGAGCTTTCCAGTTTTGCATTGAACTCGGATGTCAACAGATCCAAATCCGACACACCCCGCCACCAACAGAGTGCCCTGATCACCTCTAGGTGGAGAGCCCACTCCCCCCATGACAACTGCCTGCGGCTGAGAAAGTCCACCTGTCAAATCTCCACTTTTGGAATATGGACTGCTGACAGAGCGGTAACATGAAGACAAAATGAAGTCCACCTCCTCCTAGGCCATCTGACTCCTGGTACCTCTCTGATAATGTACGCCATAGCTGCATTAAGGTAAAAAAAGGTTTTTAACTTTATAACCACTTTAAAAAGTGTTCATTGGAGTTTAGTTTTAATTTGTTGGTCATGTCCATTTAAATAGGAATATCTAACATTACACTCGCCCCTGATTGACAATTCTGCTGTCTAAAGGTGTCTCTGTTACTCCTACTTCCAAAGTTGAGACACTCAAACAGGAAATATGTTACTATTGGATCCTCAGGCGAAAATAAAGGGAAAAAAATTGCAAAAAAAGAACATCCAACACATCTAATCTGCAATTTCATAGAATTTTTGACTTACCAGTAAAAACGGTTTCTTCAAGTGCAGTTCAGAGAACTTATCATTACCATTAGGATATATGCAGGTGACTAGACATTAGAAAATGAAAGCTGCAGGGATATCTCCCTATATAACCCCTCACTCTCAGCTAGCCTTTAGTTTGGCAGCAAACTATAAGGTGGTCAAATAATCAGAGGGGAGGGACCAGTGTCCTTTATGCCTAGCACACACTATGAGAAAACAGGTCGAATGATTGTTCGTGTTTATTTTGCATGCCGCTTTCATATCAAATACAACAGCACATGAAAATCTTTGTACGACTCAGTATAACATCCCATGGGTGTAGAAATGTACCAGCATGTAATCAGAAGGGATGTCATGTGTGTGACCCGTTTCCCACAACATTTTCGTGCATTGGTCTCCATACATAGATTTGTTCTCATCTCATCTTGAAAATTAGTTTTTCTTGACAGACTCCATGGCGGCATACGTATGGGTTAGTCCTGCCCTCTCCTCTCCTATACTGTAGGACCCCACTCCCATAAATATTTGCTCCTCGCAAGAGGCCGTGTTCCTGTTTTGTCCTCCTCCTATGGACCTAGTGCAAGTCTTACCTGGTTCCGGCATACAAGATGGTCCATGATGGACTGAAAAACCTCTTGGGGGGATGTGAGGTGACACGCCACTTGTCAGTTCCACAGGTCCCCAGCTAAAAGCAGGGTATTTGATGCGACAGATGGATGTCGTGCAGGGAGTGGCAAAAATGCATCATCAATTCCAGTTCTCCCCAGCTGGAAAGTGGGGTAGAAATGGGCGAGCAGGAGACGGTGCCTGGAAGAGCTCAGGTCTGCCAATGGCGGGTGAGCGGCAACTTGGGCTGGATAGCCTGCTAACAGTGTGTGGCCATGTAGCGCCCGGAACGGATGAGGTGGTCTCCAAAGCACGTGGTCGTGGCTGTGCGGGATCGGTAAGTAGTGCTCTGTGCCCTGTTCAGGTCTCTTTTTTTCCCCTCTGTGTTCCTTCTTTACCTTTCCCTGGTGCTAGTAGGTGTCTGGAGTGCAATTCTGCGCACCAGGCCACCTCTTCCTGGTCTAAGCGGCCTCCGGCGCACTGCGCATGCGTGAGCAGGCCTGACAATGAGGCTTGGATTTGCGCCAGCAGGCCTGACAATGAGGCCTGGCTTTGCACGTGCACAGTGCGGCGACAAGGTGCCACTCGCGCATGCACATGGGCATGACGGGGTTCTGGTGCATGCGCAGTATGGCGGCGGTTACGTCATAGTTCTGGCTGCAAATTTAAATAGCTGTCAGAGCTGTTTTCTTTGGGAAGCTTTGCGGGCTGAATGTGACAGCATCCCCAAGCGCTGTGGTCCACTGTGAAGGTCAGTACCTGCTCCCCCTGGTTGTCTGTTGGGATTCTGCATGTCGTGTTATTTTTTTCAGCTTGGTTTTCTTCGCAGCTAAGCCGGCATGGATGTGTCACCGCCTCCTTGTGGCCAGCTCCTGCAGAGTAGGTACGGACAGGCGGCTTTATCCCCTTCATCCCCTACTGGCACCTTTCTGTGGATTTTAACTATTCCCTGTTCTGTGTCTCTTTTTTCTTCCAGCCCTTCCAGGTCTGATCTCCACTATACGGCACATGATGACAGCGGTGCTTCCAGTCCAGTTCCGACGCCATCACTCTTCCTCTAAATCTAGACGCCACAGATCTCCTTCCAGCTCCAGACATCATAGGAGAAGCTCTCGTTCCTCCTCCAAGCATCACGTTAAGGGGCACTCCGGCCGCTCCAGTAGGAAAACATGCTGGGTGTGCGAAACTCAGGTTCCTGACCACAGATCATTTTGTGACTCCTGTTTTGCACCGGTGACCAGCGAAAGAGAAAGTGTCAATCAACAGATATAGGCTTTGGTCAGACGGGTCGTTCAAGAATCCCTAAAGGAAATTTGGACTAGTCGCACACGCAGCCCATCGGTTGGGGTGTGCTCCCCTCCCAAAGATGGGAGGGATTGGAGCCTTCACAACCTAGCCACCTGTCAGCCGGAGCCTTAAACAGTGAAGCGTGTGTGGGCTTTGACTTCGCTGTGGTCTCGCCATTAGTCAAAGCAGTCAAAGAGGCTCTGAAGTGGGAAGAAGCTGTGGAGTCTCCTCCTAAACACAGGAAATTCTTCAAACACCTAAGGAAGGATGTCCAAACTTTCCGGTCCTGGAACCCGGAATGGAGATTTGATTCCGATCATAAGCAAATCTACACTACGGCAGGGATGGCTTGCAAACTGGCGCTTGCCTTAGCGGCCTTATCTAAAGCTATGGAAGTGTGGCTGGATAATGTGAAAGCAGCCCTCAGAGGAGTTCCGGAAGAGGTAGCCAGGAATTCAGCTATCCAGGAGCTGTGGTTGGCATCTGCCTTTCTGGGGGAGACCACGATTGACCTTATCTGTCTGCTGGCTCAGGTTATGCTGTCCATGATGACAGCCAAATGTGCAATGTGGCTTTGGCCCTGGTTGGCCGATCCGGCCTCTAAGCAGGTATGGTGCAAGATCCCCTTTGAGGGTTCCTCCTTGTTTGGGAAAAAACTGGACAGCGCTAGAGCCCGGGCCACAGGCGGGAGGTCCGGTTTCCTACCCCAGGATTGGCATCTGCTAGGCCAGAATAGAGCTCAGCACAGGAGTCAAGGCTCAGAATGAGCTAGGGACGCACCTCTACACGTCGGGCAGCAAATTCAAGTGAAGATGGAGGAGAAGCCGATCATCTTTTCAGAAGTCCTCCAAGGGCTTGACCTCTGGATGTCAACGAGGCCACAAAGTCCTTTTGAGATTGGACTCGCTCAGCGAGGTTTTGTGGGGCCACGCCTTCGCCATTTTTAGAATGTCTGGGCAGCTTCAATCTGGGATGTCTGGGCCATCAGCACGGTATCTTTAGGGCATGCTTAGGCGTTCAAGAGCCCTCCTCCTCAAGTTCACCCCTACGCCCTTTCCATATTCCAGAGAAAGGAGGGAAATCCTGCTGTCCTACGTGGACTCTCTGCTGGTGAATGGTGCTGTCATGCTGATTCCAGAGCGCAAAGAATTTCAGGGCATGCATTTGCCCCTCTTTTTGGTCCAGAAAAGAAAGGGGGCCTGGAGGCCAGTCATAGATCTCACCCATCTAAATTCCATTATCAGAAAGTCAAAATTCAAGATGGAGATGAATTTTACAATTCAACAAACAATTCAACCAGGCAATTGGCCCCTGTCTATAGATCTGAAGGACACCATCGGCATCTCCAGTTCGTATGTCTCCCTTTTGGGCTTCTGACGGTGCCTCATGTGTTTTCAAAATGGCACCCTGATCAGAACCAGAGGCATTCACCTGCACCATTACCATTGGTTGCTGAATATGGAGAAGAGCCAGCTGGAGCCCATGCAGTCTCTAATATTCCTTGGGGCTCATTTCAACACAATTAGCGTCACCATCTCCCTGCCCATGGAGAAGATTCTGGTGATCCGAAGTCGAATACTACCTGCCCTGACTTCCTCTCATCTTCAGGCCCTGCAGTGCCTGAAAATCATTTCACCATGATGTCCACAGTGCGGATGGTGAAGTGGGCACAGTGGAGAATGCGACCCTTCTAGAAGGGCTTTGTTCAACAGTGGAATCCAGGCAAAATGGGCCAGGTCATTTACATATCTCCGCCATGAAGGAGAGCCTTCCTTGGTGGCTACAGCGGAATAATATGCTCAACTGCCACTCGATTGCCCCAATCTCATTGGTCACAACCACTATGGATGCCAGCAACTCCGGACTGGGCGCTCTCTGCCAGTCAGAGATAGCTTAGGGCAGATGAAGCTTTCTCTCCAACAGGTTCCAGGACGTAATTCCAGGACAGGGGGGACCTGGAATTACGAGTGGCGTTCTGTGCCTTATGGGACTTCCAGCACCTAACACTGGAGAAATCAGTCCTCTTGAGGTCCGACAATACGACGGCAGTGTCCTACATAAGGAGGCAAGGTGGGACCCACAGCCTGTCCCTCTTGTGAGAGGTAGAGCCAATTATGGCATGGGCTCAGAGAAACCTGTCCAACATATCGGCAGTATATGTCCCTGGAGTCCAGAACTCACAAGCAGACTTCCTATCCAGGGTTCAATTGGACAACGAGTGGTCTCTCGACACTGAAGTTTTCAAGTGGATACTGACCCTCGGGCTCAGTCTGGAGGTCGACCTGTTTGCCTCCATGCAACAGCAAACTGAAGATGTACTACACCAGGAATTGTTGTCCCCAGGCCTTTGGGGTGGATGCTCTGATGGATCAGTGGAGGTTTCACACAGCTTATGCATTTCCCCCGGTCCCTGTCATCTTCAGGTTTCTTCGGAGGCTCAGAGCAGAAGCAGTGGAGGTAGTGGCTGTAATTACGTACTGGCCAAGCAGAAAACAGTTTTTTTTTATTAATTGGTATCAGTGTCAGCTAGTGTCAGTGTATTTTAGGTAAAAAAAAACAAACAAAAAACAAAATGCGCACTGTTGTTTCTGGGCTGTACAAACAACAAATAACATACACATATATAGTACCGCTACAATCATCAAGAGCTGGAAAATTTATTTTGGGTTGTTCTTTGGTGGTATGTTATGGTAGTAACAAGAAACACACAGCTAAACTAAAAAAATATATTTTTTTTTTACTATTTTGGGCCAGTTTTCCTTTGATAATAAAAAAAAAAAAAAAAATCAGGAGATATCATTTACCACCAAATGAAAGCCCAATTTGTCCTGAAAAAACAAGGTATAATTCACCTGGATGTACAAAGTAGTTGTGATGATATGTATGGCTTTATTAACACATGACAACGTCGCAAAATTGTGCTTTAAGATGTTTTACCCATAGGCATGAAGGGGTTAAAGCACTAGATCAATGCTTTTTTTGACCTAGTGCTTTACACTGTAGAGGAGAGATGTGGGGTCTTATTGACCCCATATCTTGCCATAAAGTGGACCTGTCACTAATTATTTCTATCACAGGGGTTGCATGCATTCCTTGTGATAGGAATAAAAGTGATTAATTTTTTTTTCTTTTAAAGGGACAGTGTAAATAAATAAATACTGTAATAAAAAAAAAGTTTAAAGTGCCCCCATCCCCCCATGCTTGCACGTAGTGGTGAACGCATACATAGGCTACGTCCACATGTATACGGTGTTCAAACCACACGAGGAATGCAAGAGCAATAATTCTAGAACTAGGCCTTCTCTGTAACTTTACACTGGTAACTTGTACAAATTTTTAGAGTTACTCATGAAGATTTTCAAGTACCATAGTTTGACGCCATTCCACGAGTGTGTGCAATTTTAAAGCATGACATGTTGGGTATCTATTTACTCAGCGTAACATCTTTCATATTTTACAAAAAAATGGGGTGTATATTGTTTTTTTAATCATTAAAGTATTTTTTCCAAAAAATCTATATTAATGTTTAAAAACCTAGGTCAGAGCATAGACAGCCCACATGCACATGGTCTCTGGCAACCAATGTTTACTGCAGAAAGCCGATTATTTCTAATCAGCAGTGAGATACCAAAATCAAAAGGTTTTTCTCATGTACCTAGATTAGTACAAAGTTTTGTTGTTTTTTTAAATTAAGGCATATTGAAAGCCCAAACTTTTTTAGTTACGAATAGGATAGGAAATAGTTAAAACCCTTGTTGGTTGCCTTTGTTTTATTTTTGCTGTCTGTATCTCATTAGAGAGACTATATTTGCAAAGACACAATAGGAACTAAGAGGAAATCTCTCTAAAGAGTACCTCTTTGCAGAGTCCTTATTAGGAATTCAAGCATCCACCTAAGAAGAGGAAGAATTTTGCTCTGCACCCTTGAGGAAAGGAAAGGCCAATCCACAGTGACCAGACCTGTTTCTTCTTGACCGAGGATCCATGAGCTTTTGATATATACTGCTTATATATATCCGCCTTCTGGTGAGTGCGCATTTCTGCTACTTCCTCACGGATCACCATTGTGGATCTCCATTTGTCACGGTTATATGAACTGGACTTACAGTGGACAATTTTCAGATTTATTACTTAGCGCTGCACTTTTATTTATATTATTCTGTATAAGTATTTATTGGTTACTTAGAGTGCTTAGCTGCTTTCTAGGATCAGCGCTCACTTTTTTCATTTTCTATAGAATGTTTAAAAACCGCCATTTCAGTTTTCAGCCACGTGTATCCTGAATTTTTGGTTTCGGCACCAGAATTTTCATTTCGGTGCACCACTACCGAATAGCAAAAAAATGACCTGGTCAGGAAGGGGTTAAAATTTTCTGGAGCTTTAGTGGTTAAAAATATTCCAAAATCAAATCTGGCTGATACATAGCCTGCCAAGCACTCACTCACAAGGAAACAGCAATGTGCTTATTGATTAAATGAAAACACACAGCTAGATACAATAAATTTGATTTAAATGTCTTTGTTTACAGGATTGAATGACGATAAGTGCAAGAAAATTTCTCCAAGAAGAGCAAATAAAAGCTTTTCAATACAGAGGTAAACTAATAATCAAATATGATTTTAGCATATTTGTTAGGATTTGATGTATCCGCAGACATGATGATTATAATACCTCAGAGAAAAGGTACACACAACACTGAGCTAATTTACATTTTAAAAACCTAACAATCAAATCTTTCACATGCAAACACTGCCATTTCATCAGCCTGTTGGCATTTTCTTTTAATTACAATTGATATTGCCTGATGTACTGTATTTAGTACAAGGCTCTAAAAGCAACACTCAAAAGTCATTATTAAACACTTACTGTATATAGCAAAAAGTGCAGCGCTAAATAGTTTTAAAGTCCTTCCATTATACAAAAGACTGTGCTAAAAAAAGTTCTTAAGTGAGTGAAACCAAACCATCAAAAGGGACGGAGAAACCACATTCAGTGAATTAAAAAAGGAGGAAGATGACACCTTTAAGATCCTGGTGAAAACGACAGACATATAAAAGCTCTTACCAGAGTTATTGGGCTTTTGTATTAAAAAAAACCCAACAGCTTTAGGGGATCCCCGGTTTGTTGCACAAAGATGGTTTTGCCCTTGACTCCGTCCAACTCCATGCTTCTACCAGTAAATCATGCAAGGAATAAACACTAATACTGTAGTATGCCCAAAACTTTAAAATTAGGGATAAATGAATAAACTTGCAGTGGTTGAAAAATACATAGCCGTAAAAGAGCAATCCCGGAGCTGCAGCACTCCCAATGTGTAGACATCATGTCAGCCAGCCGTGCAGCATGGTGACAGTCATGTGAAGCTCCATCCAATGTGACCTCCAGGTCGTCCCCTTATTAGTGGTATTGATTCACTAACATCAAGGATCGGGAAATATGTTGATGAATTTTTGCAACCCTTAGTTCCTCAAATGCCTTCTTTTCTGAAGGATACTACTCATGTTTTGAATATACTTAAGGAGGTTAAGTGGAAGAAGGGGTGCATTCTAGCTACAGCTGACTTCCCTCTATACAGCTATTCCTCAGGATCTAGGTTTTGAAGCAGTTAAGTATTACTTAGACGAAGATGGCTCTTTACCTTTGAAGCAGAGGGATTTTGTTATCCAACTGTTAAATTTTGCTGAGACACAAATATTTTTGTTCGGTGGGTCCTTTTTCTTACAGAACTGTGGTGTAGCCATGGGGGCTTAAATTGCCCCCAGTATGGCTAATCTTTTTATGGCCAAATGGGAGGAGGATGTTGTCGTGAGTAGCCATCAACCAGAGCTGGTTCTCTGGCGTAGGTATATCGATGACATCTTCCTCCTATGGGAGGGGGATTTGAATTGCCTGGAAACTTTTGTGACCAATTTAAATAGAGGGATTAGATTAGATTATTCAGCTAGCCAACAACAGATTACGTTTTTAGACTTGAACATCAGGGTAAGTGATGGTGATATCACTTCTACACATTTTAAGGAGATAGGACCATAATGGATTCATCTCTGTGGATAGTTGCCACCATGCACCATGGCTGAAGGCAGTTCCTAAAAGTAAATTCCTCAGGACAAGGCAGAATTGTTCTTTAATAAATGATTATCTCTCACAATCACAAGATCTAAAGTTGAGATTTTTAGAAAAAGGCAATGAGGAAAATTCTTTAAATAATATTATTCAAAATGTAGCCCTCCTGGATAGAGACCGATTATTAGGAGAGTGTAATAGAAATAAAGATCCAGAGACATCCTTCTCTTGTTCTTTAGTGACTTCTTATTCTACAGAACATTATGTTCTCAAAAGAATCATTAAAAAACATTGGCCCATATTAAAGAACGACAATATATTGGGGCCTTTGTTACCTAAACAACCTAGTGTAATTCTTAAGGGAGTCCCGTCTCTTAGACATAGAATAGTTCCTAATGTTGTTGATCAACCCATCAGATCTTCATTTTTTCAAAACTTGAAAGGTTTTTTTCCTTGACGCAAATGTTCAATTTGTGCTTTAAACTCTTTCAAGGGAAGGAGGATCGAACGTTTCTGATCACAAAAAACTTCACGTGAATACATAAATTTGTTTATCACTTGTTCTAATAAGAACGTGGTTTATATATTTCAGTTTAAATGCAGAAAACAGTATGTGGGCCGCACCACTAGGTCTTTAAATGTGAGATTTGGGGAACGTGGGGAATATTAAGCGGGGCTTTCCAGGGCACAATGTGTCAAAACATTTTGATAGACGCCATAATAGGGACCCGTAGGATACACTCTTTTTTGGCCATTGATAAGTTGACCCCACATTGGAGGAGGAGTCATACCAGACAGGAAATTTTACAGATGGAAACCCGATGGATTTACCATCTTAAGACTCATGTCCCGTTGGACTTAATGTTGAATGGGACATTAACTTTCATTAATAATAGCTAGGGTTTCTTTTATTTTATATATTTCTTCTGTGTGGGTTTATAATTACCTTTTTTCCACATTTACTGTATATTGTTTATTGGAGATTTCTGTATTCGATTTTTAATTTTGTATGAGGGTTGATTTTCCTCTTTTTATAATATTTTTTATTGATTGTTTAAAATATATTTTTTTTTTACATAGGATAACACAGAGTGGGGATCTATACTGTCCCCCGTTTTTGGGGTTAATTGGACATGGTTCATGTCTAACCACAAACCATTCTCCCCCCTCTTTACTCTATAAGATTGAAGGTCTTTATTTGTGGGTGTATTAACCTTTTTTTCCACTAGATGGGGATACATCCAACTTAATCAGGAAGTTGATTCATCACTTCCTTTTTCTATCCACTAAGTGGAAAGTTTTCTCTTGTAATATTGTATATAAGAGCGTGGTGACTGACATTTAGCCACGCTGCTGACGTCAAATGGTGATGAAACGCACTGGGTGGAGCTGCACGTGACGTCACCACGTTACATGGCTGCTGGCCAAAACATCTACATACTGGAAGAGCTGCAGCTCCGGGATTGATTTTTGAAGGCTATGTATTTTTCAACCACTGTGAGTGTATTCATTTATCCCTAATAAATTTTAAAGTTTGGGCGTACTACAGTATTAGTGTTTATTCCTTGCATGATTTACTGATAGAAACACAGAGTTGGAGCAGAGCCAAGGGCAGAACCATCTCTGTGCTTCAAACTGGGGAATTGTTTGGGGTTAACCCCTAAAGCTGTTGGCTCTTTTTAATACAAAAGCCCAATAGCTCTGGTAAGAGCTCTTATATGTCTGTCGTTTTCACCAGGATCTTAGAGGTGTCATCTTCCTCCTTTTTTAATTTGGTTTCTCCGTCCCTTTTGATGGTTTGGTTTTACTCAAGAAGTTTTTTGAGCACAGACTTTTGTATAATTGATGGACTTTAACACTAATTAGCGCTGCATTTGTTTGTTATATATTGTTTTGAGGAACTGTATTAATTCCGGTGTCAGGCCGCCCCCCTTGTTTTCTCTCTCTGAATGGAGGAGAGAGATACTTTGTATCTCTGTCATTTCAGAGAGAAAAAAAACCAAGTGTGTATAAAAAATAAAATAAATAAATGAATAAGTAAAAATAATTTAAAAAATAAACAAAAATACCTAGATCAAGGTTTGATCTAGGTCTGTGCCACGGTTAATGTTTGGGTCAAGGTCAAAGGTCATGGGATTTCTTGGGGGGGGGGTCAGGGGTCAGGTTTTCTTCTTTATTTTTACATTAGTATCAGTGGCAGAATAAAAAAGAACGAAAAAACAAATTGCGCACTATGGTTTCTGTGCCGTACTACGGGTATAAACAACAAACATACACACATGTGGTATCGTTGCGATCAGAGGAGCAGGATAAATTATTTTGGGTTGTTTTTTGGTGGTAGGTTATGGTAGTAGCAAGAAAGGGGTTTAACTACAGTAGATACCTCAAAACAGCACGCTGTTTGGTGTAAAATCACATGCATAGCAATACTTATAATTCATACAGTATAAAACAATTGTAGAGGATACTATATATTTAATAAAAGCACATCACTCACTGTTCTATCACAGGCATAGCAATGCTTGCATTTCATTTTTTTTGTGAGTGGGCAAACATTCAAAATCAGCAGGGGATCCAATACTTATTTCCTTCACTGTATTTAGGACAGTTTTTCTTTGGTAATTAATATATTGTTTTGAGGAATTGTATCCATTCCTGTGTCAGCTGATTTTTATGTATTATTCAATCTGAGCGTAAAGATTTATTTTGAATTTATTAACCACTTGCCTGCTTGGCACTTTCACCCTCTTCCTGCCCAGGCCAATTTTCAGCTTTCAGTGCTGTTGCACTTTGAATGACAATTGTGCGGTCATGCAACACTATAACCAATTATGATTTTGAGACAGACAGAGCTTTCTTTGATGGTATTTAACCACCACTGGGTGTACCAATTGGCACATCAGGTGTATGGACCCAGAAAAGCTGTCCAATTTAGTCAACAAAAGAACAAAAAACCTGTAGTTTAACACCTCACCATCTATCAATAACAACAATATGAGATATCTGTGGATTGATTTTATAATAAAGTACTTAATACATTCTATAGTCAAAATTATCTGGGCACTCCTGCAAATTAGGTGATCCCAGTGAAGAGTACTGCTAAGCTGTATTTTAAACAATCTAGCACTTCCAACTTTGCAGTACAGTTTCAGGAAAAGGCCCTTTTCTTTTATAGCATGACTGTGCCCCTCTGTACAAAGCCAGCTCCTAAGGACATTGTTTGATGAGTCTGGTGTTAAGGACCTCAAGTGGCCTGCACAGATCTTTGACCTCAACTCTATCAAACACATTCAGGAAATACTGGAATGCCTACTGTGACCCAGGGGTTGTCAATCATCATTAGTGTATCTGAGCTCTCAGAAAAGTGGAGGCTTTAGTAGAAGCAAAGAACAGTGAGTGAATTCCATATTAATTCACATGGTTTTGGAACGGGATATCCAACTCATAAGAGTGTGAGTCAGGTGCTCACGTAGCAAATATTCCTTTTAGGCACCTTATTGACTAAAATACAGTATAATCTAACTGTTGAGATATACTTTATACTAGGTTGACACAAGGTCAAAAAACACTAACATAATGATCTACAGTCTATAGACAATAGTCTAGGTAGCACAGGCCTTGAAGTTTCTACAAGCACAAACCAAGAAAACACTGTGTGGGTAAAAAGTGAATAGAGAAGTGTTTTCCAGTGTTATGAAATAAAGTATTTCTAGCATCTCAGATATAAAACAGCATTTGACCTAGCATAGATCACTTTAGTATAGTTTTTAAAGGAAAGCATTGGACAGGAAAGGTGAAAGTTTATATGTCAGGAAACATAAAATTAGCTAAACATTTTCAAAAGTGATATTCTTAAAAGAAACCCCAATATACATGTAAACTATTCAAGGAATATGCTATCTAAATGCCCAGTTTCACCAGGATTGGTGAAACTCTGCACCCCTTGCTGGTGAAATCTTGAGTGCAACTACCCATGACAGGACAGGTGCAGGGTTTTTTTCAATTAAGAGTATTTTCCACTTGTACGAATAAAAAACATTTCAGTAGTACGAATAATCACTAAAATGAGCAAATCAACTGTTTATACAAAGCGATAGGGCTAATAGCGTCATTCAAATGCGGCAAAACCTGCCTGGAGTTTGCATGTTCTCCCTGTGCCTGCGTGGGCTTGCTCCAGGTACTCCGCTTTCCTCCCACACTCCAAAGACATGCTGGTAGGTTAATTGGATCCTGTCTAAATTGGTCCTAGTATGTGTATGTATGAATACAAGTTAGTAACTTTAGATTCTACACCCCTTGAGGGTTAGGGACTGATGTGAATGTAATATATATATATATGTAAAGCGCTGCATAAATTGACAGCGCTGTAAAAGGCTGGCCATAGACGGGCCACTTATCGGCCGATAAACAGAAAATCGGTCGTTGCCGATGCTGCCACCAATGTCCACGAAAAATGGCCATTTTTCGTGGATTTTCCAGCATGACCGATAAAAAGAAACGAGAAGATCCACGAAAAACGGCTGACGGCATTGCCCCACTAATGGCGTCAATATCGTGCGGACAAAAATTCGGCTGATAAACGACCCGTCTATGGCCTGCCTTAGTACCTGTAATAAGTAAATAAATGTGACAGCTTCTGCTTTGGAAAACTGTCAATTACAAAGCCTAAATACTACACTATACATACATTATCCGGGCTCCGTGTGGTGAGCTATCTCCCCAGCAGGGTTTGCTTTCTTATCCTGGCCAATGGATTGTATTTCCAATTAAGGAAGCAACAAGAGAGGTCCCGCTTTTTCTTGGAAACAGTATATGACCATCCTTCATACACTTTAGTTTCTGGTGAGTGCATTTTGGTGGTGGATTACACTGAAGATTTGCACCTTTGGGAACAGCACAGCCAAGTTTGAAGCGAATGTGTTTGGACTGTCCCTATGCACATTATTTTATTGTTTATGGACTGATTTGTATTTGTAATCATTAATTTTCCATATTTATTTTTAGCACTGTGTGAATTATGCAGATTTGGTTACTTATTTTGCACATAACACTTTAGTCACTTTATTGGGTGTATTATTACTGTAATTATGATTTACTGTCAACTATCTTAAATCTATATACAGTTTTCTTCGTCATAGTTATATATTAATATCTATATCTGGTTTTTTTTTCTAGTGCTGCACTATTATATTAGTTCTTTTTGGGTTGGTTTACTCTTAAGTGCTAGTAGCTTTTTTTCTCTGAGCGCTCGCTACTCATAAGTATGTAAATTAGTCATAAAGTAAGGTTAATCAACACAAAGCTCTGTCTCTGCCTGTGTTCTTCCTCTTGCCTCTCTACTCGCAGTCTTGTTCTTCCTCTGCACTCTCTGCTCGCAACCTAGTTTCAGCTCTCCTCTCCCTGCTTGCAGTCTTGCTCTCTCTCTACAAACAGTCTTGTTCTACCGCTCCTTTCTCTACTCATAGTCTTGTTCTTCCTCTCCGCTGTCTACTTGCAGTCTTGTTTTTTCACTCCTTTCTCTGCTCGCCAGTCTTGTTTTTCCTCTTCTATCCCTCTGTTTGCACTCTTCTTCCTACTCTCTCTCTTTGAATGCAGTCTTATTCCCTTCCATCTTCTCATAGTCTTCTTCCTCTTCTGTCTCTCTGCTCACTGTCTTGTTCTTTCCCTTCTGTCCTACTACTCACTATGCCGTTCTTCCTCTTCTATGTCAGCTTGCAGTTTTCTTCTCTTTTGTTTCTTCACTTGCAGTCTTCTTCTTCCTCTTCTGCACAGAGCAGCCCTAATCCTCATCTTCAGGGGTTGCTTGCTATGGGGGCACTTGTAGGGGATCGATGCTAACCACACTCTGTGTGTCCAGTGACACAGACAGCATTTCATGGCTCGCACCCTCCTCACTGGTGACTGAAAGCAGTATACAATGGCTCCCGATACTGCATCTGAGCCAATGAGGAGAGAACTGCTGTTCTCGTGCACATCGCTGGATCGAGATTGGGCTCAGGAAACTATAAAGGGGGAGGGGGTTGTGGAGCTTAACACAGAAACTTTTTTTACCTTAATGCAGGGAATGAGTTAAAGTAAAAAACATTCTGCCTTTAGAGCCACTTTCTCAAGTTATGTTTCTGTCACATTTTAAAACCCATCTCTGTACAAAGAAAGAAAAAGCCCCTGCCAACAATTTTGACTTAAAAATACAATAAATGTTTCGGAACTCTAAAATTACTTACCTGAATACACATTCACGTAGGTGACCCTCAGTGACACCACTTCTGTTGGTGGGTACCAGCAATTTATTGCTGCTGGTACCACTGACTAGTGGCAGGTGAATTGGAAAGGGAATTTTTTCCCAAAATGACTTAGCAATTTATAAATAAACCTGTTCTCATAACTGATACTGTGCTATTGCTCTATGGTAAGTGACTGATGCTTGGAATATCCATGTTTAACCATGTCCATGCTATGTTTGCTTTCTAACTGAGACTGTTATTGCTCTATGGCAAATGCTCGAATATCCTTTAAACTTGTCTGTTATTTTGGTGATTGATTATCGCCTCTGTTTGCCTTTACTGATCAAAAAATAAATTTTATGACTTTGGCCTGTGTCTGTGGCTGGTTTGGTTTTCCCCTTCCATTCAAGTGTCTCTTATCAGTTCCTAACTGATCGATTGACAAATGCTTTTCTGTCCCATCTCCCTATGAATTAAAATCAGCTTATGGGAAAAGTCGCATACAGGTGGCAAATCACAGATAGGAAATAATTTGACAATTTTTTCAACAAGTATTAAAGCAGTTGAACAAAGCAGTTTACCTATAGCAGCAAGAAGATACAACAAGGAAAAACTATGTTCCACTCTGGAAAGACTGCAAACAAACCAATATTTTGTAAATAATTTCTTATGAAGTTTGATTTCCCCTCTCTTTTACTTCTAATATGCTCTCTCTACCCTTCCTTGGTCAGTAAAAATACTCTGGTAGGTCATGGTGTTTAAATGATGCTCAGTTGGTACTAAGGAGCCCAAAGTGTGCCAAGAAAATATCTCCCACACCATTACACCACCACCAACCTGAACTGTTGATACAAGGCAGGATGGATCCATGCTTTCATATTGTTTGTGCCAAATTCTGATCCTATCATCTGAATGTCGCAGCTGAAATCGAGACTCATCAGACCAGGCAACGTTTTCCAATCTTCTATTGTCCAATGTTGGTGAGCCTGTGCGAACTGTAGCCTCCATTTCCTGTTCTTATCTGACAGGAGTGGCACCCGATGTGCTCTTCTGCTGCTGTAGCCCATCTGCTTCAAGGTTCGACGTGTTGTGTGTTCAGAGATGGTATTCTGCATACCTTGGTTGTAACAAGTGGGTCTTTGAGTTACTGTTGCCTTTCTATCATCTCAAACCAATCTTCCCATTCTTCTCTGACATCAACAAGGCATTTTCGTCCACACCACTGCTGCTCACTGGACATTTTCTCTTTTTCGGACCATTCTCTGTAAACCTTAGAGATGGTTGTGCACGAAAATCCCAGTCGATCAGCAGCTTTTGAAATACTCAGACCAGCCCGTCTGGCACCAACAACCATGCCACGTTCAAAGTCACTTAAATTCCCTTTCTTCCCCAATCTAATGCTGGATTTGAACTTCAGCAAGTTGTATTCACCACGTCTTCATGCCTAAATGCATTGAGTTGCTGCCATGTGATTGCCTCATATACATCCCACTCCCATCTTACTTTCCTCACCCTCCTTCTCAAATCCTTGGGGACATTTCCAAAATCCTGTCCCTCCATTCCCTAACTACAACCCCCACATCCGGCACTTTTCCTCCTCTGTCCCCCACCACCTTTACCCACTACCCAAGAGATTGCCAATCAGTACAAAAAAACAAGATTGATGCAATTCGTGAGAACATCTCCACTGTACAGATATCTTCCCCAATTAACATACCCTGTCTAACAGCACATTCAATTATTTCCTCTTTTGATTTGGCTACTACAGAATAGGTTACCAACCCTTTCTCAGAAGCCTACCTAACCAATTTTTCCCTGTACCCTGTTCCCCTGCAACCACTATGCTCCCTCTTTTCCTATGCTATCTTCAATCTCTCCCTCTCTACTGACACCTTACCCTCTTCTCTATAACATGAACAGATCACACCAATACCTAAAAAGCTCTCAATGGATTCCAACTGCCTAAACAACTTAAACCCCATTTGCCTCTAAACTTTTAGAATGCTCAGTCTACAAGCTTCTGAGTTCCTACCTAACTGAAAACAACCTTCCTGATCTCCTACAGCCTGGCTTTCGTTTACAGCCCTCTACAGAAACTACCCTACTAAAACTCACTAACTGCTAAAACCAACGGCCTACACTACATTCTCTTACTACTAGACATTTCTTCGGCCTTTGATAACGTTGACAACCCACTCCTCAATAAATGCCACTCTCTTGGTCTCCAAGATTTGTCTCTTCCCTGGTTCTCCTGCTACCTATCACAGCACTCCTTCAGTGTTATGTACAACTCTGTCTCTTCCTCTCCACTTCTCTTTCTCTAGCTACACCTCCTCTCTTTGTCACTTGATAACCTCCCACTCCTGCCAATACCATCTCTACACCGATGACACCCAAATTTAGCTGTCTACTCCTCACCTCACTCCTTTAGTTTCCTCTCGCAGTACTAACTTACTGACATATCAACATAGATGTCATGCCACTTCCTCAAATGAAATCTTTCCAACACTGAGCTTGTAATATTCTCTCCTGCCTGTGCCCTTCTCCCTGACTTTTCCATCAAGATTAATATGCCAAGGTACTAGAATTAACTTTGGCTTGTCCTTTCAGCCCCAAATCCAATCACTGTGAAATGTTTGTAGACTTCACCTTTGTAACATCTCAAAAATTCACCTGGTTTTAACAAATGAAACCACCAAGCTACTCATTCTCTCCCCTGTTATCTCTTGTCTTCACTATTGCAACTCCCTTCTCATAGGACTACCTCTCTGCAGGTAATCCCCCTTCAGTCTATCATGAATGCTGCTGCCAGACTCATCTATCTTACCAGCTGCTCAGTATCTGCCACCCCTTTCTGGTAATCCCTCTGCTGACTTCTGATTGCCAAGCTAATTAAATGCAAAATACAAACAACATCATACAAAGCCTGACAGAACTCTACCCCAAGCTTCATCTGCATTCCTGTCTTAAAATGTCACCCAATCCATCCTCTCCACTCCTCCTGCTCTCTATTCTCCTCCTCTCATGCTCATCTCCAGGGCTTCTCCAGAGCCTCTCCCATCCTCTGGAACTCTCTACCTCAGTTTGTCTAACTATTTCGTACTCTGTCCACATTTACGAAATCTCTGAAAATGCATCTCTTCAGAGAAACCTTTCCCGCCTCCACCTAACAACTGAACTTTCATTTTTTCCATCAGCTCATCCCTCAGAATAATTAACGTTTGAACTACCTTCCCCACTCTATTAAATCATAAGCTCTCTTGAGCAAGGCCCTCTTAATCCTTTTGTATTGTATTGAAACTGTACCATCTCCCTTTATATTGTAAAGTGCTGCACAAACTATTGGCACTATATAAATTCTGTATGATAATAATAATAACCTACTCATAATAGTTTTACATTTATTATACATCAATTAAAACAATAAAAAAAATGCTTTCCACGCAAACATCAAGTATCTGACCAATAATTTACCAAATACAATATAATTTACAATACCAAAACGTCAAAGTGAACCTGTCACTTTGGTAAATAACTACCAATATTTTGCAATGTCCTGAAGATTAGTGTAAATTTGTAATATTTTGCTAATAACTCATCACTTTATTAGACATCTAATTATTTGGTTGCTTTTAACAGAAAAGGTGATTCATTGCAATTATAAAATGATCCCAAATAAATCTGTTGGCATTTTTGCAGGTTTTATGGAAGATTTATAGAAAAACTTTGCAATGCTATTGAAGCTCATAATAAAGCTGTTACTTTAGGAAATTGTAAACACAATTGTTCACCATGAGTTATTCACCCTGAGGTCATCACAGAGGACAAGGGGGCACTCTTTATGTCTGGAGGAAAAGAAATTTAATCTCCAAACATGGAAAGGTTTCTTTACAGTGAGAGCTGTGAAAATGTGGAATAGACTCCCTCAAGAGTTGGTTCTGGCCAGCTACGTGGATTGCTTTAAAAAAAACATGGATTCTTTCTTAGATACGCAGAATATAAGTGGATACTAACATTTATAGGTAAAGTTGATCCAGGGAATATCCGATTGCTTCTCGGGGGTTCAGGAAGGAATTTTTTTCACTGCAGGAGCAAATTGGGTCATGTTTTGCTGGGTTTTTTTTTGCCTTCCTCTGGATCAACTGTGGGTATAGGATTATAACTTTTTTTTTTTTTTTAATGGTTGAACTGGATAGACTGTTGTTTTTTTTCAGCCAGACTATGTAACATTATGACATTTACCAGTACAGATGCGTGCTTTTTCCTTTTGCTCTTCGACTGGGGGGAAAAGCGAGATGTTGAACAAGGTCTATATGTCGAATGCTTTGCATACTGTTATATAACTTCCAAGGCTGATTATGTTGTTTGGTTTCACATTTTATTAGCAAACAATAACATTTTTTATTAAGGACAATGCAAGCAGAGAGAGAGAGAAAAAAAAAAAAAAAGATTTACTTACAATAGACTCATGGCCAATGTTTGATTTTCCAGTGTTTGAGTTGCAGCAAGCTAAGTATTTTTCACAATTAGTCCTCGTGCACACAGAATGCCAGAACTCCTGGCAGAAAAAAGGTGCTTAACCACTTGCCTACTGGGCTTACACACAGATCTCCCCCCTCTCAGCTTCACTGACGGTCACCGAGTGCCGGCTGAGAATTGCCAGCTGGGACCCGGTGATTTACATCCACTGCAACCAATGGCAATGTGGGTAGGGCGGTGGGCATGCCCCCCCCACCCGAAACTGCAAAATCACGTATATATATGTGATTTTGCGCAGAGCGGCCGCCTTGTAGCAGTATATCTGCTATAGGGTGGTAGGCAAGTGGTTAAGCAGGCCCTAAACCAGTAAAATTTAGTTTGAACGTTTTTAGTTTTGGATTGTTTCAGCAAATTTTCTAATGGTTGGTGTGGTCAAAATTACATTCTTCTTTGATTCTAGTGGTGAAAATTCAAAGGAGCAACATGAAAAATGTTTCTTGAACAAACAAAATTCTAAACGTGAATGTGGCTTTCGTCCAGGAAAATCATACATATCATAATGAAACCTGTTTACCACATCTGGGATTCCATTCAAATAGCAGGCATTAAAGAAGGTTCTGATACATATTGTTGCTACAAATGTCCGAAAGTAAATCTAAAGCCAGTCAAAGATGATGCAATTTTCTTTTCTGCAACCACTAAGCTGTGTTCTCCCAATGGGCATGCCTGCTCATTGATGGTTTGAATCTCGGCCGGTTCCAGTTTAGTGAGTAGTGCTCTAAATATAGAACCATTTATCCAACTGTCCATACAGAGCCTCTGGTTTATAGACCGGATATGTCCTAAATATAGAGACATTTATCCAACTGTACATCCAGTGCCAGTTTTACACTTTAAAAACTCTTCTTTAAGTCAGGGTAATGGGTGTCAGTTGATTGTGCACTGAGCAGAGCACAGCTGATGTGGCCAATTAACCTACAGTGTCTTAACAGATTTATTCATTATTCTATTAATAGCAAATTTCCTGTAATAGATTATCTTAAACTGTTATAATAAAGTAATGGGTCAAAGTGCAGACAGGCTGGAGCAGAGGCTTCCATCATCCTGTCCACAAACAGCTCTGGTATTCAGTTTCTGCCTTAATTATTGGTAGCAATCTGCACAGATGATACAGGGAAGCAGCTGTGCAATTGTTCCTGCAAAATTACAGCTATAACTTCTTCCGTTACCATCACCTCTTCTAACAGCTAATAGTTTAATATAATTCACAAGTGACAGAAAAGTATGAACTAAACTGTGTAAAATATATCATTATATCTGCCAGTACAGTTCATGCTAAATGTAACAAATTTACGGAGTTCAGGATGGTTTGCACTTACATTTTAATAAGGTTTTACATATGTATGGAGAATCTGGCTTATGATATGATATTTTAACTACAATACAAGTGTCAGAATTTCCACTGTGAAATAAATGTAATTAAAGACTAAGTTCACCTTTTTTTTTTTTTTTTATAAATTCCAGCTTTACTATGTACCAATATACTATTAATGTACCTCTGTTGCACAAAAGTAAAATATTTCTCTGTTTTATAGGTCAGGCTTTACCTCAGCCTCCAGTGTCCTGTAGAGAACTCTTCAATCCATCCTGGAATTTGGAACAGAAAAACCATAACAAGGAAGTACTTTAGCAGCTGACCTTTTAACACCCATCCTCCCCCTCCAGGAGATTGCTCCCATGCACCCCTGCAGATACATGCTTTTCCAATGCTGACATTGTCAGTGAGCTTCTCCCTCTATAAACAGCCATTGATAATTATTTACTTTACCTTCATCTTGCATAGATCGTTCATTTAATTTTGTAAAGCGCTGCATAAACTGTTGGTGCTATATAAATCCTGTATAATAGTAATAATAATTTGGCAGACTACACTGGAGCTGAGTGAACACATAACAGCCTATGAGGACCAAAGCTGTAGTATTGAAAACAGAAGTGTGTCCCTGAAAGTCTGTAAAGCTCACCACACACTATACAATCTCCTTTAAATCTACCATCAACTATGTAGAGCAGCGTTTCTCAACCTTTTTCCAGATGTGCCACCCTTTAAAATGCTATACAATCTCAAGGTACCCTATTCTAAAATGTAAAAAATTAAACTAATAGTTTCACGCAATGCAGAAACATCTACACATGTAGGTCACCAAACATTAGAGGTGATTTTATCTTCCAAAACAAATACACCTTGTCCCTCAGTCTTTCTCCATCACTCAGCTAATGTGACCCCAGTATTGATGGGGAGGGTAAACAAGGATGCTGTGCTGGCACCCCATGTCCTCCTTATCAACTGATGACGTCATTGGTTGTTAGGACACTTGCCGCTGGAGGGTTGTAATGGTGCACATTGAAAACCTGTGGCTTTTTGTAACTAAACGCTGCAAGCTCACCAAAAGGAGTGATAAAAACTGCACAACACTGCACTCTAAAAAAAAAAAAAGTTCTGGAGCTTCTTTGGGGCATTTATCACACTTATCACATTTATCACATTCAAGTGAATGAGCTGCCCCATGTGTAGCAATCGGAAACATAAGTTCCTGCTACATGGGGGTGTGAGCATGGCCTGACAACTGAGTATCTCAATCTATTCCCTCCTATGTACTTGTATGAAGCTGGCCATACACTATGCTATGAATTAAAATTCAAGGAGGTCCAGTCATTAAAATTTTCTTTTGCCCGAGGTCCAAATAGGGTGTGCCTGTCAGCATGCCCCCTTACATTACTTGTCACTATCAGAGTGCAACTTTACATCATGTATTCCCATTACATCATGTTTGCCCATCAGAGTGCCCCTTTACATCAGGTATCCCCATCACATTGCCATCTTACATCAGGTATTCCCGTCAGAATGCCCCTTTACACTCAAAGTACCCCTTTCTGTCATATTTCCCAATCAGAGTGCCCCTTTCCATCACATGTGCCCATCAGAGTGCCCCTTTCTACAGTATGTGCCCATTTGTGCCCCCTTAACATAAAATGGGCCCGTCAGAGTGCCACTTAACATAAAATGTGCCCATCAGCAGGGCGTATTCACCATAAGGCAAACAAGGCACTTGCCTAGGGTGGCATATCATATTTCAGGGGGACAGCACCTCCCACATAAAAGAACAATGTATTTGAAATATATTTTAAAAATACTCTTCCCAAATAAATTGACATATATTTGAAATCTACAATTTTGGCCATATTCAATATATATATATATATATATATATAATGTTGAAATGCGTTTTTATTACCAAAAATATGAAAGATATTTTTAAGAATACATTTCAAATATACTGTATGTCTTTAAAAATACAAATCTACATTTTTGGAATGCATTTCCAAATATATGTAAAAATATATGGTTAAATGACTTTTTTATATGTTAAAAAAAAAATCTGAAGAATATATTTAAAAAAAATATAGTTACAAATATTTTTTATGTATTTTGTAATATATAATAAACACATTTCAACAGTGTGTGTGTGTGTTTATTGAATATGGCCAAAATTGTAGCATTTCAATATATTTGGGAAGAATATATTTTAAAAATATATTTTTCTTCCATATGGGCTCCCCCCAGAAGGGACACGCGTGCAATGGGAACCAGGTGGGATCCAAGAGGGGCTGCTTGATGATGTATGTAGAGCCTGACTCTCGTTCCCGGGGATGTCCAGAGCTGTGAAGATGAATGTCTTTCTCTCTATTGCTGGGGAGGGGGGGGGGGGGTTTAGTGGAAGGCTCTCCCAGGTGGGGGGCAGGGGTGTTGTTGGTCAATGTCAGGCTCTCTCCGCTGGAAGGGGAAGGGGGGTGTTGGTGTGTGTCCGTGGGGGCAGATGATCTTTGTGTTGCCTAGGGCAGCACAAAACCTAAATACACCACTGCCCATCAGAGTGCCCCTTAAAATGAAATGTGCCCATTAGAGTGCCCCTTAACATAAAATGTGCCCATTAGAGTGCCCCTTAACATAAAATGTGCCCATCAGAGTGCCCCTTAACATAAAATGTGCCCATCAGAGTGCCCCTTAACATGAAATAAGGGGAATGCTGATAGGCACATTTTATGTTAAGGGGCACTCTGATGGGCACATTCTATGGTGCGCCCATCAGAGTGCCCCTTAACATTCAATGTGCCCATCAGAGTGCCCCTGTAAGACTACACCCAACCTTGAGGGGAGACAGGAGCTTGCCAGGATCCTTGCTGGACGCTTGTGTAAAGGCAGGGAGCTGGAGAGACAGTGAGCTGAAAGGGGCGGGGCGCACACATAATGTCATGTTGCCATGAAGACTGCTCTGCTCAGTGGTGGATCTGTCATTGCGGGCTGGCGATCCAGGCGGCAGCGCTGCTGGGGCCGTTCATGGATCGCGGTCCACCATTTAGTGACTGTTGCACCATGCAATCTAATTGTACAATCTCCCTTAGGTTTAACAAAACTATTGAATGAAAGAATCCATCTGAACCATCTATTCAATTTGTATGAAATCAGGAGGGCCCTTGCACTACATAGCTGTTGGTAGATCAAAAATAGATTGTACAATCAGATTGTAATGTGTATGGTAATCTTAAGGGAAAAAGTAGGAAAGTGGGAGGAAATAAATCAAGAGGTGGTGTAGTAATGAGGGAGATGCGGTCCAGAGTGGTAATACTTGCCCTATTCTGTGATGCATAAGGCAGTGCACGATGGGATGTGATCTACAGGAAGTAATGGAAGCAGAAAACATTTTTTTTTTTCACGTCAAACAGAAAGGCTAAATTGCCATGATTGAAGAGATTTACATCACTGGACATGTGGATTTACATTACTAACATGGTACTGTATTTTTTGTGAAATGTATTTAAGGTACATTTTCTAAGGTGTGTGTTTAATTAACTGTTTGTGGAAATGGGTAGGGGGTACTAATTGCACTAGTTGTCTGCGAGGGGGCGGTTACCTGGGGGCCCCTTTAATATCAAAGGTCTTCCCCCATATTATCCCTATCTCCTTTTTGAGGCATCACAGGTGGGGAAGAGACCCTTGTCTATGAACATTGAACCAACTATGCGTCGTAAAGGGGAGGCTCTCTTCATAAGATCACATGAGGATGGGTGGAAGGGGGATCATAAACTGGCCTGACCTCCTTTAAACAGACACATGGATTTACCAGCTGCATATCCTGATCCTAAGGCTGTGAACATAAATAATTACACACCAGGAACTTTCTGTTGTCTTACAGCTGTCCCTTTCAGCTTTGTCCATATCTACCCCACAATACTCCTTCTGTTCAACAGTACAGGATGTTTAAAAATACTGGAAGTCATTAAATCACTGCCAGCAGTCTGTGTAAATCATTGGCAGCCTGAAACATGTGGCGGCTTGACATTGTACAGAGTGGTACTCGCATCTAGGGTCCCTAAACATGAGTAATGCTTGGTACAGTGTCCAGCTGCCATGTAGTTCAGCCTACCATAGATATTGACTGGGAGAGCTGGCAGCGGGGCTGGACTTTGAACCTGTGCCTCCCAGCCACCCAAAAATGCTTGCATTTGGCACACAGAAGTACTTTAAAGGATAAATTCACCTTTTATAACATGTTACACCCATATTCAGGGTGTAACATGTAACATGTTACAGATCCACCAGTCTCTGCTTCTCCCAAGTCCCTGTTTTGACAGCAAGCAGGGGATCTTTTCCCCCCGCTTACTGTCACAATCCAAAAAAAAGTGGCTGCATGGGGCTCCACCCACCCGCGTCATTCAGTCACAGTGTTCTGTAAATGTGAAAACTACAAGTACCGACAGCCTTTGTGGGTGTCAGCTTGTAGTTTTCAATGAATTACCATGGCACTGTTGTGCACTCTATGTAGTTCACTGAGCTTCCTGATAGAGCGCACCTGCCTGCCCATACTGAAGGTACGGGCAGCCTGCTAGACAGACAGTCTGCAGGGCCATGGCATTACACCCACAATCAGCTGATCATGGGTGCAATGCTTTACAGGATGCTGTAATGCCTATGAAATGTTTTGGCCTTGGACCCTTTGTTTCTTGGGGAATTTTTACAATAAAGCATTGTTGCCCATATGACAGAAGCACAAGAAATTACATTGATGTCATTTCTCTAGGCTAAAGAAACAGAGCCATGAGACATTAGACTGCTTAAAGCAGATAAGCACATAAGATGTTTGTGAGATTGAACGTGTTTGTGACATCTAGAAATATTACTGCTTAAATTAGTTAAGAACCTTTTTGTGCATTTAAAAATGTTTAAAGTTAGAAATTTTTAAGTTAAGGGTAGCTAAGAAGCTGATTTGTGGCAAAAGTGTGATATTACGAGATAAGACATGTTTGCCAGTAATGTGGCTGGACTTGACTGTTATCAAGGGACTTTTCTGCTGACTCCTCCTGGAGTGGGCCTGGTGCCCGCCCATTTCTGGAAAGATGCCAGATCGTGTTTAAGGATTGTCCGCGACCCCCTCTGCATTATGGTTCTGATGGGGTCTCTTTCCCGCCTTCCCATAGCTTTGGTAATGTATTAATTCTATGCTGTGACACTGTCAAAAGATGTGTTTATTTCATGCTGTAATACTCACATTATTATTGGTGTGTGTTATTGTGCAGAGTGTGATGACTATAAGATACATCCTCCTGTGTGTCGTGTGATAATAAAAGTGGAGGTTTTGACAGCGCAAGAATACTGCAGTTGAATTCTGTTATTTCTTGGAGTGCCGAGTGAATGCTATGACATGCCAGGGCAGGTGTTCATTTGGTAGTGGGTCTCTCACATGCTTAGAATAATTAATGGTGTAAATGCTGGTTAAATCATACCTGTGTGGTGTGTGTGACATGTTCTTGCTGTTTTAGTCGAGCATTGCATTACAGATCCTAACAAAAACAAAAAAATAAATGCACATTTTTTTACCTGCAAAAAATGTGCATTTATTTTTTTTTTGTAAAGATTAACTTATCCTTTAATTCTGTAATTCACATTGATAAGATTATTTCCAAAGAGCTGATCTAAATGAAAAGTAAATCTACACATTAAAAAGAAAAAAATCCCTTTAACTTATGTCAAAACAGAAAACCATATATTCTTTTCCCCACTGTATGTAAGTTATTTCTAGCCTATTCCTATTACTCTGAATGATCTTGAAGTTTGTAAACTTACTTTGTATAGCTTCCACACATTTACTTCTTTTTATTTTGTGACACATAATCATTAAGCCCTGTGCATAGGTACTGCTGTGCCATACATTTCACAGAGCCTGCTCATCAGGAGGTGGAGTCAGTACAGAAATCACTGTTTGCAGGCAGCAAAGCACCATGGGATATCTAGTTCTAAGAAATTGAAGGTAAACAGCAGACGAGAAGCTGAAAAAGCATGCAGGGAATCTAGCAAGTTGTCGAAACAGATGGACAACTGACAAGCAAAACTTACAACATGAAAGAAGATTTTTCAAGTAACTTTATAATGGATTGTCAACTATAACTATTGTTTGTATCTTATAAAATGAAAGTGTATGCTGTGTTTACAGACCACCTTTAAAGAACTTCAGGCTGAAGGGCCCATTTCCAATAATCAGACCTTGATGTGGTCTGTTACTCATAGGTTCTATCAGATAATCACTCTGACTATTAAGTGTTCAGTTTTTGATGTCATTGTGCACTGAAATGGGTTATGGTGGTAAGTGATATTTAAAAATTCAGTCCCAGCCAATCTCTTAGCAGAGTAATTTGTTTTTTAAGGTAGAGGTTAATAAATACACATGGTTTTGCAGGGTTTCTACCCATATCTGCTTACTGGCTATCCATTAGAAAACAGGAGTAGAAATAAATACACTATGAGCTTGCTGATCAGTGCACTCGCAGTCCACTAAAAAAAACTACAAGTCTGTCTGCCACAGTGGCATATGCTGCTTGTAATTTATTCATTCACAGATCTCTGTGCATGAATGACATGGCTGTGTAGGCTATGGAGTGGATCCTCCATCTGCTGTCACAGAGGAACTCAGGGGGTGGGGAGAAGTGCATAGGAACATCTTAAGCCAGCAATAGATGACGCGTTTTCTTTCCTGCAACCTGTGGTTGCTCAATTCCTTCATCAACACAGTGTTGATAGGGGAATCCTTCCCGCAGAGCTATTGTGTTCTCCCGGTGGGGGGCATGGGGGGAAGCTGTCCCCACCAGGAGAACAAAGTGACTATTGTTAGTGGCTATAGACGCTGGCAATAGTCGCAAAAAATCTGACAGGCTGGTTGTATGCAAGTCGTACAACAATTGAATTGGGTACAATCAGTCGCCCACAGATGGTTTGATTCTTGGCTGGTCTCTACTAAACTGGCAGAGATGCAAACCATCTATGGCCAGCTTTACACATTCCTAAAAGTGAGCCTATAAATTATTTTTCTGAAATTACACCTAAACTTCTGCATCCAGGACTTTTGGTGCGCTTTCAGAAGTCCCATCACAATCACAAGACCTAATAGAACTCTATGGGAAAGCGCGGCTAACTCACACATACCTGCAGATACACTGCGCTACACTCACGATGCAGAAAAACCGCACCACATCAGTTTGAAGGGGCCTTATAACAACCAAATACATCCTTCAATTTTTTTTCCAACATGGATTAGAAATAAGCAGCTAGAATTGTCTATGAACACACAACTTCATTTTTCATAACTTTCAAGTGGAGATTCTGAAACATTTTCTGCATACAGTACATTTACCTTTGGTTCTTGTGAGAAGCTGCTGTGAAGGAAACTTCTTCAAGATCTGAATCACTGTCTTCAATTTCCTGAAAAAGGGATATTATTTAATCAGTTAGTGATGGGATATCCCTCAACTCTGGACATGGATTAAAAAAAAACAACAAAAAAACACTTTTCTCCGTAAAACTGGGAAACGTTAGATCCTTTGTTGGATTATTATTACTGTCCATGTCTTCCTGTCCTGGTGGCAACTACTCCCCTCATTTCTTGGTATCACAGGTACAGGAACTGAGGAACAAAGCTCCCCAGTGAGGTCATGGATAGCAAGAAAAATACATTTATTGTTATGAGAGATAGTTTGCACACCCTAAATAAAGCAAATAACTACTGCATGCAGAGCACGGTTGCTAAAGTTAAGCAGAGAGACTTCCTCAAGAGTCCCTTAACACACCATAAAGCCAGTCATTCTCATCCAGGAATCTGTGGCATTCTAGAGTTCTCCCAGATATTGCTAGGAGTTCCTTAAAGCAGAACTCCAGACAAAATCTATAAAAATAAAAGTCAGCAGCTCCAAAAACTGAAGTTGCTGACTTTAAAAAAAAAAAAAAAACAGCTACTGACACCACTGTAAGGGGGCATTCTTCCCATCGGTCCCAATGAATTGGTTTCAACAGGAGTTCCCAGAGATTTGAAAATTTTCTTAAGGGTTCTTCTGGTGTAAGGATGAAAAAGCCTTTCATCGTACAGTACATGGTAAGGAAGCCAGGGGATCAAATAAAGAACATACATAACATAACACATAAAGTAATACAGTTAGGTCCATATATTTGGACACAAGCACAATTTTAGTTTTTTTCAGGTATTTACCAAAATATATTCAAGCTATAGTTATATAATGGATATGGGCTGAAAGTGAACACTCTCAGGTTTAATTTGAGGGTATGTACATCCAAATTGGAGGAAGGGTTTAGGAGTTACAGCTCTTAAGTTTAGCCATCCCCTCTTTTTCAAGGGACCAAAAGTAATTGGACAATTGAATCAAAATCTGTTTCATGGCCAGGTGTGGGCTACTCCTTCGTTATTTCTTCATCAATTAAGCAGGAAAAAGATCTGGAGTTGATTTTAAGTGTGGTATTTGCATTTGGAATCTATTGCTGTGAACCTACATCTTGCATTCAAAGGAGCTGTCCATGCAAGTGAAACAGGCCATTGTAAGGCTTCAAAAATTAAACAAATCCATCAGCAAGATACCAGCAACATTAGGAGTGGCCAAATCAACAGTTTGGTACATTCTAAGGAAAGAAGAATGCACTGGTGAGCTCAGCAATATAAAAAGGCATGGACGTCCACAGAAGACAACAGTGGTGGATGATCGCAGGATCCTCTCTATGGTAAAGAGAAACCCATTCACAACATTTAGACAAGTGAAGGACACTCCCCAGGAAGTGGGTGTAACATTGTCAAAGTCTACAATCAAAAGAAGACTTCATGAGAGCAAATACAGAGGGTTCACCACAAGGTGCAAACCATTCATAAGCCTGAAGAATAGAAAAGCTAGATTAGACTTTGCCAAAAAAACCATCTAAAAAAGCCGGACCAGTTCTGGAAAAGCATTCTTTGGACGGATAAAACTAAGATTAATCTGTACCAGAATGACGGGAAGAAAAAAGTGTGGAGAAGGCTTGGAACAGCTCATGATCCAAAGCACACAGCGTCATCTGTAAAACATGGTGGAGGCAGTGTGATGGCAAGGGCATGCATGGCTTCCAGTGGCACTGGGTGTTTATTGATGATGTGATAGAAGACAAAAGCAGCCAGATTAATTCTGCAGTGTTTAGGGATGTACTGTCAGCCCATATTCAGCAAAGTTGATTGGGCGGCGCTTCACAGTACACATGGACAATGATCCAAAACACACTGCAAAAGCAACCCAGGAGCTTTTGAAGGAAAAGAAGTGAAATATTCTGCAATGGCCGAGTCAATCACTTGATCTCAACCCAATTGAGCATGCGTTTCACTTGCTGAAGGCAAAACTAAAGGCAGAAAGATCCACAAAGAATAACTGAACACAGTTGCAGTTAGAGCCTGGCAAAGCATCAGAAAAGAGGAAACCCAGACTTTGGTAATGTCCATGGGTTCTAGTCTTCAGGCAGTCATTGCCAGTAAAGGACTCTCAACAAAATATTAAATATGAACATTTTATTTATGATTATATTCATTTGTCCAATTACATTTGAGCCCCTGAAAATGGAGGGACTGTGCATAAAAATGGTTGCAGTTCCTAAAATGTGTACTTGATATTTATGTTCAACCCCTTGAATTAAAGCTGAAAGTCTGCACTTCAAATTAATTTTGATTGTTTCGTTTTAAATTATTATGGTGGCATACAGAGCCAAAAGGATGCATTGTGCCTGTGTCCAAATATATATGGACCTAACTGTATATACAGAGGAAAAGACAATAGGAGAGAATAGGACCTGGTATAGCTGCAGGAGGGGATGAAAATTAATGTTTCAGGATGTAACCCTTTTATCAAGTCTATTCACACCTGATGAGTTGTGCAGCTTTCCAAGTTTACATACAGTATCTCACAGAAGTGAGTCCACCGCTCACATTTTTGTGAATATTTTATTATATCTTTTCATGTGACAACACTGAAGAAATGACACTTTGCTACAATGTGACGTAGTGAGTGTACAGCTTGTATAACAGTATAAATTTGCTGTCCCCTCAAAATAACTCAACACACAGCCATTAATGTCTAAACCACTGGCAACAAAAGTGAGTACACCCCTAAGTTGAAATGTCCAAATTAGGCCCAATTAGCCATTTCCCCTCCCCGATGTCATGAGACTCATTAGTGTTACAAGGTCTCAGGTGTGAATGGGGAGCATGTGTGTTAAATATGGTGTTATCGCTCATGGCACCTCATGGCAAAGAACTCTCTGAGGATCTGAGAAAAAGGATTGCTGCTCTACAAAAAGATGGCTTAGGCTACAAGAAGATTGCCAAGACCCTGAAACTGAGCTGCAGTACGGTGGCCAAGAACATACAGCGGCTTAACAGGACAGGTTCCACTCAGAATAGGCCTCGCCATGGTCGATCAATGAAGTTGAGTGCACGCGCTCAGCGTCATATCCAGGGGTTGTCCTTGGGAAACAGATATATGAGTGCTGCCAGCATTGCTGCAGAGGTTGAAGGGGTGGGGGGTCAGCCTGTCCATGCTCAGACCATGCGCCGCACACTGCATCAAATTGGTCTGCATGGCTGTCATCCCAGAAGGAAGCCTTTTCTGAAGATGATGCACAAGAAAGCCCGCAAACAGTTTGCTGAAGACAAGCAGACTAAGGACATGGATTACTGGCACCATGTCCTGTGGTCTGATGAGACTAAAATAAACTTATTTGGTTTAGATGGTGTCAAGTGTGTGTGGCGGCAACCAGGTGAGGAGTACAAAGACAAGTGTGTCTTGCTCACAGTCAAGCATGGTGGTGGGAGTGTCATGGTCTGGGGCTGCATGAGTGCTGCCAGCACTGGGGAGCTACAGTTCATTGAGGGAACCATGAATGCCAACATGTACTGTGACATACTGAAGCAGAGCATGATCTCCCCCCTTCGAAGACTGGACTGCAGGGCAGTATTCCAACATGAGAATGACCCCAAACACACATCCAAGACGACTACTGCCTTGCTAAAGAAGCTGAGGGGATGGACTGGCCAAGCATGTTTCCAGACCTAAACCCTATTGAGCATCTGTGGGGCATCCTCAAAACGGAAGGTGGAGGAGCGCAAAGTCTCTAACATCCACCAGCTCTGTGATGTCATCATGGAGGAGTGGAAGAGGACTCCAGTAGCAACCTGTGAAGCTCTGGTGAACTCCATGCCCAAGAGGGTTAAGGCAGTGCTGGAAAATAATGGTGGCTACACAAAATATTGACACTTTGGGCCCAATTTGGACATTTTCACTTAGGAGTGTACTCACTTTTGTTGCCAGCGGTTTAAACATTAATGGCTGTGTGTTGAGTTATTTTGAGGGGACTACAAATTTACACTGTTATACAAGATGTACACTCACTACTTTACATTGTAGCAAAGTGTCATTTCTTCAGTGTTGTCACATAAAAAGATATAATGAAATATTTACAAAAATGTGAGGGGTGTACTCACTTCTGTGAGATACTGTACATGAAATACAATTGTAACAGTGATTTAGCATACCAATTGGCATACCAACAGGTCTAACAACTACTTTAACGCACAGTAACATCATACTGTGGTTATCAAGTTGGACATCTATGCAAGTTTGGTTCTCATGTGGCCTTCTATTCACATACACTATATCTACAGTACCAAGAAAACATTAAGTTAATTGTTCTAATAAAGTTAAAGAGGATTAATGTGATCGGTTATATATCCTCCCCCTGAACAAAACATGGCAGTGACCTACCTCTGAATAATTTTTTGCTGTAACGTTTCTTGATGCAGACTGTCTTGATGATGAGGCTTTAAAGGCTAGAAATGTAAATTAACATAATAAGCCACTTAGAATAATGCTCCTAGTTCAAAACCAACTAACCTTGCCGTAATGGAAAAATGCAGAGACACGTATGTTGCTACAGTATGGAATACATCAATTAGACGTATGTACATCCTGTATTTAGCCAGGAATTGGCATTTCATAAACACTGTGTGATTCTGGAAATTAACATTCTAAGAGACAACCTTAAAAAAAAAAACCATATAGCAAATATAACATTTATACCTGTTCCAAATGTATGGCATCTCTTTGTACCCCTCTAGTGCGACCTAGTGCCCACCATCAAGTGCCTCCAATGTGCAACCCCTGCTTGAACCGTACAATGCACTGTTGGAGGCCTGAGCAACCTATCAACAGGTCCAGACTGTGCCACATGGGTGGATTTCTATGGACATAGTGGGGACAATTCACAAAGCAGTATCTTACTATATCCAAGTATGTGGTAAGATACCGCACAAAAAGGTTAGCATTCACTTAAAAACGATACTAACATACCACAGTTATTTTATGAAGTCATGCGGTATTTTAATAGTGACAACATGCGGTAATGTAATGAGTCATCAGCTGTTGGCGGGGAAACTGCCGACAGCTAAATGCAAAAAATGCCCCAATCAGTGAAATCACAAGGGGGCAGGGTCACCCGGTGACACCCCCCCGGGTTGCCCCGACACTTAGTTATTTAAGAACTGTCAGTCCATACCAGACCTGAAATGCCTGGTAAGGATAGGGTAGGGACCGCCTTTTTTTTCCTTCTTATTTTTTCATTGCCGGCAATTTTTTTTTTTTACATTCAATTCTCAGCGGAGAACCCTGTTGACAGCTGATGACTCATCAGTGGTCGCCCGCTCCTTAACAACCATGACAGTTACACTGGCAGCCACGAAAGTGTTAGCTAACCCCTTGGCGCCGATGTAACACAAATATGCGGCTTTACAGAAAAAAAATAAAATGAATATTTTGAAAAAAAAAACCTAGATCAAGGTATTATCTAGCTCAGTGCCAGTTTTAGTGTTTGGGTCAGGGTCAAAGGTCAGGTTTTTTATTTTTATTTTTTTTAAATTGGCATCAGTGTCGGTGTGTTTTAGGTAAACAAAAACTAAATGCGCATTATTGTTTCAGGGCTGTACTACAAGTAAAAACAACAAATAACATACACACATATGGTATCACTGCGATTGTCAAAAGCGGCAGAATTTATTTTGGGTTGCTTTTTGGTGGTAGGTTATGGTAGTTACAAGAAACATACAGCTATTTCACTATTTTGGCCCAGGTTTCCTTTGATGATAATAATAAAAAAAAAAAATCAGGGGATATTCAAGTTTCTTATCTTTTGAGCGCCTATCCATTGGAGTGGGGACGTAAAGGATTGTTCCTGAGAGTGCCTGGAGAAACCTGTGGAAGCAGAGGATTCAGTGGGATTCATACTGAGCGCATGTTGACCTATATTTTCTATGGGTCAGCTGTTAAGGTGAGCATGTATGCCTGAAGGTGGAGGAGCACGATAGATCTGCACAACTGTTGAAGTCACCAGTGCATTACTTTAAATGTTGGAAGAAAGAGACCGTTATATCAAGTTTGGACTGCTTTTTGCACTTTATTAAGTGTTGTCCATCATTCACCATTTATCTGTTTTTTTGTATATTCAGTAGAGCTGTTTATCTTCTTTTTTCTTAATACGCACTTTTTGTGAATATTCAACCCAGTTTAACATTTACTTGATTCATCACATATTTATTCCAATGGAGGGCTGATTGCTCAGCCAGACATTTGGTTTATATCATTTTATATAGAGATGCACCATAATTTCGGTGTCCGAAATGTTTCGGCCGAAATTAAAAAAAGCAACGATACAGGTGCCAAAAAAACCCTGCCACTGTTCGATGCTCGGTAGCTCTCAGCCTTACCTGAGAAACCATCGATCCCGGCTCTGGGCATAGAGATGAGTGAAGGAAAGATGGCCGCCACTCATCTCTATGCCCCTGAAGGACCGGAGCGATGTCACTTCCCGTTCCGGGCATTTTTTTTTTAAAGCACTAGATAAATGCTTTTTTGATCCAATGCTTCACATTGCAGAGGAGAGCTGTGGGGTCTTATTGACCCCATATCTCTCCATAAAGAGGACCTGTCACTAATTATTTATATCACAAGGGATGCATGCATTTCTTGTGATAAGAATAAAAGTGATTCAAATTATTTTTAAAGGGACAGTGCAAAAAAAAAAAACCAAAAAAAAAACCCAAATAAATAAAAAAAAAAAAGTTTAACCACTTGCCTACAGGGCACTTATACCCCCTTCCTCCCCAGGCCAATTTTCAGCTTTCAGCGCCGTCACACTTTGAATGACAATTGCACGGTCATGCAACACTGTACCCATATGAAATTTTTACCATTTTTTTGAGACAGATAGAGCTTTCTTTTGGTGATACTTAATCACGTCTGGGTTTTTTATTTTTTGCTAAACAAACCAAAAACAACTGAATTGTTATAGAGAGGTATCCTTTCCCTGAGGAATAATCTGTATTAATGTATTCGAAACGCATTGGCTCCCAGGCTGAATATATCTGCAGTCAAACTTGAGGTTGCAAGACAGAAATCAGCTTTTGAGGGATACCACCGGATACATATTGCAAAAACCACAAATTTGAGTACTGAATGTTTTGTCAGAAACTATTGCTGTTGATATTGGTCAGTATGCACTGCCTACCTGCTATACATTAATGTGTCAAACCAAAAAATTTGCTAAATAAAATTTTTATCATTTTAACAAGTGGTTTCTCTGTATATATTTCAAGGTTGCTTTAAAAATCACACAAAATGCAAGGTAAAAATTCTGTATGGAAATAAGGATGATGGCAACCGCACCCTAAGCTACACTGATTGACCTATCCCATGTATAGATATGATTACAAATTGTATAAAGGAAACAATTTATATGGAACTGTTTATAAAGGGACACTTTTACAGTTTTGTTGATTCTTCACTGAATATACCGCACTTATGCATTAGAGAAGAGGTTTCTAAACAAAGAGACAGTTAACTGTTCTTCAGACTTTAATGACAGGACTGTGGCCAGTGGAAGTAAAAATTCCCTAGTGTCAGAAGAAGTTAACAATGCCTCAGGTTTGGTGGTCAATAGGAGTAAAAAAATAATGGTCAGCAGAAAGAGGAATAGTGCTAATTCTTGGTATTAGTAAGAGGAATAGTGCCCCATTATGGCTTTCAACGGAAAGAATAGTGCCTCATCAGTGGTGTCAGCTGGAGGAATAGTACCTCATCATTGATATCAGTGGGAGGAATAGTTTCCCCATCATTGGTGTCATTGGGATGAATGATGCCTGATTGTTGATGTCAATGGGGGGAATAATGCCCCACTACTGGCATCAGCGTAAAGAATGGCGCCTCATTGTTAGTGTCAGTGAGAGGAATAGTGCCTGGTATCAGTGGGAAGAATAGTGCCCAAAACGGCAGCTAGACTAAGTTAGTTAAATTAAGAAGGGGCTGCATCTAGCCAGTTAGCTGTAGTTTGAAAACCACCATTATAGTAATCAGTAAAGGGTTTTGTAATTCAAAGTTTGATCTGTAAACCTTCCTTTATGCCAATATTGATTTAAAGGAAACCTTTCATGAGAGAACCAAAGAAGCTGCCACCACTGACCATTCCTTTTTTTAAAAAATGCTAGTTGCCTGATAGTCATGCTGATGCATTGGCTTCAATGCTTCTAAGTTACTAACCAGCAAAAGGGGAAGAGGTAAGGAATTCTGACACTCATTTTCAGCATGCCTATTTCATGGCTGTGGCTCAAAAAATGCCTAAAACCAGACACAGACAGGACAAAAACATTTTTAGAATGTCAGCTCCTGTACTTCCATGACAGAGTCACTGGCTTACAGGGAGTCACCAATCTAACTGCAGGATCTGTCTGGGAAGACCAAGATCCAACCTTCACACATCATAGTGGGACAGTATTCTAAGTCGACCCCAGGGACTCGGTCTCCCTTTCTTCGAGTCCCATGCCCTGGACCTATACAGCACCCTACTGGAAACACCTTGATCAGTCTTCACTGAGCAGGATTCCATATACACAGGGTCCAGCACTGAATGGTCGCATTACAGGCAAGTTTGTTCCAATCTCATTATAGCAAGACCTGGACACCATCCATCTTGCTACCCCAGCTGTATGATTGGATCCAGATAACACCTGAGCTCCTGATCCCTGTTGGAACCATTGAGAATCTGGTAGCATCATGCAGAGAGCTGCACATCTGTAACAATCACCTTCAGACACTGGTGAAAAAAAAGTACTTCCTGTATGGGAGGAGTTATATAGGGGAGGACTTCCTGTCTGTCTGTTTCTGCAAGTGTCTATTCACCTATAAGTGGTGTATAACCCAGGTAGTCACGATTTATAGCCTGATTTGTGTCCCGTAATGGACAAAAAAAAGAAACATTTTTAGAATGGCAGCCCCTGTACCTCTTGTATGGTAGGGTCTCTTCAAAGAGTATGTAAACCCTCACCTTATAAACAACCCACTTAGTGTAAAATAGAAATGAAAGAAAAAACATTTGTGTTTAGATATAAAAAAAAATTATAAACACCTTTTTTCCACTTTTGTATAAGCGATCACAAACCCTATGTTTTAATTTGCATAAGGAGTTTGGGGAGGAGAAACAGCAGCACACAGCTTCCCAGTTAATGGCTGTGCAAGGGTGTGTGCCAGCGCGAATTGATTATTGGATTAGCTCCCAGCACAGCCAGAAAATTGACCATGCTGTGCTCTCCTGCCTAGTGTGGTCAGTCTTTAATAGGACTGGCAGGAACACCAGGTATTTCACACAAAGGCAGCAATACAAAGAGAACCGGATACTTTTTCATACAAACACATATTACAGCAGGCACATAACAGTAATATGAAATGTTAGGGTTGGCACAGGGCAATTTAACAAGTTCACTTTAAAGCTGGATCCTGCTATCTTTACTCCCCCACTGCTGATCATCATGTTCAAATGACTAGACTCAAATGCTTGCAGGAACCAATAATAACAGCAAAAGAAGATACAGTGACCTTAGTAGATGCTGCTTAGAAGTACTTATACAGCATCTCAAAGAACAGTGACTAATACAGCTCCCCATCACATGACGTGTTGCCATGGCAGAGTAAAGCACTAATTAGATTTATAACTCTGTGTAAGTACTTGATCTCAGAAGGCATTCATGCCAACCAGTGTATGGATTTTTCTGAAATGACTAATAAGCATACAACAGAATAAAGGAACAAAGAGTTGATTTCACGTATATGCAATTGGTAGTAATCAAAGGGGACTGTCAGTGAGTAATGGAAATTCCACTCCCCTCCCCTCTCTTCTGCTTTTGGAAAAGAATATTTTTTTTTGGTCCCTGCTCATTTCCGATGGCATTGCTGATGAGATTCCACCGGAAGTTCACCCCCCCCCCCTTCCTCCCTGGCCACAACCTTCTGGGACATGTCACAAGTCCCAATAGGGTGTGGGACCATTCAAACAGCACAAGGAGGCTCATACGTGAGCATGGAAGAGTCAGCTATGAAGCCTTGCAGCCTCCCACACTCACCATGGCAGAGCCAGAGACCCCAAAGACCAGTGTAGAACCGGCTTGAGTTAATAGTGCTGGATACTTGGACAGGCAAATGTCTTATTAAAAGTCAGCAGCTACAGTATTTTTAAAAAGTGACTGGAGAACCGCTTTAAGGTTGAAGTTTAGGTATGAAATTTATTGCACAATTACAATTTTTCCACCTTGGACCAATATAAACAAGAATATCTTATACCTCACCCAATCCCTATATAAATTGCACATCACTGTAGTAGTCGCTGCTGCTACAATTGCTGCGGTCTTCCAGGTACAGTGCAGATTTTGCCATTCTGCATAGTAACCACCAGAGGTTGCTTGTTCAACACTGCCACCATTTAGAGGACACCTTGTATTTTGTTCTGAGTACAAGGAGTTCTCTAATTAGGCAAGGTGGAAAGGAGGGGTGGTGATGTCATGATCACCATCTTGTCCAATCAGAGAATGACTTGAATTCAACGGAAAAAAAAATACAAGGCATTCTCTGAATTGCGACAATGCCAAGTGAGTGAAATACAGTGGTTACTATGCAGAAGGGCAGCTGCTCTAAACTGGCCATGGAAAACTTCTGCTATCACTGTGGTAGAAGTGACTGATACCGTGACTCGTAGGGATTGCTCAGGTATGAAAGATGCATATTTTTTAACTATGCAGTAAAATTCACAATATCTCACCCTGCTCTGTACATGCTCAGTTGCTCTCTATTTTTTGGCACTGTAGAGGCCGATCTACTAACAGCCTAAAGATTTACTGCTGCTCAGAGGCTCTGGGCTTCAGTAAAATGTCAGCCTCCAACAAGAAAAAACAGGAACAATGCTGAAGGCAATTTGCAGCACACACTAAGGTTGGTAGCAATTATTAATGTGGAAAGTACGTTCCTTGCTATGGGTAAAGTTCCACTTTAAACACAACAGACGCTTCTGACAACAACCACCTTAAAATGTATCTTGATTCAAGAGCAAAACTATTATATTGAATCAATCCCAAGATGAAATGGCTACATTAGTTTTCTTTTTTCAGTTGCTTTTTAATATTTTCGGGCGATCCTGCTAGAAACACATTTCCTGTCCTGGGATCACAATGCTCATTCACTGTACCCCATCTAAAGAAGCAAAGTTTTCACTCAAGGAAAGGAAAGGAATTGTGTTAGGACTACAAAACACCCATCTCCCTGCTTATCCCTGTAACATTGTGGGAGGTGTTTTGTATTTCACACAGGTAAATTGGGGAAGGCTGATATTGCTGGAGTGAGCATAGGAACTTGTAAACTCCCTGGAGTCCTAGCAGGATAAACAGGTAATTTAGGTAATTTTGCACTTATCAAACAGATACAACAAAAAGATTTGAATTGTATAACTAACTGACCAAAGGAAGCAAATAAGATAATTAGTTCATTGTTAGGGTTTATATACTGTATACTTTACAGGTGATGACGATTTTCATGTAAATCAGTTACAAAAGTTTGCCCTAATATGGGTGTGGTAGGGACTTAAGGTGCAACACAAACCATGTTTTTATTTATTTTGGATATAGTGGAAAAAATACAGCGGCTTTTTTATTGCTGTTTGTAGCACCTTAGAGGAGCTTTCCCACCACTTCTTGTCTCAGTGACAGAAATTAGAGGGAAATCTGTAATGAAGAGACAGACAGTAAAAAGCTGACATTGGTTCTTTTCTTCCCCATTGTACTAAAAACTAAATTTCTTCTCTGTTTTTGCAGATAGACATAAAAACTTGACAGAGATTATAGTTCTCTTTGCCGTCTTATCTAAACAGGTTAAATGCCAATTCTGAGAAACTTTAAAATGATCTCTTGCAGTGTGGGCCCAGCTCATCCAGGGGAGAGGAGTAGCACATTTACTTACCTTTACTTCCCCCAGCAGATGCGACGTCCTATGCTCAAATGGAGGACAGTCCCTTGGTGTCATCATGTCCAATGCAGACGTATGGACTCTGCTTTGGTCTTCATGATGTCAGGACCTTGAACCGCTGGAGTGTAGGGCAGAAGACGCTGCGGAAATCAGTCTAGCAGCATGGAGGAACTAAGAATCAGGTAAGCAAATCTTAATTGTACCGTACAGGACATAGTATTCATAGACCATGGTTTATAGGCTTGTACTTTCAAGTGATTGGATAATGAGATTTGAGGGCCTGCCTCCTGAGTGCCCCCCCCCCCCTCAAAAACTCCAGCCCACTCTGCGAGTACTCAGTTTTTTTGCTAGTGTCCCAAGCTGATGGACCTCTTCTCTCTTACGAAGAAATCACCCTTAGTTTAACGAATGTATTACTTTATTTTTCAATAACGTATTCTTCAAATCAACTGTTCAACTATCCTCTGTCTTCTCATACTGCAACAGAATAAGTGCATCAGGATTTCATTACAAAAAACCTTGGGAGCCATACCTGGACCCCATGCTGCGAAGATGGCCTATAACAGTGATGGCGAACCTTTTTGAGCCCGAGTGCCCAAAACTGCAACACAAACCAACTTTTTTATTTCAAAGTGCCAACACTGCAATTAACCACTTGCCTACCTGGACGCATTGACAGACGGCACTGATCGGTGGCACTGCTGGGCATCATTGATGGGTGGCACTGATGGGCAGCACTGATGGGCAACACTGCTGGGCAGCACTGACAGGTGGCACTGCTGGGCAGCGCTGACAGGCGGCACTGCTGGGCACTGATGGGTGACACTGCTGGGCACTGATGGATGACACTGCTGGGCATCATTGGTGGGTGGCACTGATGGGCAGCACTGATGGGCGACACTGCTGGGCACTGACAGGTGGCACTGCTGGGCAGCACTGACAGGCGACACTGTTGGGCACTGATGGGTGACACTGCTGGGCACTGATGGATGGCACTGCTGGGCATCATTGATGGGTGGCACTGATGGGCGATACTGCTGGGCACTGACATGTGGCACTGCTGGGCAGCACTGACAGGCGACACTGCTGGGCACTGATGGATGGGACTGCTGGGCATCATTGATGGATGGCACTGATGGGCAGCACTGATGGGCACTGACAGGCGACACTGCTGGGCACTGATGGATGACACTGCAAGCAATCTCACCTTCCCATCCACGCTGAACACGTTGCCCCTGGCCCCGGAGTAGTGTGGGAGCCTCTTCCTCTCTTCCGCGCCCATCCCCGGGTACATCACCCCTGGTGCCAGAGCCGCATTGGAGCCGTTTCCTCTCGTCCACGCCCACCCTGGCCCCAGAGACATGTGGGAAATGTAGTTTGATGGGGATCCAGTGTGGACGAGATCTGGATGGCCGGTCCATGCGCGCTCATCATCCTCTTCTTCCTGGCGTGCCCACTGAGATGGCTCTGCGTGCCAGCTCTGGCACGCGTGCCATAGGTTCGCCATCACTGGCCTATAATGTTGCTTCAGGTACTGGATCCTGCACAGGAGCATACCTTAGCACTTAGTGCAATGCATGTAGTCAACCGCAGTGTGCTATAGAGTTCCAGAGCCTTGGTCCATCCCTATGGAGCCCAGACTATGAAGATCGCATCGGAGGAAGGATCATTTTAAAGTTTCCCAGAGTTGGGCTTTACATCAGAAGAAAAAAAATTACACTGCTAACTTATAGTGGAAGTCCAGCCTATTCCTAACCAAGCTTAAACCTGCTCCCACCGCATTTTAAACCCTATTTTATCTACCCTGTGAAAGGAAATTGTGCATACTTTTCTATGCTGAGAGTTATCCGGTATGGTCACATGATCTCCCCGGGGGCCATCTTTCGTGAAGAGGGGAGATTGCCCACCAGGGCTGCAGAGCCTGTGTAGCAATATCACCCATAGACTTACTATGGGGCATCCATTGTCAGCTGCCCCTCCTCTACATTGAAGCTGCCTCTGACAGCTGATCATGTACCTGGATGGCTCTCAGAATAGGTAAGTAGGGTATACACAACTTCCTTTCACGGGGTAGATAGAATAGGGTTCAGAATGGGGCAGATTTAAGCTTAATTAGGAATAGGCTAAACTTTTGCTTTAATAAGTAACAAATGTTTCTTGGTTCAAAATTGCGTGTGCTTGCAAATTGGTGAAAAACAAACTGCTCACTAAAATAATGGTCCTCATTTTTTTCTCCTACCTCTGGTGTAATGGGGTTGCAAAATAGGCTTTTGAATTCTGATTGCGTGTGTGCATGTGGGGAGGGGGGCCTTTTCATTTTTAATTTTTTCTAATTTACTACCATTATAAGAGTGCTGATAAGTTCCCAATGTGATAATATTGACCAGCCCTGTTTACAGAGACATCAGGGAGCTATTAGACTCCCGATGTCCCCTGTGCCTGTACACCAAGTAGACAAGGGACAAAGAGTCCTCCCAGCAGCCTCACTAACTGGATTCAACTTCAATTCCCCAAATCTAGAATTACACGGGGAATAGCTGCTTATATCAGAGACTAGACACACCACTGTTTAGCTTTGTGACACATCTGAAGTCATCATATATACATTATTACTATTATTTCGACTAGTGAGTCTCTGAAAAATACTCTCTAGCGGTGCTATAATCTCTTAGGAAATAGCACGACAGTGAGTGCAACACCATCAATAATCAACAGGTGGGAAACAGGTCTGCAGCTAATGAGCCAATTAAGCATAGTGTTCAGCACAACTATCCGAAGGGGAATTAATTTAGTGTGCTTAAATGCAAGATCTCTTATGACTGAATAATAACAAATTAAGGCAAGACATCGACGTATCTTGACGATGAAAAATTAATTCAGGACACCAACATATTAGGAAAAGTATAACGGATTATACAAGCACAATGGTTTATATAACATGAACAGCTGGGAGATGTTTTGTAAATGTGTACTATAAAATGTACTTCCACAGAACAGTGGTCCATATTAAAATGTACTTCCACAGAACAGCGGTCCATATTAAAATGTACTTCCACAGAACAGTGGTCCATATTAAAATGTACTTCCACAGAACAGTGGTCCATATTAAAATGTACTTCCACAGAACAGCGGTCCATATTAAAATGTACTTCCACAAAACAGCGGTCCATATTAAAATGTACTTCCACAGAACAGTGGTCCATATTAAAATGTACTTGCAAAGTACAGCAGTTTATATTAAAATGTACTTCCACAGAACAGCGGTCCATATTAAAATGTAAAATGTACTTCCACAGTACAGCGGTTTATATTAAAATGTACTTCCACAGTACAGTGGTCCATATTAAAATGTAAAATGTACTTCCACAGAACAGTGGTCCATATTAAAATGTACTTGCAAAGTACAGCAGTTTATATTAAAATGTACTTCCACACAACAGCGGTCCATATTAAAATGTACTTCCACAGTACAGCGGTTTATATTAAAATGTACTTCCACAGTACAGTGGTCCATATTAATATGTAAAATGTACTTCCACAGTACAGTGGTCCATATTAATATGTAAAATGTACTTCCACAGTACGGTGGTCCATATTAAAATGTAAAATGTACTTCCACAGTACAGCGGTTTATATTAAAATGTACTTCCACAGTACAGTGGTCCATATTAAAATGTAAAATGTACTTCCACAGAACAGTGGTCCATATTAAAATGTACTTGTAAAGTACAGCAGTTTACATTAAAATGTACTTCCACAGAACAGCGGTCCATATTAAAATGTAAAATGTACTTCCACAGTACAGCGGTTTATATTAAAATGTACTTCCACAGTGCAGTGGTCCATATTAATATGTAAAATGTACTTCCACAGTACAGTGGTCCATATTAATCTGTAAAATGTACTTCCACAGTACAGCCGTCCATATTAAAAGCCAACGTTAGCCTCATTTGAAACAATTTTCCTTACAATAAAATTTCCCATTGTTTTGTTTAAGCTCCAAGCAGATATAGAGTATACACATGCAGCCCTGTACTCATTTACACATTGTTAAATATGATGTAGTTAAAAAAAAAATCAAGCAATGTAAGTGTCTGAATTTTACTTGACATCAGTCTCTTACATCTCAGAATGGAGAAGCAAGACGCAAATGATGCCAATCAGTTGTACGACAGTGCAAGAAGCATACTCAAAAAAACGAGACAGCAGAGTGACAGGGAAATAAGCTTGTGAGTCTGTGGCTTCCTCTTTCAGTGTCCAGTCAAATGTTGGAGGGACAAGATCTGTATGTTTAGCAAGGAAAAACCAAATGACCCCCACCCTTACCAGGCAGGGCTGTGTAAATCTCAGGACAGGATGGACAAAGACACAAATGGCAGGTTAAAAAGCTCTTATATGTATTTTATCAGTGTATTTTGCTGTTTCCCAGGAGTGTAGCTTTAAAAGAAAAGTTTCTGCCAAAGCTTTTTTTTTCTTTCACAAAATTGACAGAATGTTCAAATTATAGAAATATATGTCTAGCAATGCCCTTAAAGTGTATCCTTATGCAAAACATTTTATTTGGAAATGGGTGGAAAGGGTTAGACCCTCTGTTACATTTGTATTACCGTCTGTGTCCCAATTGGGGAGATTCAACCCCTCTAAATTGTTCTAGTGATCATTGTCACAGTAAAGAAAGTGAGGGGAGTTCTCCCAGGACAAGAGGTATGGGGACACAACTTCCAGGGACAACTGAGAGGGGAATTCTTACTTTGAGCAATTTCCTCTAACTTCCTGTTAGGTTTCTGGAAAAGGAAGTGAGGGGAATTTTCCCAATGGTACACAGACATAAGAAACAAAACTAAAACTCGGTGGGGGTTTTACCCTTCTCTACTCTATCCAAAACTAAAAGTTTCGGCTATACATACACTTTACTATGAAATCTAGACAAAGCAGGAATGTAGTAGATACTTGTGTAACTCACCCACAGGGTCAAACGTCAATCTGGGCCAGAGAACTCATAAATAAAGCAGATGTGCGGTGGGCAGAGGTAAGTATTTAATATCTTCTTCACAGGCAGGATCTTTATTTAGGGATTTATTTTATGCTAATACATAATAAATGTATTTCAGTATAAATACCTGAATTAGATTATCCTTCCATCATCAAAACAGATTTGTTTTTAAATATAAATTCCTATACATATTCTGGTGCATACATAAAGATCACAGGGCTCCGTAGCTCAGAGTATGTTGTATTGTTCATCACAGTTCGAGTCCTTTCACGTAGGCGTTTCGTTTTTTTTCTTCAGTTCAGTCACGTTTTTTCAAAGAAAAATGGATGAGTTTACATCAGTTTTTTCATCCATTTGCATCTGTTTTTCATCTGTTTACATTGGTTTACATCCATCTACACCCCTCCCTCCTAGATTGTAAGCTCCAAGGAGCAGGGCCCTCGAACCCCTCGTGTATCGTATTGTATTGTTATTGTACTGTCTCATGTATTGTCCCCCATTGTAATGTACAGCGCTGAGTGAACTGTTGGCGCTATATAAATACTGTACTATAATATTAATAATACATCCGATTACATCCGTTTTAATCTGTTTATGGTCTGTTTACATTCGATTTTCATCTGTTCTGGGTTTTTTTGGCGGAAGAAAAATAGGGTTTTCTTCTGTTCAAAAAAACGGATGTTAACGGATGCGGACATTAGCGGATGTAAAAAGATGTTCATCCGTTTACCTCCGCAAGTCCATAGAAACATATGGGGGTCCATTTTTCATCTGCAAACGGACAGATGAAAAACGAACATACAGAACGCCTGTGTAAAAGGGGCATTAGTAGAAAGGCCTTCTTTACAACTGTAGCTAGTGGAACTACCTACTGTGTGCAGATGTGATCAGTGAAAAACTACTCTGGTACACAGTATGCCCTTGGTTTTTGGCAGGTGGTGTGCTACACTGCTGGCCTGGCATAGCCAAACAGCTCACTCGTAGAATCACAGTTGATGTTGCTGGGATTTCAGAAAGAAAATCACTTCTCTTAGTAATCCTGTTTACCAACTGGAAATATATTTGCTCGATGGGTACATCGAAAAGTAATCTGCCCTTCTCAAGCCCAAAACAGTGGACCAAAAGCATCTTTTAGCAATATGAAAGGCACACTGCGCCAAAAGTTAAAGTAGGTAAACTAAAGGCGAACATTTTTTTTTCATTTTGAACAGAGTAAGGGAGGGTGATAACCCCTGTAAGGTTTATTTTTGCCATCTTGAATGGCTTGAGAAAGGGCCCATTTTGACCGGTAACACGTTGCCTGTTAATCCCTTGTTATCCTTGTCCCAGGTGGCAGTTGTCTATGGGCATGCATATCACTTTTCCTGTGTTCCTCCTGTGCCTGGTCCTGGCCTGCATTCTCTGCACACTGCATTGATAGCAATCTGTCATTTAACAGTCCCAGCTGTGTTTACATTACCGAGCTATGTATGGATCCTGGTTCTGCTTTCCATCTACACCTGCCTACCTGCGATTTTCTGTGATCCGGTGACCATATCCTCTTACTAGGTTGGATGCTGATGTAAGTGAATGCTGGCTTTATCCTCAACAAAGTGGATTGTTATGCTTACACTGCACTGCCTTTTCTCTTTCCTATTCTGAGGATGGTTCTTCCCAAGATGGCGGTATTCGATGTGCCGCTAATCCCTGTTTCCTACACCATCATTTCACCCCATGAGATCAGAGGGACACAAGAATATTTATTCTACTACACTATGGACTGCATCAATTACCTGTTTGCTTTTTGTGGGTCACTAACAGTGCTGATGAATGAGCCATGTTTCTGAGAGCCCTTTGGGAGCATGAAATGAAAGCGTTGCTGACCATTTTTTACTAAGACACTGGTGATTTCATCTATCACGTGGTGCTGGCACTGTATTGAAGTTTATTAAAACACTGGATGATGGAAGGTTTCAGTTCAAGTACTTGGGTGTTTTTTGGCCATTTAAACTTGAATGGTCCACACTATTTAAAAAATAGAAATAAAGTGAGCGCTAGATGGAAAAGCTGCTATGCGCCAATAAGTACCAAAAGACTCAAAAAGACATACAAAAAAGAAGAGGGGGCGCAGCGCTGAAGTACAGTATAATTATAAACCATATATATGTAAAGTGATAACAAAGTGCCAAAAACTGTGCAAAAAAGCAATAATAGTCCTTTAGACAATAAATGGTGACTGAAAAACGTGCGTCTTCCGGTGATCAGAGTAATTGAATCATGCACTCACCAGATGCATAATTCAAATATGCATATAGATGGTATCCCGATATCCAAACGAAGTTGTCTCATAGATGGATAGGGTCATCATCCAAGTACAGCAGTCCGTCCAAGGTATCTTCTAATGGATCGTGTGTTACCACACTAAAACACCCCTCAGCTGTCCCCTAGGAGACTCTGCAAGTAGTGGACTCAGCAGGGTCCCAAGAAAAAAAAGCCAGGATGGTGTGATACCGTTTAAAATAAAAATTTATTGGTCCAAAAGAAAGACAAGGACTGCATAAATAAAACTGACCATAAGGTGTACAAAGATGGCCGCCGCTCCATGCGGTGGCGTAATGTCTGGGATATGCTGCTCTTACCCTGACGCGTTTCGTGCCATGTGCACGTATTCATAGGGAGTGTGTCAGCTAACCAGACATCTACTCCAAACCCCGTATAAATAGTGTCTAGGCAATCGTATAAGCGCGTCCGCCATTTTCCCGGCGTCCTCGCGCATGCGCAGAACAGACATCGCTACGATGTCCGCATCTCAGTCCAGCGCCATTTTGTTGTGGTCTTAATTACCAACAACTACGATGCCAGATACAAGCACAGCTATGCAGTGAATATATTATCGTTCATCATAATCCTTAACAGCTGTTAGCCAAAAAAAACAATACATACAGGGCTGGAAACAACACACAGAAAATATAGTGAAGACACCTAACAGATGTAATGTAAACGCATGTATATAGATGAATCAACATCGATATACCATAAATGTTAAAGCATATATGTTAATATAATTCTAAGGTGTCTTCAGTATAAATATACAATAAATGCAGTTACATAAAATACAAAACGTGTACAGATGTGGTATTAAAATAAACATATATAGGAATAAACAATGTCCCTATAGACAAAATAGCATAATCAGGTATATACTCATAATGACCAAGAACCACAACATGGTAAAACACATAATGCATAATAAAACAGTTAATATATTAAAAACCAATCAATACAAGGCTGCATTGTATCCATGGTTAATAATATATTATAAATTAATAATAATAAAATTGTGAAGGTATCAAGCGTTAATTATGTAAAATCACACAAATAACAATACAAAATAGTGAGCCCATCAGATGATAATAATAAAAAATTATATGAAAAGATTAAATTGTATAAATTGATAGCACATGTAAACCACCAACCAAAATCAGCTATTATCAATAAAACTGTTAATATCAAACTCAACATTATGCCCTTTGGGATAAAAAGTGTCCAATTCATAGATCCACTTGGATTCTTTTTGCGAGACTGTCCTCTTTCTATTAGTTCCCCTCCAATGAGTCTTAACCATATCTATACCAGCAAAAGTCAGTGAAGTGGGGTCATTATTATGGAATAAACGATAATGTTTTGACAAGCAATGTTCCTTGTTCCCCTTCTTAATATTACTGACATGCTCTCTCAAACGGTCTTTTAGTTTCCTCGTAGTTCTCCCAATATATTGTTTTCTACACGGGCATTGCAATAAGTAGACTACAAACCTACTATTGCATGTGATGAAGCCATCAATATTATAGCTTCTTCCTGTAACTGATGAATTGAAAGTGTCAGTACTCTTTTTTCTAATTCTATTACATCTACAAATAATGCACTTGTTACAGGGAAAAAATCCTTTAAGTCCTGAGAAAAAGGATAAACTAGTAGGGGGATTGACAACATTCGGGGCTAACTTGTCCCGCAATGTTGGTGCCTTTCTGAATGTTATTTCAGGCTTGTCAGGCAGAAAGTCTGTTAAAACAGGGTCGGCTTTTAATATTTTCCAGTTTGCCTTAATTATTTTAGAGACAGCCTTATGTTGGATGGAAAAGCCAGTTATAAATGGGCATACTTTCTGTTGTCTCTGCTTATTAACTCCATATAAAATAGAGTCTCTCTCCAAGTTGGTAACTTCCTTAATAGTGTTGACCAGTTTGTTCTCATTATAACCCTTTTCTAAAAAACGTTCCTTGAGGATGGAAGCTTGATGAAGAAACGTATTTTGATCAGTACAGTTTCTCCTAATCCTCAGGAACTGGCTTTTAGGTATATTGCTCAACCACATTGGATGGTGACAACTATCGAGGGGGATGTAGCTATTTCTGTCAGTAACCTTGAAAAAGGTTTCCGTGACAATCCTCCCTTCATAATTAAACAAAGTTAAATCCAAAAAATGGATGCTTACTGTGCTATACTCAAAGGTGAGCTTAATGTTAAGTGTGTTAAGATTCAAAGTATCAAAAAAATTCAATAACGCTTGTTCCTCACCGTTCCAAATTAAAAATATATCATCGATATATCGTCTATAAAATAAAAGCTCTGGCCAATCTCTTCCATATATCATGTCTTCCTCCCACCTAGACATGAAGAGATTGGCCAGGCTGGGAGCAAACTTCGCTCCCATTGCAACCCCCTTAGTCTGTAAATAAAACCGGTTATTAAACCAAAAGTAGTTCTTGGTCATCGTGAATTGCAACAACTATAGAATAAAATCCTTCTGTAAGCTCGGCATCCCATTAAAATCCTCAAGATAAAACTTCACTGCTTCCATACCATCTAAGTGGTCAATATTAGTGTACAAAGATGTGACATCAGCAGTCACTAAAAAAGTGTCACATTTAATACTGATGTTGTTAATGTCCTGTAAAACCTGTTTTGTATCCCGTAAATATGAGGGGGTACCAGTGACTAGAGGTTGCAAAAAATGATCGATGTATTCACCTGCTCTAGATCCTAGTGAACCAATGCCACTGATGATCGGTCTTCCCGGAGGATTAGTCATACTCTTATGTATTTTAGGTAAAATGTAGAGTATGGGTAATTTCGGTGCAGAGGGGCATAAAAAGTCTTTCTCTTTTTTATTTATGATCTTGTTATCATAACCTTTATTTAAAATGGTTTTCAATAATTTCTTATATGAATGAAGTGGGTTTTTTGACAAAAGAGAATAAGTGTCATTATCACTTAAAATGTTATTAACCTCGTTAATGTAATCAGTTTTAGACAGGACCACAACACCTCCCCCCTTGTCTGCTGGTCTGATCACCAAATCTTTATTTTCCAACAGGGTATCCATAGCTTTCTTACAGGTTACATTGGTTCTCGCTTTCTTTACTTCCAATGTACTGAGGTCCTTTAAGACTGTATCACGGAAAGCATTGATATAAGTCAATGATTGTACAGGAGGGTTAAACAACGAAGCATTTCTCAAATGAGAATGAATACTAGTGTTTGGAGGATCATTACGTACAATAGGATTGGTCAAGAAATACTTTTTAAGGGTTAATTTTCTGACATATTTCCTAATATCAATGTAAGTTTGAAATTTACTTAAAGGAGCTGTGGGTGCATATTTAAGACCTTTACCAAGAAGGTTAAGTTCATCTGGTGATAATTCTGTGTTACTGAGATTAAAAATGCCTAATTCATTTACATCTTTCTTTTTTTGGGGTTTATTGACCCTCTGGCCTCCTCTTTTTCCTCTCCGTGGGCGCTCCTTTTTTGTGCCCGTCCTGGGCCTAAAAAAGGCTGCTGTGTCTGTTTACCCTCGTTTTTCTGGTTACCGGAATGAGAGGGGCCAGTTAGTGGGGTTCTCGATTGCTCATAGTAAGGTCTAAAACCAGATTTTTTAAAATTGCGACCATTTTTTCTTTTATTCCCTGGGATGTAAGGTTTATAATGGTGTTGGTGATAGTTATCATTATTATCACCATTATAATAATGTGGCCTTGGATAATAGTTATCCCTGTGTTGCTGCCAATTGGGATGCCAATTATTGCTTCGTGAACCTATGTTATAATCAGCCATAGGATTCAAAGTATAGTACCTATTTGATGTAGGTACATTGAACTCCATGCGCTGTTTCACAGGTGTTTCATAGTAATTGTTATTACTTTTATTATGCTTAGGTGGATAACCTCTATTATTGCGAGGAAACTTAGAAGGCTTGCTTGAAGGAGTGATAAGAGGTGTAGGTGGAACGGGTATATTAGCCTTATCCTTCTGCCATCTAAAAACATAATCCTCCTGATAATCCTTCACATCCCTAGCATACTTCTTTCGTTTTTTAATCCTTTGTTCATTTTCTAAATGTTCCATATATGTTTTTAATCGGTCTGACTCTGACTTGTATTCATCTTTATCTTTATGTGATACAAGCTGTTCTTTAAGTTTATTGATCTCTATATCCAGGTAGGAAAGTTTCTTTTTCTTTCTGGATATAAGAAATTTCAATAATTCAATACCAGAGTTGTTGAAAAATTGAAACCATTCGGCTGAACTATTAATGTCCTCATGTTCCGGAGGTACGTCCCAACGTAGGGATCTTGGGACCATCTTTTCTTTGACATATCTGTCCAAAAATGATATATCCCATAACGTTCTAATTTCAGCAGAAGTTAGATTTTTTAAATGAACAAATAAACCTTTCAAATCAAATTGTTCAATGGGTGTAGAAAATACATCATCTGGTATGATGGACCTCATTGATCTAATGTCAAAAATATCCGCCATTATTATATTGAATTAATAAGGCAAAATAGAATACAAATCCAGCTGCTACAACTTAGTTGGTAATAAAGCAAATCAAAAAATAGAAATAAAGTGAGCGCTAGATGGAAAAGCTGCTATGCGCCAATAAGTACCAAAAGACTCAAAAAGACATACAAAAAAGAAGAGGGGGCGCAGCGCTGAAGTACAGTATAATTATAAACCATATATATGTAAAGTGATAACAAAGTGCCAAAAACTGTGCAAAAAAGCAATAATAGTCCTTTAGACAATAAATGGTGACTGAAAAACGTGCGTCTTCCGGTGATCAGAGTAATTGAATCATGCACTCACCAGATGCATAATTCAAATATGCATATAGATGGTATCCCGATATCCAAACGAAGTTGTCTCATAGATGGATAGGGTCATCATCCAAGTACAGCAGTCCGTCCAAGGTATCTTCTAATGGATCGTGTGTTACCACACTAAAACACCCCTCAGCTGTCCCCTAGGAGACTCTGCAAGTAATGGACTCAGCAGGGTCCCAAGAAAAAAAGCCAGGATGGTGTGATACCGTTTAAAATAAAAATTTATTGGTCCAAAAGAAAGACAAGGACTGCATAAATAAAACTGACCATAAGGTGTACAAAGATGGCCGCCGCTCCATGCGGTGGCGTAATGTCTGGGATATGCTGCTCTTACCCTGACGCGTTTCGTGCCATGTGCACGTATTCATGGGGAGTGTGTCAGCTAACCAGACATCTACTCCAAACCCCGTATAAATAGTGTCTAGGCAATCGTATAAGCGCGTCCGCCATTTTCCCGGCGTCCTCGCGCATGCGCAGAACAGACATCGCTACGATGTCCGCATCTCAGTCCAGCGCCATTTTGTTGTGGTCTTAATTACCAACAACTACGATGCCAGATACAAGCACAGCTATGCAGTGAATATATTATCGTTCATCATAATCCTTAACAGCTGTTAGCCAAAAAAAACAATACATACAGGGCTGGAAACAACACACAGAAAATATAGTGAAGACACCTAACAGATGTAATGTAAACGCATGTATATAGATGAATCAACATCGATATACCATAAATGTTAAAGCATATATGTTAATATAATTCTAAGGTGTCTTCAGTATAAATATACAATAAATGCAGTTACATAAAATACAAAACGTGTACAGATGTGGTATTAAAATAAACATATATAGGAATAAACAATGTCCCTATAGACAAAATAGCATAATCAGGTGTATACTCATAATGACCAAGAACCACAACATGGTAAAACACATAATGCATAATAAAACAGTTAATATATAAAAAACCAATCAATACAAGGCTGCATTGTATCCATGGTTAATAATATATTATAAATTAATAATAATAAAATTGTGAAGGTATCAAGCGTTAATTATGTAAAATCACACAAATAACAATACAAAATAGTGAACCCATCAGATGATAATAATAAAAAATTATATGAAAAGATTAAATTGTATAAATTGATAGCACATGTAAACCACCAACCAAAATCAGCTATTATCAATAAAACTGTTAATATCAAACTCAACATTATGCCCTTTGGGATAAAAAGTGTCCAATTCATAGATCCACTTGGATTCTTTTTGCGAGACTGTCCTCTTTCTATTAGTTCCCCTCCAATGAGTCTTAACCATATCTATACCAGCAAAAGTCAGTGAAGTGGGGTCATTATTATGGAATAAACGATAATGTTTTGACAAGCAATGTTCCTTGTTCCCCTTCTTAATATTACTGACATGCTCTCTCAAACGGTCTTTTAGTTTCCTCGTAGTTCTCCCAATATATTGTTTTCTACACGGGCATTGCAATAAGTAGACTACAAACCTACTATTGCATGTGATGAAGCCATCAATATTATAGCTTCTTCCTGTAACTGATGAATTGAAAGTGTCAGTACTCTTTTTTCTAATTCTATTACATCTACAAATAATGCACTTGTTACAGGGAAAAAATCCTTTAAGTCCTGAGAAAAAGGATAAACTAGTAGGGGGATTGACAACATTCGGGGCTAACTTGTCCCGCAATGTTGGTGCCTTTCTGAATGTTATTTCAGGCTTGTCAGGCAGAAAGTCTGTTAAAACAGGGTCGGCTTTTAATATTTTCCAGTTTGCCTTAATTATTTTAGAGACAGCCTTATGTTGGATGGAAAAGCCAGTTATAAATGGGCATACTTTCTGTTGTCTCTGCTTATTAACTCCATATAAAATAGAGTCTCTCTCCAAGTTGGTAACTTCCTTAATAGTGTTGACCAGTTTGTTCTCATTATAACCCTTTTCTAAAAAACGTTCCTTGAGGATGGAAGCTTGATGAAGAAACGTATTTTGATCAGTACAGTTTCTCCTAATCCTCAGGAACTGGCTTTTAGGTATATTGCTCAACCACATTGGATGGTGACAACTATCGAGGGGGATGTAGCTATTTCTGTCAGTAACCTTGAAAAAGGTTTCCGTGACAATCCTCCCTTCATAATTAAACAAAGTTAAATCCAAAAAATGGATGCTTACTGTGCTATACTCAAAGGTGAGCTTAATGTTAAGTGTGTTAAGATTCAAAGTATCAAAAAAATTCAATAACGCTTGTTCCTCACCGTTCCAAATTAAAAATATATCATCGATATATCGTCTATAAAATAAAAGCTCTGGCCAATCTCTTCCATATATCATGTCTTCCTCCCACCTAGACATGAAGAGATTGGCCAGGCTGGGAGCAAACTTCGCTCCCATTGCAACCCCCTTAGTCTGTAAATAAAACCGGTTATTAAACCAAAAGTAGTTCTTGGTCATCGTGAATTGCAACAACTCAAGAATAAAATCCTTCTGTAAGCTCGGCATCCCATTAAAATCCTCAAGATAAAACTTCACTGCTTCCATACCATCTAAGTGGTCAATATTAGTGTACAAAGATGTGACATCAGCAGTCACTAAAAAAGTGTCACATTTAATACTGATGTTGTTAATGTCCTGTAAAACCTGTTTTGTATCCCGTAAATATGAGGGGGTACCAGTGACTAGAGGTTGCAAAAAATGATCGATGTATTCACCTGCTCTAGATCCTAGTGAACCAATGCCACTGATGATCGGTCTTCCCGGAGGATTAGTCATACTCTTATGTATTTTAGGTAAAATGTAGAGTATGGGTAATTTCGGTGCAGAGGGGCATAAAAAGTCTTTCTCTTTTTTATTTATGATCTTGTTATCATAACCTTTATTTAAAATGGTTTTCAATAATTTCTTATATGAATGAAGTGGGTTTTTTGACAAAAGAGAATAAGTGTCATTATCACTTAAAATGTTATTAACCTCGTTAATGTAATCAGTTTTAGACAGGACCACAACACCTCCCCCCTTGTCTGCTGGTCTGATCACCAAATCTTTATTTTCCAACAGGGTATCCATAGCTTTCTTACAGGTTACATTGGTTCTCGGTGAGGAACAAGCGTTATTGAATTTTTTTGATACTTTGAATCTTAACACACTTAACATTAAGCTCACCTTTGAGTATAGCACAGTAAGCATCCATTTTTTGGATTTAACTTTGTTTAATTATGAAGGGAGGATTGTCACGGAAACCTTTTTCAAGGTTACTGACAGAAATAGCTACATCCCCCTCGATAGTTGTCACCATCCAATGTGGTTGAGCAATATACCTAAAAGCCAGTTCCTGAGGATTAGGAGAAACTGTACTGATCAAAATACGTTTCTTCATCAAGCTTCCATCCTCAAGGAACGTTTTTTAGAAAAGGGTTATAATGAGAACAAACTGGTCAACACTATTAAGGAAGTTACCAACTTGGAGAGAGACTCTATTTTATATGGAGTTAATAAGCAGAGACAACAGAAAGTATGCCCATTTATAACTGGCTTTTCCATCCAACATAAGGCTGTCTCTAAAATAATTAAGGCAAACTGGAAAATATTAAAAGCCGACCCTGTTTTAACAGACTTTCTGCCTGACAAGCCTGAAATAACATTCAGAAAGGCACCAACATTGCGGGACAAGTTAGCCCCGAATGTTGTCAATCCCCCTACTAGTTTATCCTTTTTCTCAGGACTTAAAGGATTTTTTCCCTGTAACAAGTGCATTATTTGTAGATGTAATAGAATTAGAAAAAAGAGTACTGACACTTTCAATTCATCAGTTACAGGAAGAAGCTATAATATTGATGGCTTCATCACATGCAATAGTAGGTTTGTAGTCTACTTATTGCAATGCCCGTGTAGAAAACAATATATTGGGAGAACTACGAGGAAACTAAAAGACCGTTTGAGAGAGCATGTCAGTAATATTAAGAAGGGGAACAAGGAACATTGCTTGTCAAAACATTATCGTTTATTCCATAATAATGACCCCACTTCACTGACTTTTGCTGGTATAGATATGGTTAAGACTCATTGGAGGGGAACTAATAGAAAGAGGACAGTCTCGCAAAAAGAATCCAAGTGGATCTATGAATTGGACACTTTTTATCCCAAAGGGCATAATGTTGAGTTTGATATTAACAGTTTTATTGATAATAGCTGATTTTGGTTGGTGGTTTACATGTGCTATCAATTTATACAATTTAATCTTTTCATATAATTTTTTATTATTATCATCTGATGGGTTCACTATTTTGTATTGTTATTTGTGTGATTTTACATAATTAACGCTTGATACCTTCACAATTTTATTATTATTAATTTATAATATATTATTAACCATGGATACAATGCAGCCTTGTATTGATTGGTTTTTTATATATTAACTGTTTTATTATGCATTATGTGTTTTACCATGTTGTGGTTCTTGGTCATTATGAGTATACACCTGATTATGCTATTTTGTCTATAGGGACATTGTTTATTCCTATATATGTTTATTTTAATACCACATCTGTACACGTTTTGTATTTTATGTAACTGCATTTATTGTATATTTATACTGAAGACACCTTAGAATTATATTAACATATATGCTTTAACATTTATAGTATATCGATGTTGATTCATCTATATACATGCGTTTACATTACATCTGTTAGGTGTCTTCACTATATTTTCTGTGTGTTGTTTCCAGCCCTGTATGTATTGTTTTTTTTGGCTAACAGCTGTTAAGGATTATGATGAACGATAATATATTCACTGCATAGCTGTGCTTGTATCTGGCATCGTAGTTGTTGGTAATTAAGACCACAACAAAATGGCGCTGGACTGAGATGCGGACATCGTAGCGATGTCTGTTCTGCGCATGCGCGAGGACGCCGGGAAAATGGCGGACGCGCTTATACGATTGCCTAGACACTATTTATACGGGGTTTGGAGTAGATGTCTGGTTAGCTGACACACTCCCTATGAATACGTGCACATGGCACGAAACGCGTCAGGGTAAGAGCAGCATATCCCAGACATTACGCCACCGCATGGAGCGGCGGCCATCTTTGTACACCTTATGGTCAGTTTTATTTATGCAGTCCTTGTCTTTCTTTTGGACCAATAAATTTTTATTTTAAACGGTATCACACCATCCTAGCTTTTTTTCTTGGGACCCTGCTGAGTCCATTACTTGCAGAGTCTCCTAGGGGACAGCTGAGGGGTGTTTTAGTGTGGTAACACACGATCCATTAGAAGATACCTTGGACGGACTGCTGTACTTGGATGATGACCCTATCCATCTATGAGACAACTTCGTTTGGATATCGGGATACCATCTATATGCATATTTGAATTATGCATCTGGTGAGTGCATGATTCAATTACTCTGATCACCGGAAGACGCACGTTTTTCAGTCACCATTTATTGTCTAAAGGACTATTATTGCTTTTTTGCACAGTTTTTGGCACTTTGTTATCACTTTACATATATATGGTTTATAATTATACTGTACTTCAGCGCTGCGCCCCCTCTTCTTTTTTGTAGGTCCACACTATTTGGTAACAAACTCACAATCTTTTTGCTTGCATGTTGAAGTGGAGCATGTACAGTATATGTGATGACTTTCCAACACTAGAAGGATGCTTAGCTTTATTAAAAAGATTCACATTGTTTTGGATTGATATAATACTCGTAGGACATTATTTTTGCAATTTTGCACAGATTTCTATGTATGATTTTTTCCTTTGCGATATTGGGGCATTTTTTTTGTATATAACATTTGCACAGAATAGATTCATTGATTTTATTAATTGTATACGTGTGGACTTTTATTTGCACTAACTGCACTTTATGTAAGGTTTGCATAATTTGCACTTTATGTATACTTTGAATATGGAGTAGATAAAGCGCAATATACTGGTATAGTAGTGTTTGGTATCACAAATTGAGTGTGGCAGCTTTATCTGGCCACAATTTTTCCTCAGTGAAGGGTTTAATAATTTTTTTATCTCACCCCACAAGGGAATTTTACTAGAACAGCTGCACTCAGAATCTGGTGCAGCTGTGCATGGTAGCTTCTAAATTCAGCTTGTTCAATTAAGCTTTGGCAATAAAAACTGGAAGCTGATTGTTTTCTGTGCAGAACTGCACTTGATTTTGTACTCTACAGTTTTAGTAAATAAACCCCACATGTGCCTTCATCCTAGAACAAGACGTTTTCTGCCCTAGGACTGATTTGTGGTTCTTTATGATTTACTTTTTTATTCCTTTTCCCTAATTCATCAGCCCACAAATTAGTACCACAGTGTATTATATTCACTATGTAAATGGTGATCCATTCGCTTAATGAAGCATTCTTATGATACGGTGTTCTTAGAATCCTCTAGGTTATTATGTAACATTCTCAACAAAAGGAACATAGTGCTTTTATTTTAAAAAATAAATAAATAAATGAATAAATAAATAACTTTACATGATGCCTATGCATTTATCACCAAGACACAAACATTATTTATCTAGTTAAAATCAAAATAAATTGCTGTGCAATGTGATGCTAATAAAATATATATAATGACAAACCAATATTACCATGTATAGTATAAATAACATAATTTTGTGTAATCAATAAGTGAAGTCCAAAGTTAAAACCATCAGTCCTTAATAATGCAGAATAATCATTTTATCCATGGTGACCCTCCACTTTCCTGGAAACACATGAAGATCCAGAGGAAGAACCATCAACGTGAAGACTGGAAATTGTTGTCCAATTTCATCTGCATCACCAGACTTGTTTACAGATAAAATATGAACACCACGTGAGGTTTATTTTTTTTTAGTTGTAAATATCAACAACCTATTTATTAAGCACTGAAGGAGTTTATAAACCACCCACTTCATTTACCTCCTCCACATCCTGAATGCTTATTCTACCAAGGACAATATCAATGTGGCGTTTGCATCCTATGCATTCTATGTTGCATGGGTTTCTTCTCTCTGGTATTGCTCTGGTATCTGGCCACAATCCATATACATAACAGCTGGTTGATTCCTTTTTGCACAATTGGCCCTAACATGTTTCTATAAGTGTAGTAGGATCCTTAAACCATGAGTTCCCTTGGAAAAAGGACTGATGAGAAAGATTTAGTAAAGTTCTTTTTTTTGGTATTATCTTTCTTTATTAAAGATTTTCAAAACAGACGATAAAGCAACATCCAGTATGCTTAATTACAGAAGCAAACTAAGCAAGCAGGACCCATAATAGGCCCTGCATACAGTGATGCAAAAACAATCACAGATCGAGCATATAGTACATTACAAATGCCATGCCACGCACCTCCCGCCCACTGTCAGGGCAGCAAAAGCCGGCTCAATACTCAGCACCAAGGGCCCAAGTGGCCACACAGGAGCTTTGTCTCTGCACGTGGCCAGCAAATCCAAAGGGGACAGGATGAGTGTGCCCATCACACTGTACAACATACCAAACTTAAGGCAGTGTAATTATCAACATAAAGTACATAGGGAACATACATGAAGTCTCCGTACTGGTATGCAAGGAAACAAAAAAACAACAAGAAGAGTAAGAAGAGGAAAGCAAGGAAACAAAAAAACAAGAAGAGTAAGAAGAGTAAAGAAAAAGGAAAGAAAAGTATCAAAGGCCTCAAAGGGCCATCTTGAATGAGAAAAATTCAGGTCTGAAGGTCCGATGCACATGATAGAACAGAGAAGGGTTTAAAACCAGTAGTCAAGGCTCCTAAAAATCACTGCATGCAATACCCCATCAGCGAAACTGCCAAGCCCAATATTGTGGGATTGTAACCAACAGGGGGGGAGGTCGCTTGGCCTAAGTGCCAAACCCAAGAGGAAGGTTAGAGATTATAGGGAACCCTCACCAGAAGGAAGGTCTGTTGGGCTCGCCAATTCCATAGAGTAGTATAACCATCCGGACCAAATATCATAAAATTTCTCAAGGTCGTTTCTAACGGTATAGATCCAGCTTTCTGCTTCATAGATCCTATCTACTTCCCGTTTCCACTCTGCAACAGTAGAACACCGACTCTGCTTCCAGAGTCGCGGTATCAAGCTCTTGGCACCATTCAGAACATGAGGGTAACACTACATTTATATGATTTAATGGAGGAAGTGGTGGCATGAAACAAGTAGTGCAGAGGAGTAAAGTAGTAAAGTTCATTTTGTCATGGTTTTTGACTACATGGGTCACCAATATCCAATCCTGGGTCAGCTGTTGTGACCTTTAGGTATGATCTTTGGCCTCCAATCCTCTGCTGCCTGTCTTGACCAATGCTACATGATCTGACCATATTCAAACATTCAGGGCTGCCCACTCTCGATTCAGACCTGCCAAAATTTCTCCAGACACCTTTGCTTCCTATTAACAAAAATGTTTTCAGGATATAGACCCACCATAACTGGTTCCAATAAAATTATCATGGTAATATATATTTGGTTGTTAATTCTGATGAGCAGTTATTACTGATGGGGCTCGATGGAGATGCTTTTTTTTAGGAGTCTCTTTCTTCCTTTTTTATCAGTGTTGAAATTTTCCTAAGGTTTTGTATAGCACTGTGATATACTTCCTTATTACCACTGTGCAGTGTGTCATGGTAACGCATGCCCACAGTGACTAGCTAACCGGGGCGTGGTCCATGACTTGGGGTAATGAGGGGCATACAAGACTGGCCATGATACCCTTTCACAGCCTGCACTACCTATGGCCACCACTAGAGGGAGACTCCACTCCAATCTAGCTGGCTGACCACACACAGGCAGATACAAATGTTATATATAATCTGGTGCACTCTAAGGGTTGGGGAGCAGTTTAGCAATTAGCAGACCCTTCTAGGATTCCTCCAGTTATCCTACAAGCTAGAACCCCAGTGTTCAATCACTCTTCCATTGTTCACACACCACCACACCAGACACACACAAACGGTAGCTTGCCACCACCAGTTTGTCCGCAGACTGGTCTGCTAGGCCACCAAACACACACACAGATCTCTGTCTGGCAGATCTGCCACTTTACAATCTGCATGCAATCTGCCAACACGCAGTGCAATTGTATACAGATTAGCAATGAACTTAGACCGAGCACAAAGACACTACAATACAACAATCTCTCCAAGGATATGAGCCCTATTTAGTACACAGAAGTCACTTGTAATTTTGTGATTTACAATCAGTGATCACATGCAAAGTAGTAAGCAAGATGTCACTTCTGACATCATTGCTTACTATGTGTGAAATCTGTGAATGATCACAGAGGTCACATGGTACAAGGCTATTCACAAAAGCCTTGTACCATGTGACAAGCTGTGACCAATCACAGCTCACTCAGTTCTTCTCAATGAGTGCAAGAATGCACACAGAGAGAAAGAGAAATGATTGCTTTTACATCCTATATGGGTGTAAAAGCAATCAGTGTAAAAAAAAAAAAAAAAAAAAAAAAATCTTCACCACCCCTCACAAGTAGTACAGTGTCACCATGGTGACACTGTACTGCTAGGGTGACAGTATGTAAAAAAAATAAATAAAAATAAAAAATAATATAAAAAAATAAAATAAAAATGTAAAAAAAAATGTTTAAAAATTATAATTTTTGCTTATAAACTAATTTGGATTTTTTTTTTTTTACTAAAAAGATAACAGAATAAATTTTGGCTAAGATTTATGATGAAATATTATTTATTTGCAAAATTTTATTTAAAAAAAACACTTTTTTTCAAAATTTTTGGACATTTCATTTACATAGCAAAAAAAAATACAAATCCCAGTGGTGAATAAATACCACCAAAATAAAGCTTTATCTATCTCAAAAAAATGGTAAAAAATTCATTTGGGTACAGTGTTGCATGACCGCGCAATTGTCATTCAAAGTGTGATAGCGCTAAAAGCTGAAAATTGCCCTGGTCAGGAAGGGGGTAAAAGTGTCCGGACTGGAAGTGGTTAATATGGGCTTGACTTCCCTGCCTACTTGGCTAAGCCCACCACAATGTAAACACTAAGTCTAATGGGCTCTTATTTGACAGATTAAAAAATATGTTGCCAGCACAAGTATCTCCAAAATAATGTCCAAACGGTTTATTAAAAATATTACATCACAGCATAAAGTAGCGACAATTATTTTGGAGATCCTTGGTGAGTTGGCGACATAGACTTACTGGCCACTTTATTAGGTACACCTTGCTAGTACCAAATTGGACCTCCTTTTGCCTTCAGAACTGTCTTAATTCTTCATGGCATAGAATCAACAAAGCGTTGTAAACATTTCTCAGAGATTTTGTTACATATTGACATTGAGCTACTGTTGACTTTCTATCATCTTGAACCAGTCTGCCCATTCTCCTCTGACCTCAACAAGGCATTTTTATCCACACAACTGCCACTCACAAGATATTTTCTCTTTTTTTGACTATTCCCTGTAATCCCTAGACATGGTTGTGTGTGAAAATCCCTGTAGGTCAGCAGTTTTTGAAATACTCAGACCAGCCCGTATGGCACCAACAACCATGCCACGTTCAAGGTCACTTAAATCCCCTTTCTTCCCCCATTCTGATGCACAGTTTGAACTTCAGCAAGTAATCTTCATCACGTCTAAATGCACTGAGTTGCTGCCATGTGACTGGCTGATTAGCAATTTGTGTTACCAACCGATCGAACAGGTGTACCTAATAAAGTGGCCAGTGAGTGTATCTTCTAATCTGTGTTGTTGTTCAGACCCCAACTGGCGGTTGCTGCAGCACCCATTTACCATGCAGCCATTTCTAGGAACATGTGCATTCGGAATATTTCTCTGTCCTATTATTGGACAGGGTGCAGATAGGTAAGTCAGGCTCCATAACAGTGTCAAACTAAATCAAATAGGAGTGTTTCTGGGTTCATAATAATAATACTTTTAACAGTTTAAAATGGCAGGTTTGTTTTAGTATTAGAAATACTAACAGTTGCATCAAAAGAGAAAGTGGAGTTTATAGGAAAGAATATCATCCTCCACATCCAATGATGAGTCTGGCATTTGGTCACTTTAAGGACCCATTTAAAAAGCACATTATTAGATCAGTCACAGCTTATCACCAGTATTGTCATGTCCCTTAGTACCTTTTTCACAACCTTCATTTATATCTACAGTAATTGAAGAATTCATTCACAAACAGAGCAGCTTAGAGCTGCAGCAGACTTGTGCATGCACTGGTGCACAATCTGCACCTTTTCCCATCACCATTCCTAATTGGGCTTCGTTCACACGGGCGTACTTGTGTGTGTGACTGCCTGCATGTGGAGGCACGGTACACCTGTGCATCCCGTGAAGGCAAAACACAGCGTTCACAAAGGAAGACATTTAAAGTATAAGTTCACCTTCTGCAACAAGTTAAATGTTCCACCTGTATTAAGGGTTATGTTACGCCAACCAGCAAAAAAACAAAAAAACAAAAACAAAAGAAAGAAAAAAAAAACACATATCTAGTAATATTACTTTAAAACATAAGATGACAGGCCAGGCAGGAAAACCATTTGCTCATCCTGATAAAAGCTGTTGAAATGATAATGGAGCTGATTTTGTCACAGAGGAATCCTTATGTGCATTATCTCCATTGAAGAAACCAGTTAATCAAAGCGTAAAATGATTGTTTTCACAATGATACTTGGCGGATTCTGATTGAGTTTTGCTATTAAAAAGCATTGAATCAATGAAGGCAAGTTGTCAGTTTTGTTTGATCCTTTTTTTTTTTTGATCCATATTAAATGAACAGATTGAACCACTGGCTAGTGTAAATTCAGTACATAATGTAAATCTGTTATGGTCTAACTTAACCTGTAGAAATCCGCAAGTGGGCTGTGTATATTTACTAAAAGGTAAAATTTACTGATGTCAGTACCCTTATATGGCCCCATGGTCATACTGAGTCGACTGACGTCACCAGTAGGGATGAGCTCAGGCATGTTCAGATCCAAGTCCAAACCCACCTGAGCAATCCTGCCAGTTAGCTGTCACTGTCCTTGACCCACCATAAGCAGCTAAGGCATTTCTGGAGACCACAGCCACACATATACACGATCCTTGTTTGCCTGGATGGTGGCGAATGCCTTGACAACTCATGACTGGCCAAGGAAAGATGACAGCTTCTTTGCAGGACTGCTCAGGTGGCTTCAGACAAGGATTTGAACAAACCTGAGCTTATCACTAGTCACCAGCATCCTGCCTTTTTTTTTCTGTTTACTGGTCCCAACTGCTATTTGCAGTACTGCGGGTGGTGAAAAAAAAACAAAAAGGAGGACGACTTCACATTTCCGAAATAGGTAGGTGCAGAGGATGTCCTAGCTCATCTCTTGGGATATTCTGTTGGACTCTGACGGTGAAGATGACTGGCTGAAGAAATCCTTGGAGTTCTTTTTGTTTGTTGCTGGGACAAATCATACCAGCAAAGAAGCGTACTGAGAACTTTAGGTTTGTTGATTTTGGCTGCAGTTACGCTCTCTAAGTAAAAGACTAATAGCCAGTGTCCTGAGATCCGGTGGCGTCCCAAACTCTACAACTGCTGCTAGGATGGATGCAGGACAGGCATTCAAAACAGACATTTAATGGGACAATACCCTCTGGTTGACTGAGCAATGAAAGAAACATGAAAGCAGTTGCTAGTGGCTAATGCGCACAGCAAAACAAAGCAAAAACAAAGGCAGAATAGTTGGTAGAAAGACGGGTGGGTCCTGAATAAGGTTCAGGCAAACGTACCCAGAAAAAGAACTGGGAATGCTGCATTACAGCCCATGGTAGAATGACAGTGGGGTGTACAAACAATCTCCAACAGAGGCATGGAGTAAATTTGCCCTTCAGAAAAAGGAAGGAAAAGGAGGCCAGGTGGGATTGGGCCCATGTAGAGGATGGTAGGTACAGCAGTGCCAAAGCAAAAGGCTTGTGTGTTGCTCCCTCCGGATCGAAACAAAGGGGGGAGGGGTATGACAGTGCTGTACACTACCACTGCATTGCTAGGATTAAAGATTACGCATGGTTCACCAGGATGCAGGTTGAGGGGCGTCAGTTTGTCTGTGCTAAACAGAGAAAATAGTTTTTTCAGTTTCCTCTGGGATTGGTAGCTCCTGGATCGGGTTCTGGAGTTCGGGAGACAGGAGGTCCACTGCCCAGTGGTCAGGGAGAGGGCCAGAGGAGCTGAGAGAGATGTATAGCATTTATGAGAACAGTGAGGCTGTTAGACGATCTGAAGGAACAGACAAAAGGACTAAGCTTGAGGCCAGAGCAGTGATACTGCAAGAAGATACCAGATGGCCTAAAGTAGCTTTGCTTGTTTAAAGTGGTGTTAGAAACCCCTGCACGTTACATTCGAACCTTTCCTTTACATAAAAGTGGGTCACAGGCCCTGAAACAGTATTTCCTGGCTGAATTGAATATGAATTCACTGGAAAGCACTGCACCTGCATGTACACCTACACTCATACACGAGCACAGAAAGATTAAAGGAGACTCCTTGATGGATGTCTTTCTGGTATCACATGTGTTAACAGAATTTTTTTAAGTTATACGTGACCTGAATATGAATCTTCCAGTTGTGACTTGAGGCGAGAATGGATTTCAACTGACATTGCTACCCTCTTAATAAAGTGCCATGGAGAAAAGTAATGAGGTCACTGCAAGCATTCCACAGGGAGAGCACTGGAGCCTCCAGTCTGTCTAGCAATTGTAACACATTTTTACAACAAAAGCTGAAACCATGTACTAAATAACTGTAACATGAACAAAAATGTCAAAGAAATTAAGACAAAAGGCAAGTTCAATAAGTCGGTTCAAAGGGCCAAATGATAGCCAAAACTGAAGCAAAAGTCTACCAGCAAGTGGCAGCCAATGAGGGTTCCTCTTTCTGTTTGTATTCAGTTACTATAAAATTCTGATTCTACAACAATCCATAGATCCAGAGATATTGGCAGCTGAAGTTATACTCAAATTTGGACATTTACAGGAAAGGTCAAACTTGGTCCCATCCCCCAAAGTGGAAAGGATGAAGTAGGGAGAAGCCAAAGTTGTATATAATATTAGCTGGCTATATCTCGATCTGCTAACAGTACAGATTTGCAGTGTTTACTGAAAGCAACCTCTGCCAATGCATTTTTTTTTTACGATGCTTATGACTTGCTTACTTTAACCGTTTCAATACCGTGTGATTTTACACCTTCCTGCCCAGGCCATTTTTCAGGTTTCAGCGCTCTCACACTTTGAATGACAATTGCGCGGTCATACAACACTGTACCTAAACTAAAATTTTATCATTTTCTTCACACAACTAGAGCTTTCTTTTGGTGGTATTTAATCACCGCTGGGGTTTTTATTTTTTGCTAAATTAACAAAAAAAAACAACACATTTTTCTTTGTTTCTGTTATAAAAGTTTACAAATAAATATTTGTTCTTCATAAATTTAGGCCGAGATGTATTCTGCTACATGTCTTTGGTGAAAATAACCCAAATTAGGATGTATTTTTTAGTTTGCAGGAAAGTTATAGAGTTCACAAACTATGGTATAGATCTGAATATTGATCAATCCTGAAGTACTGACAGCCAATCTAATTTCTTGAGGTCCAAGAATGTCAGAATAGTACAGATATCCCCAAATGACCCCTTTTTGCAGAGTAGACAGTCCGACGTACTTCATAAGAGGCATGGCGAGTTTTTTGAAGTTGTATTTTTTTGTCATAATTTTTCGGAAAATGAAAAAATTAAAAAAATTATTTTCACTATTTTTTTTTTTTACATACTGTCACCAGTGCAGTACAGCGTCTTCATATAACTGGCATGGCGGTGAACATGGACACTGACTGGTGACAGTATGAAAAAAAAAAAAAAATATATATTTTTTTTTATTTTTTTATTATATTTAATTTTTTATTACATTTTTTTAAAGATTTTTTTTTCATATTTTACTATGACCAAAGTAGTACAATGTTACCATAGTAACATTGTACTACTTTGGGGGAGTGATCAGTATTTTTTTATTTTTATTTTATACACAGTTTGCTTATAGCAAAGAATTACTTTGCTATAAGCAAGCATTTAGCTGAATGAAATCGATTCATTCAGCTTTTTTTTTTTTTTTTGTGCTTAGCTGTGATTTGGTCACAGCTAATCACATGACATGTGCATGTGACCTGCTGTGACCATTCACAGCTAGGCACTAGTATACAATGGATGGCATCATGAATGAAGCCATCCATTGTATACAACTATCATGTGACCTGCTGTGATTGGTCACAGCAGGTCACATGGTACCAGCTACGGGAGGCGGAACTCGGATCTGTCATCGGCCGTGTCCGAGGTGCACGGCCCGTGACAGATCCCGCTGCTGTGCCGCTCTGCTGTGCCGCAAACTGCGCATGTGCGGGAGCACGCCAAATGGCGTGCACCCAGAATTTAGTAGCGCATTTCAAGCCGCCGGGCGGCTAATGGTTAAAGAGACACTGTCACTAAGACCATGCAGGGCAAAGGAACAGTGTTTTTATTAAGGTGTTCCCTTCAGCTCAATAATACCTGCCTTACCAGCCCCCTCCTTTGCAGCTCCTGCCCTGTTACAGCCAGCACTGAAATCCTAGGTGTTGGCTGGTTTCTGACACAAAGCAGAGCAGACTAGTGATGTTACTCCCCCGGTTATGTGGCAGTACTTGTGTTTAGCAATTGGTTGGAATTGTAACATGGGAAAAGGTCACATGTTCCCACATCCCCAGAAGTACCGAGTACTATTGTCAGCTGTGACGAAAAGGTGAAGGAGCGCTGCTAAGATGAATGAAACTGTGTGGGAAAAACCTTCACATTATCACTAGGGAAAGCCCTAAAAGAATACATTTCAAAATGAATAACTCAATTTGCAGAAATTGCAGCAGGGTTAAATGAGTTAATGGTTTCTCGAGTTTCTCAGTGATTCCAGAGGGGGTACATTGCTTTAGATTATCACATTATACTAATCCATTACCAAGGAAATCATTTATCCCAAAGTACACCCACCCCCATGCATCTGTCCTGGCTGAATGGGGAGGAAATACAAATGGTCTTGTCTGGCTGATGTGATCCAGAATGAAGAACAGATCCAACCAGCCAGTAGGGCTCTGTCTCCTAAATTAATATAAATGCAAAATTGCATTCATCCAAAAAAAAACAAAAACGTATTATTATCATAAATCTAAAGAGGAACTTTTACTGTGGGACATAAAGGCAACACTTCTAAAAAATATCCAGTTCATTTACATGTAAACATAATGTATATTCTACACATTTGGCTCCATTCACAAAGCTAACACACCAGCATAATTACGCTGAAGAAATAGGAAGAGATAGCCTGGCTGGCGCACACCTGTCCCCAACATGCTTCACCTCTGGGGCTTAATCATGGAGGACCTCCATGATTAGGCCCGGGGTTGTGGGAAACATGTTGGGGAAATGGCTTGAATGAATCGAGCTGAGGCTGCTTTTACCTGCTAATCAAATCAGGCCAGATGCGATGCTCTACGTTTGGGCTATTTCTTTCTATTTCTACAGCGTGCTTTGGGTCAGGATGAACCTTTCCCCAGCCTGCACCCTTACTGGTCAGTGGCTTTCAATTCATCGGATCTTGGTAGCATGAGCAGACGCCACTAAGCATTTATTGTGGGACACCGGGATAAGTATACTTATTTTCACAAAGTGACAGTTATTTCCAATGATTTTTGAAAATTACAGTCACATGGCAACTTGAGAGCCTTATCCGTGTGTTAAAGTGGAACTTTAAGCTGATTATTTTTTTTTTTTAACTAGCCCCCCAGGACCTATTAGGCATACTGTGCTAGTACACAGCTCAAAAAAATTAAAGGAACACTTTGAAAACACATCAGATTTCAATGGGGAAAATCTCATGCTGGATATCTATACTGATATGGACTGGGAAATGTGTTAGGAACGTAATAATGCCCCATCATTTGATGGAAATGAAAATTATCAACCTACAGAGGACTGAATTCAAAGACACCCTGAAAATCAAAGTGAAAAAATAATGCAGCAGGCTAGTCTATTTTGCTGAAATTTCATTGCAACAACTTAAAATGGTACTCAGTAGTTTGTATGCCCCCCACGTGCTTGTATGCATGCCTGACAACATTGGGGCATGTTCCTAATGAGACGACGGATGGTGTCCTGGGGTATTTCCTTCCAGATGTGGACCAGGGCATCACTGAGCTCCTGGACAGTTTGAGGTGCAACCTGGCAGCGTCAGATGGACCAAATCATGATATCCCAGAGGTGTTCTATTGGATTTAGGTCAGGCGAGTGTGGGGGCCATTCAATGGTATCAATTCCTTCATCCTCCAGGAACTGCCTGCATACTCTCATCACATGAGGCCGGGCATTGTCGTGCAACAGGAGGAACCCAGGGCCCACTGCACCAGCGTAGGGTCTGACAATGGGTCCAAGGATTTCATCCCAATACCTAATGGCAGTCAGGGTGCCATTGTCTAGACTGTAGACGTCTGTGCGTCCCTCCATGGATATGCCTCCCCAAACCATCACAGACCCACCACCAAATCAGTCATGCTGAATGATGTTACAGGCAGCATAAAGTTCTCAAGGGCTTCTCCAGACCCTTTCATATCTGTCACATGTACTCAGGGTGAACCTGCTCTCATCTGTGAAAAGCACAGGTTTCCAGTGGAGGACCTGCCAATTCTGGTGTTCAATGGCAAATGCCATTTGAGCTCTGTGGTACAAGGCAGTAAGCATAGGGCCCTGTAGAGGCGTCGGGCCCTTAGGCCACCCTCATGAAGTCTGTTTCTGATTGTTTGGTCAGAGACATTCAAACCAGTGGTCTGCTGGAGGTCATTTTGTAGGGCTCTGGCAGTGTTCATCCTGTTCCTCCTTGCACAAAGGAGCAGATACTGGTCCTGCTGATGGCTTAAGGACCTTCTATGGCCTTGTCCAGCTCTCCTAGAGTAACTGCCTGTCTCCTGGAATCCCCTCCATGCTCATGTGACTGTGCTGGGAGACTCAGCAAACCTTCTGGCTATGGCACGTATTGATGTGCCATCCTGGAGGAGTTGGACTGCCTGTGCAACCTCTGGAGAGTCCAGGTATCGCCTCATGCTACCAGTAATGACACTGACCCTAGCCAAATGCAAAACTAGTGAAAAACAGTCAGAAAAGATGAGTAGGGAAAAAAATGACAGTGGCCTCCACCTGTAAAACCATTCCTGTTTTGGGGGTTGTCTCATTGTTGCCAATCTAGTGCACCTGTTTTTAATTTCATTAACACCAAAGCAGCTGAAACTGTTTAACAACCCCCTCTGCGGTACCTGTAATAGAAATATCGGTACGAGATGCCCTTAGTTAAGATGGCGTTTTGCATCTCCCGCCAGTAATTTAGAACAGGATAAGAGGGACCACATTCTAGACGTCAGGTTCCCTTGAGAAGAAGTCGGAAGTGAAGAAACGTGTCAGGGTCGTGATGTCACACGCAATACCGGAAGGGGCGGCGCGGCCATCTTTGTTGTTGGAATTTGGCTATGTAAACTACTGGAAGGATGGACGGTTCCTATTTCGATGTAAGATTTTAATAAAGTCTATGTTTTACCCTTTTACACTCCACTGAACTTGTCCTTTCTGCCTTATGAGGAGCAGGGGAGACTGAAGTGGATATATCCGCAGGGAGGAAGCTATAATTTGAAGTATTGAGTGTGGTATTCAATGTTTATTTAGTTTCACAGAGTGCTGTGTATTTTGATTCACAATATATATATGTGTATATATATATAATTTAAAACGTTTTTTTTTTCACGAGTGGTTTGCATAAAAATATTTTTGATTAAGGGTAATGCACTATATGCAGTTTCTTTATTTATTTTTGAGGTATCCTGGATTTTCACAGAAGATTGAATATTAATTGCTGTGGACATTTTGGACTCACGTTGGTCACTTACAGGAAGATTAATATTGTATACAGGTTATGTAGAAAAGGTATTGATACACGTACTGTCAGTGCTCCTGTTGGTCACAGATGCTTCCATCTTCTCCTGGTCTTCCTTTTGGGTACAGGCCATTTAATTGGACAGGCCGCAGTGATGTCACCCCACGCAGGCACACCTCAGATACATCATGGCACACAGCTGTGCCATAAAAGTATGCTTAGCTGTACATATGCAGCTCAGTCTACGTTGATGCTAACAGGCAAGGAAAAGCATTTATGACAGAAGAGACCAATAGGGTTTTTCTGTCATAAAAAAATACCTGTCAGCATATTTTTTTTAAGTTCAATTCCACTTTAAAGGTGAAATGTAATTATGGCAATTTCGACATAGTTACATTGGTCCAACCTGTATGTATGATGTATGTGTCATACATGTGGAAATCCTGTGGCAGCTGGAAATCACTGTAGTACAGATGTCTTTTGAATTGATTTCCAGCTTCTCGGGGCCCCACTGTTATGGCACATACATAGTAATACTGGTCCAAGCTGGACCAATGTAAAGATGTAAAACGTGCCATACCTTCAGTTTTAAAGCTTTGTGAACTGAGCCTAAAATATATAAAATAAATGAGACTGATTTTTCTTTGCCTCAGAAGCCTTGTAGAATGCAACACACAGAGATCTAGTCTAATTGGAGAGACTTCTGCTATCACACAGCCTACATAGCAGTAATTCTGTGCTGTGTTCGAAGATTTGGCATGTCGCAATACTAAGCTGCAATGGACAACATGCCGAAGGTACATTACACCAGAACATAAAATAATTTATATTTCTTTTACTTTAAAAAGCAAAGTAGATTATACTGTTTGAATGTTATTTTTTCCATTCAATATCCGATTATAAGAACACACTGTACAAAGAATTCATAATAATAAGGCAGGAGATTTAGATATGCATCCGTCAGGCACTTTGTTAACTTTTCAAGGGTTTCACAAAGTCAAATATCAAAAAGGCAAAGACGTTGTGACTCAGTAGTTACAAAATAAATGACAGATCATTAAGGCAGCCTGTTCTAATCCATATCACTTGATTATACCAATTATCTATCTTTAGCAAGAAACACATTTTCTGCCATTAAAGAAAAAAAAGTTCCAATAGAGAGTTTAACAAGTAATTCCTCAATTTAAGGAGAGTGCTAACTGTTTCTGGGAAAATAACCAGAACCTTACCATCGAAGATGGACATATTTTTGGCAGGTGCTTTTGATGCTCGACCACTAGAGGGCGGTTCACCACTTCCTGGAATGCAAATACAAAATATATATTAGGAAAATTAATTCAACTACAAAACATATTAATAGTGTTCTTGTATATAATGTCTTTAATATGTTCAGGGCAATATAGTGTTTTGTTTTATTTTACAGACAGGCATATTCAAATACAGTTGAATTACTCTAAAGCATGGGTAGGCAACCTTGGAGGTGGAGATCTACCTGAACAACATGGGAGAAGTAAAAGATCACCGGCCACAGTGTTGTCCAGCGTCACCTCCTTACATCTGATGTAAACCTCTAATTGCCTTACTACCGTGTTGCAATCGCGTGAATTGCATGGCAAGCATGGGATTAAATCAAGTTGTGGAGCCTCCTCACTACCTGTCAAACACACTCAGATCACTTTTCACAGGAGCAGCAGTGCCTGCTACACTTGTGAAGGAGCCCTTAGTTGCATCCAGTTGCGGCACTCTTAGGGCTCATTCACATGTAATGTGGTTGTAATGTAATGTGGTTGAGTCACGGTTTTACCGCCCCCAATCCCTACCCCCCCCCCCCCTTTAGCTGCTGAGGCAGCAGCCAAAGCTGTACATATGTTGCAGTGGGAATTACACCCCCTGTTGCATTTGGTGGTTGCTACCGCCTGTCAATCGACATCCATTCAAGTAAATGGGCCACTCTGCAAGTGCTCTGTAACTACTGCATGCTTCTGCGGGGTCCAAGGGGTTAAAGAAGGTGGTGAGAAATCAAGACACCACTGTCTAACACCTTGTACTGCACAAGGCTGCAGGGCACTTGCAGAGCGGCCTCATTCACTTTAATGGATCATGCATGGCAGGTGCTACACCCACCAACCATGACAGGGTGTAGGAGCAGCACTACAGAGGAGACATCGGCTTATGTGGCTCTTGCTCCCTACTACAGCTCCAACTTTACAAGTAGTCCCTCTGCATTGCATTCTGATGCTCTGGGATGGAGGGTCGTCAAGCCCTGTCCGTGATCTACCAGTCACCTGGCGAAGATCTACTGGTAGGTAACGATCTACTGGTTGCTGACCCCCACTCTAAAGACACATCCCCATTCCTCTCTACTCACTACTGCAAATGAGCCGGGAGTATTCAATTTAATTAAACAGTCGATGTACACATAGGTTAACCTGCCAAAGGCTTATTTGTAACAAAAACATGCTCAGCTAGTTTGCTTTTTTGGCAGCCTAAGTGAACACACTCCTCAAGAGGTGCCCATCTGTAGCAGACTGTACAAGCACTGCACATGCTGAGGGATTTCTTACAAGGATCCTGTTATAATACATAGCACCACCTGCTGCCTGCAAATGGTAAATGATAAGTATTGTAAAAGTATAGAAACCCCTCGTGCTATTAAAGTATATAGGAGGTCAAATGAGCTTTATTTGTATGTAAAAAAAACTCCTGCACTAGTGACTGCATGGCTCCAATAACACTAGTACAGCAGTTTTTGTGAGATTGTGGAGCTGGATGATATCAAGCAGCCTGGCGTCCGCTGGTGTTCGTTTGTCTACATAGGTCTTTCCTGGTCTTTTTGTCCCTTTGACAGTCACCAAGCACCTGGTCAAATTGGGTACGACTTGGCATGCAATTTACATGCCATGGGGCTTGAAAATCCCATGACAAGTCGCACCCTATTGTTCGCAATTACAGCGATCATATCAATGCAGTTCCAACTTGGTTGGAGCTGCACCGATTTCTAAAGTAGTGCATGCACTACTTTTGGTGCGATTTGCATAGACAACTGTGTCAAATGTCTTGCAAATCACACCTCAAATTGCCATGACATCAGACTTTGAAATCGTGCAACTTCACTGTACGTCTCATGATTTCAAAGTTGGAATCAATGTGACTGGGGTGTGGATGACCACTCCAGAGCTAATCTTTGGTTGGATAGACTTTCGGGTCTCTTTATACTCAAAAGGGCCCTGGTGACACAGGGAAGATTCAAGTGCGACAATGTCAAGGTTTTGAGGTTTGATTTGCCTATTTGATATTTTATTATATGTGAGTGCAATTTAATATTTTTTTAAAAATAAAAAAGGATCAGCAGTCTGCACTACTGGTCTGTTTATACTTCCTTTATGATACCTCTAATCCGGGGAGATCGATGACCACTATTTCAGTATTCGGAGAAAAATGTTTTACATACAAACAAAGCGCATTTGACCTCTTATATACTTTAGTGGGGTCCTTCAAACCAGGTGAGAAGATACCCATAAGGTGCGGTGAAGGGCACTTTGGTGATTGTTTCACGTGGAAGAGTGTAATCCATTTTTGAAGAGATCTGATATTGATTGCATAAAGATTTGATGGTGTATGGGACTTTTTACATTGGACTACTTATTTTTAGATATATGCTTTTCACACATTGGTATATGAGAGATTAATCTGAAATCTGGTGTATTTATTTTTATATATTTCATTTTTGATTGATTTATTAAGTATATGTCTCTTTAAGAGTTTATTGTAAACTGGGAGAAGCACTTCACCTTTTTGAGTAATTTAAATATTAAGTATTAATATACAATTTTTTCCATGTTATCTGATAAAAAAAAAAAAAAAGAACAGCAGATTTCCAGAATAACCTAAAGGACAGACACTAAAGGGTCAGCCGTATACCAACTTATCCCCTTGCTGGAGAGTATATAGAAAACTGAGCCCACCGTTATGTTAGGTGGCACTATAAATCTCTATCATGCTACTGGAACTCAGTGTTTGGTGCAAATATACTTATTATTTTATAAATTAAAAAAAAGGAAGAGAACAGTATTTAATAATATAAAAACAAACACAAAGTATACATTCTAAAGATAAGGGATGCATTATGACAAAGTGAGTTGTTCTACAGAACATATAAAGTGCTTCATTGAAAAACAGCTGTGGATATGATCTTATAATACCATTATAAAGGAGATAAAAGATGTTTTTCTCAGAAGGTACAGAAATATTGCACAGGCTTTGAAACATTGCTGACCTCTTCTATTAAAAATAATAGCTGTATGGCTTTTCATGTTGATCCATAGTCTGCAATATTTTCTGAGTCACTGACCTGCATAAGAATTAAAACTGGATTTTCTGACTTCAATTGCTTCTACCTGCTTGTCCTGGGTAAGTGACTCACATTATTTAGGTTGGAGAAAGCCAGGCATCTAGCATTTTCAGAAGGAGCTCAGGAATTGCATCCCCTTATCGGTCTCAGTTTACCTAAGCAAGAAACCTGATTCCTCTCTGCTGCAGGGCCTCTGAGTAGAGGGAAGGGAGACCAGCTAAAGTCCGTTCGCTGATCTACATTGGTCAATAAGAACCCTGAAGTGAGGTTTATTACGCCACTTCTGGTTTCTGCTGTCACTTTTCCTAGCTGCTGATGCCAGGGAAAAAGATAATGGAGTGCGATCTGCACTTCATTAGTTTTAATGGAGTGCAGGGGAGGCATCAGGGGTCTAACAGACCTCTGATGTATCAATATAGAGAATCTGTCGCAAGATATATGCTATCACTTACGGGGCTATTGCTCCACTATGTAAAAGCAATAAAGTTAAAGCAGATCTACACTATATCTGAACATCACAAAACAAAAACATTGTTTAATTAATTTTTAGTATTCAAAGCAAACTCCCCCATACATCCATGTCTCTATTCATTGTTTTGCTGAGAAATCACTTTCCTAGCATTTCTGGCCATGGCCATCTTGAGTAAGTGCAGATGCACTTATGTAGAGTTTACTTTCTGGAATCTATCTGCCCTTAGCTCAGGTATGCAGGCAGGAGGGTGTTCTTAGCTGAGAAAACCCCTCCTCCTCTTCTGAAGACTCCTTAGATGAATGACATCATTTGCCTAGGCCTGGAAACCAGGAAGTAACTGAAGAAATGGATAAGGAAAGTTTAAAACAAATACATGTTAACTAGAGATGAGCGAATTATTCAAAAATTCGATTCGGCCGATTCGCCAAATTTCAGGAAGAAATTTGATTCGATGCGAATTAATTTGCTACGAAGTTAACTTATAAAAAGGGTTTCTAGGCTTCAGAGAGCCTTTAAATTAGTGCAGAACACTGTACCTTTAATTTAAATGCCCTTGGAGATGAGGAAGGAGAAGGAGAAGGATGAGAAGAAGGAGAAGGAGAAGGATGAGAAGAAGGAGAAGGATGAGAAGAAGGAGAAGGATGAGAAGAAGGAGAAGGAGAAGGATGAGAAGAAGGAGAAGGATGAGAAGAAGGAGAAGGATGAGAAGAAGGAGAAGGAGAAGGATGAGAAGAAGGAGAAGGAGAAGGAGAAGGATGAGAAGATGGAGAAGGAAAAGGATGAGAAGAAGGAGAAGTATGAGAAGAAGGAGAAGGAGAAGGATGAGAAGAAGGAGAAGGAGAAGGATGAGAAGAAGGAGAAGGATGAGAAGAAGGAGAAGGAGAAGGATGAGAAGAAGGAGAAGGATGAGAAGAAGGATGAGAAGAAGGATGAGAAGAAGGAGAAGGATGAGAAGAAGGATGAGAAGAAGAAGGATGAGAAGAAGGAGAAGGATGAGAAGAAGAAGGATGAGAAGAAGGAGAAGGATGAGAAGAAGGAGAAGGAGAAGGATGAGAAGAAGGAGAAGGATGAGAAGAAGGAGAAGGATGAGAAGAAGGAGAAGGATGAGAAGAAGGAGAAGGATGAGAAGAAGGATGAGAAGAAGGATGAGAAGAAGAAGAAGGATGAGAAGAAGGAGAAGGATGAGAAGAAGGATGAGAAGAAGGAGAAGGATGAGAAGAAGGAGAAGGATGAGAAGAAGGATGAGAAGAAGGAGAAGGATGAGAAGAAGGAGAAGGATGAGAAGGAGAAGGATGAGAAGAAAGAGAAGGAGAAGGATGAGAAGAAGGAGAAGGATGAGAAGAAGGAGAAGGAGAAGGATGAGAAGAAGGAGAAGGATGAGAAGAAGGATGAGAAGAAGGAGAAGGATGAGAAGAAGAAGGATGAGAAGAAGGAGAAGGATGAGAAGAAGGAGAAGGATGAGAAGAAGGAGAAGGATGAGAAGAAGGAGAAGGATGAGAAGAAGAAGAAGGATGAGAAGAAGAAGAAGAAGGATGAGAAGAAGAAGAAAGATGAGAAGAAGGAGAATTCCAAGCCGGCAAAAAGTGTATCTGCAGAGCTCCGCTATTTCTTCTGAGGATGAGGATGAAGAAGAAGAAGAAGTAGGATGAAAATAAGAAGAATTCCAAGCCGGCAAAAAGTGTATCTGCAGAGCTCCGCTAAGTGTATCTGCAGAGCTCCGCTATTTCTGACAGTTCTGTGACATTCCCTCCATACAGCGGTTGAAACATTGTATCTATTTGTTTCCATAAATGGTTCCATTTATGGAAACAAATAGATACAATGTTTCAACTGCTGTATGGAGTGAATGTCACAGAACTGTCAGAAATAGCCTATTTCTGACAGTTCTGTGACATTCACTCCATACAGCGGTTTCAACAACATTCACTCCATACAGCGGTTGAAACATTGTATCTATTTGTTTCCATAAATGGAAACAAATAGATACAATGTTTCAACCGCTGTATGGAGTGAATGTCACAGAACTGTCAGAAATAGCGGAGCTCTGCAGATACACTTAGCGGAGCTCTGCAGATACACCTTTTGCCGGCTTGGAATTATTCTTATTTTCATCCTACTTCTTCTTCTTCATCCTCATCCTCTTCTTCTGAGGATGAGGATGAAGAAGAAGAAGAAGTAGGATGAAAATAAGAATAATTCCAAGCCGGCAAAAAGTGTATCTGCAGAGCTCCTCTAAGTGTATCTGCAGAATAGAGGAGCTCTGCAGATACACTTTTTGCCGGCTTGGAATTATTCTTATTTTCATCCTACTTCTTCTTCTTCTTCATCCTCATCCTCAGAAGAAGAAGAAGAGGATGAGGATGAAGAGGAAGAAGAAGAAGAAGAAGTAGGATGAAAATAAGAATAATTCCAAGCCGGCAAAAAGTGTATCTGCAGAGCTCCTCTATTCTGCAGATACACTTAGAGGAGCTCTGCAGATACACTTTTTTCCGGCTTGGAATTATTCTTATTTTCATCCTACTTCTTCATCCTCATCCTCTTCTTCTTCTTCTGAGGATGAAGAAGAAGAAGAAGAAGTAGGATGAAAATAAGATTAATTCCAAGCCGGCAAAAAGTGTATCTGCAGAGCTCCTCTAAGTGTATCTGCAGAATAGAGGAGCTCTGCAGATACACTTTTTGCCGGCTTGGAATTATTCTTATTTTCATCCTACTTCTTCTTCTTCTTCTTCATCCTCATCCTCAGAAGAAGAAGAAGAGGATGAGGATGAAGAGGAAGAAGAAGAAGAAGAAGTAGGATGAAAATAAGAATAATTCCAAACCGGCAAAAAGTGTATCTGCAGAGTTCCTCTATTTCTGACAGTTCTCTGACAGCTCCTTCACATGTACAGCGGTTGAAACATCTGTTTCCGAATAAAAACATCTGTATCCTAAATGAAAACAAATAGATACAATGTTTCAACCGCTGTACATGTGAAGGAACTGTCAGAGAACTGTCAGAAATAGCGGAGCTCTCTGCAGGGACACTTTTGCCGGCTGATCGGGAAAAATCCGATTCGCGCACCCTAAGTAGGCAAATATTCGGATTCGACGCAAATCAAATTTTTCCTGAAATTCGTATCGAATTCCACTTCGCCTGGTTCGATTCGCTCATCTCTAATGTTAACCAATTGCCAACTGCGCTATAGCGGAATGACGGCTATAGCGCGGTTGTCCAGTTCTGGGAGGGCATCATATGCCGTCTTCCCAGAACGCGCCCTCCTGCGCGCCCCCAGTGGCACACACCCAACGATCTCTGTGATCACTGTGTCCTACAGACAGCTGATCACGTGATGTGGCAAAAGGCCAATCACAGCAGCTTTTTACCACGTGATCAACTGTGTCCAATGACACAGCAGATCACCAGGTAAATGCAGTTGCTGATTATCGGCTGCACTTTCCTCACACTGTCACAGAGCGAGGAAAGTACTGCCGATAACCGGCAATTATCATAAAACAGATCGGCACGGATGATCAGTGCCCAGCAGCACATCAGTAAAGGAGAAAAATTACCTGTTTGCAAAATGTTATAATAGAAACAAAGAAAAACTGAAAACTGGCCTGGGCAGGAAGGGGGTATAAGTGCCTGGTAGGCAAGTGGTTAAATACCTTCCTATCTACAGTATTTACTAATTCTAGCAGCAAAAGGATTAAAAATAGTCAATGTTGATTAGGAGAGTGAAGTTCCACTTTAAGTGAAAAAAACGTTACACAACAAAATTACACCCAAGCACCTGGAAACTGCCCAACCCCCCAAAAAAATGTTGGGTTGCCCTCACCAAATGCATACACATATGTAAACACACAATGGGGAAGGCTACGTACAAAAAAAATTATTTACTACACATTACATATCACTGCGTTCTCCTGAGTGAGAGCAATATTTCTAGGGCCATAAGTGATGATTACCCCAGAACTGATGACCCGTAAAAGCTTTCAAAACATCACCTACGGAAAACTTTCAGAACAATCTCGTCTTTTATATTCTACCAAGAAATTGGGCATTATATTGCATTTCTGTGCATTAAAATGTAAAAAGTGTATGCTTTACTGAAAAATTGCACTTGATAAACTGCTATCCTAATACTGTATGACCTACTGCCATTTTATTCCACAGCATCTCTGCTTTCAGAAAATGCATACGGTTTTGGGGTTTTAACTAATCATCAAGCCTAACATGCTTTTAACAAGTGCACCAAAAAAAAAAATCAAAATGTGAAAGGGTTAAATGCAGGATTTATCACAAAAGGGTTCAGAAAGGACTCTAATCTCTAAACACCATGCATGCATAGATAGTTCATATAAAAATATTTAGCTTATTGTTATTAGATGCTACATTTGTTTAAACCTCTTAAAATGTGCATCTGTGAGAAAAGAAAAAAATCTAAAACATCCTGACAGTTCATGCAAGGGTAATCCCTGTATTTTGTCTTTTTTAAAAATGCTGCAAGTACAGAAAATCACCCATTGATCCAGTGTGCTTTTACCCTTCCGTAGTGAGCTGACAACCGTTCCTTTGCAGTGCTGAAATCTCAAGCAACGTTGTCAGCCCTGTCCAGTTCTTGCAGCCTCCATTGACACCACATGTGGTGGGGCTGTGTTGAGTGGCTATTCCAGCCTCACCACGTTTCCAGACAAAATGCCTCGTTTCCCTACCTGCCCAGTTCAAACCATTGTGTTGTGGTGGTTCTGCACAAAGTACTGTTGTTTTTTTTTTTTTGTTCAGCAAGCGCAGTGCGAGGAAATTCACTGCCTCGCACAGCAAGGTTGGCATTGAACTTTAATAAAGTCTGGGTGACATCTCAATAAAGTTTGTTTTAAAAAAAATATAAAAAGGAAACAGAATCGGCACATCATCGCTGCGCTGATCTCAAGCGGACCGCATCATCAAATGTACTGTATGTGAGTGCTTGTGTAGAGCCTCCATCCTATTTTCCTGCTTGTGAATAACTTACTGCTTTTGCACAAAGCTTGAAGTCCAAATACAAGCATCTCTTGCAGCCAGAATGTCTATATTACAACATTGTGTAACACAGTAGTGTCTTCTCAGGACATTCATGTGTCTCATTCCCAAAAATTATCCTTATTTCAAAATATTAGGGGGAGCCATACAAATGATCGCTTTTCACCCCAACTGTTCATCCAGGTGTATAGTACAGATACAGCCTAATACTATAGAGCCATTTATTTTCAAACAGCATACATCTATTGGGGGCTATTTTGCCATCTTCAGTGCATTGTAGGTAAACCATGGCTTCTATGGTATAGGACTTTGGACCCAATGAGAAAGTAAAATGATGAAGTTATACTTTCTCAAAGGTTCTGTCACTCTATACAGAAGTCCAATGGAGATTTTTTTGGATTATTTTTTTCTACAAAACTAGAATTTCATTTTAAATGCATTTCAGAACGGCCTTTAGAGTCTTTTTTAGACATTCTTTTACTGCAGCTATAAGAACATTGGAAATCCATTAAACCTCTGAAATGATATACTCTAAAAAGGCAATTTGCTGTGAAACAAATGTTCGCTATATCAAACAACCTATCTGCTTCCTTGAACACAATTTAGAGGTGCTGAATTATACACATGTGCAAAAAGTTCTCAAACTAAATTTCTCAAAATAAATATTTTCCTATTATATTTTAGTTTCTTTTTATTTTTCAGTCTTCCCCCCTTTGCAGAGCACAATCATTTCAGTGTGGGGGCATGTCTATTTCATTGTAAGCACTAATGGCCACAGGAATTACCTATCACTAAATTTTTTTGTATGTCAAACTGTTCCATCCACTTACAAGCTCCATATAAAGCAATCATAGATGATTTATTGCAGTCACCTAACATGAGCACATTGCTTGGAGTAATATCACTTGCATAGCAAAATCAATAATCCATACAAAGAAATACAGAAAATTGTAGATGATAAAGATAGAGGTGTCTAAATCAGCGATTTTCAGCTTTCAGGGTAATCAACCAGGTACAAATATTTTATACATAGTTACTTTGGTCCAGCTTGGACCAGTGTAAGTATGTCTACTGTATACCATACCTGGCTGATCCTCCTGGAAGCTGGAAATCACTGATGTAAATACCACTACTTTCTTTTCCAGATATATATTCCCAACGCACATGTTCCTGGCTGTCAGACAAGTGGGTGCTGTAGCAACCACTGGCAACACTCAGAACAAAAGCGCACCAAGGACGTCCAGCAAAGGTTCCAATGCTTTGACTATCATATCACAGGTAAAACAGCACCCTTCATCAGGTATGTGATAAGCGCCAAACAAAGCAAAATGATACACTGATAAAAAAAACAATAACATTTTTTTTAAAGCATTCTTACTTCACAGCATCTCTTCACACCCGCCTAAATCTTTTGCACAGTACTGTATGTCAGTAAAATGATTGGCCCCTTCAAACTACTTTTTCAAGACACAGGAGGATATCAGAACAGCTTTAGCCAAAGCCATGAAGGATGATTAAATGGACTTGAGTAAACCAGTAGCAGTCCATTTTGACATACACAGACACCAGATACTGGAACATCTCTGTGCGATCCCCATAGAGAGAAGTGGCGGCTGTAAGCTTCTTGGCTGTTTGGTATTCATTCACTGCTGTATCTCTGGTCTGCCTTTATGTTGCAGTCGGCTCATTTTGGAAAGTTTCCTGTAGTTCTTGACCAGGTTTGCACACACTGCAACAGGGATTTTGGCCCACTCCTCCACACAGATCTCCTCTATATCTGTCAGGTTTCGGTGCTGTCGCTGGGTAACATGGAGTTTCAGCTCCCTCCAAAGATGTTCTATTGGATTTAGGTCTGGAGACTGGCTAGGCCACTCCAGAACCTTGATCTGCTTCTTACGGAGCCACTCCTTGGTGATCCTGGCTGTGTGCTTTGGGTCGTTGTCATGTTGGAAGACCCAGCCACGACCCACCTTCAATGTTCTGACTGAGGGAAGGAGGTTGTTGCTCAAAATCTCACAATAAATGGCCCCATTCATCCTCTCCTTAATACAGTGCAGAAGTCCTGTCTCCTTTGCAGAAAAGCACCCCCAAAGCATGATGTTACCACCCCCATGCTTCACAGTAGGGATGCTGTTCTTGGGATGCAACTCATCCTTCTTTTTCCTCCAAACATGACGAGTGAAGTTTAGACCAAAAAGTTCTACTTTGGTCTCATCTGACCACATGACTTTCTCCCATGCCTCCTCTGGATCATCCAGATGGTCACTGGCAAACTTCAGACGGGCCTGGACATGTGATGACTTGAGCACGGGAACCTTCCGTGCAATGCATGATTTGAAACCATGACGGCGTAGTGTTCTACCGACAGTGACCTTTGAAACTGTGGTCCCAGCTCTCTTCATGTCATTGACCAGCTCCTCCCTTGTAGTTCTGGGCTGATTCCTCACCTTTCTTATCATCAGTGATACCCCACGAGGTGAGATCTTGCATGGAGCCCCAGTCCGAGGGAGACTGACAGTCATCTTTAGCCTCTTCCATTTTCTAACAATTGTTCCAACAGTTGATCTATTTTCACCAAGCTGCTTGGCATTTGCCCCGTAGCCCTTTCCAGCCTTGTGGAGGTCAACAAATTTGTTTCTGGTGTCTTTTGACAGCTCTTTGGTCTTGCCCATGGTAGAAGTTGGCGTCTGACTGACTGTGGGGTGGACAGGTGTCTTTAAACTCAGGTGCTACTAAGTTAGATTAATGAGTGGAGTAGAGGTGGACTTTTTAAAGGCACAGTAACAAGTCTTTGAGAGCCAGAATTCTTGCTGTTTCTTAGGTGTTCAAATACTTATGTTCAGCAGTGCAAGACAAATAAATTCTTTAAAAATCATACAATGTGATCTCCTGAAATTTTTTTTTTTAAATTCTGTCTCTCAAAGTGGGAATGCACCTATAATGTGAATTTCAGACCCCCCCATGATTTCTAAGTTGGAGAATATGCAAAATCGCAGGGTGTTAAAATACTTCTGTTCCTTACTCTGTGTGTGTGTGTGTGTATATATATATATATATATATATATATATATATATATATATATATATATATATATATATATATATATATATATATATATATACATATACACACATATATATGTACAGTGGATATGAAAAGTCTGCACACCCCTGTCAAAATGTCATGTTTTGGTGATTTTTGTGGAATGGCCCAGCCAGAGCCCAGATCTGAATCCAATCAAAAATCTGTGGGTTGATCTGAAGAGGGCTGTGCACAGGAGATGCCCTCGCAATCTGACAGATTTTGCAAGGAAGAGTGGGCAAATATTGCCAAATCAAGATGTATCATGCTGATACACAAAAAGACTGAGTGCTGTAATAAAAACAAAAGGGGCTTCAACAAAGTATTAGTTTAAGGGTGTGCACACTTATGCAACCATATTATTTTAGTTTTTTATTTTTACTTCCCTCCACCTAAAAGATTTCAGTTTGTTATTCAACTAAGTTGTACAGTTTATAGGTTGTATTAAAAGGTGGAAAAAGTTCTGAAATTATTCACCTTTGTCTCATTTTTTTGCATTGCAAAAACCTGACATTTTAACAGGGGTGTGCAGACTTTTTATATCCACTGTATATATATATTTTTTTTTTTTCATAGCACTGCTTTAATATATGTTAATGTAAATTAAATTTTGCTTTCCTTCTGTTTTTTTTTTTTTTTTTTACTTGTTTTATTTTCTCTCTTTTGTTCTCTGCATTTTCTTTCCCCCCCACTTCTCTTTTGTTTTTTTTATTTTACAGTTTATTTTTTCCTTCTTTTTCAATTTGTTCTTCTCTTTCTTTATTGTTTGTAATTATCCTGGAGCCCATCTTTATTCGTTTGTCTTTTTATTTTTTTAGCTTCACATTTGCTGTCACTTGTTTGGCTCCTCTTCTCTCTTAATGCTCCTGTGGTTCTATGAACACCACCAGCCATACAGTGCAATGTGTGATTCTCAATGTCAGCAGTGTAACATATTGGCAGCATGCGGCCTGCCCAATGGGCTGTGACACTGGGCGGCCATACAGTGCATTCACAAACCAACTGTTGCCTGACAGCAGGGACGTGCACACTGTGGGACTGTGCTTACCCGCACCGATCAGGTTGCTTCTGACAGATGCATCCAATTATTACATCCTCTTAAAATACGTTTAATTCACCAATTAGGGGCTCTCAACTTTTTTGGTATAAAAGCAAAGAGCCACAGGGTATCACAGATATTTAATGTTCCTTTTTACACATTAGTAAATAGGTGAATGTTTATGTCATTTTAGATATAGTTTTGCTGGACCAATGATGTCATTAATACATCGGGGCAGGGAGCAATCAATTCTCTTGTGATTGGTGGATGTATTTTTAAAGTAGTTGTAAAGCCTAAAGGTTTTTTTTACCTTCATGTATTCTATGCATGAAGGTAAAAAACCTAAAGTATGCAGTCCCCCCAATACTTACCTGAGCATAATCCTGATTCAGCGATGTTCACAGTAGCTGCTGCTGTCCTGGCTCTCTGCCTCCTCACTGGCTCAAAGACAGCAGTGGGAGCTTGCTGTTGCTCCTGTTGCTGCCATTTACAGCCAGTAAGGAGGGAGTAGGGGAGGGGCTGAGCCACACTCTGTGTGTCTTATGGACACACAAAGCGGGGCTCGGGAGTGAACATGCACAAGTGCCCCCAGAGCAAGAGGCTTGCTCTGGGGCACTCGGCAAGAGGGTTGAGCCCAGAGCACCAGCGGGGGTCCCAAGAAGAAGAGGATCGGGGCTGCTCTGTGCTAAACCCTTGCACAGAAGAGGTAGGTATGACATATTTGTTATAAAAAAATGCCTTTAGTATCACTTTAAATATAATTTTGTTTTGCACTAAGCTTGTCACATGCCTGATTAAGGGGTCCTGCTATGATGTGATTGTCAAACAAAACATTGGATCAACTCGCTTTTGAGTCCTGTAGTGAACGACTGCTCTGCTGCATTTAGAACACAGAAGCGCAGCTGCTTGGCATGGGCACCATTCAAAGAATGCGTAGCATTCTCTGAATGGAGGCAGAACATTTTCTGATTGGATTAGGTGTAAAGGGTGACATCACCACCCCACTTCATCCAAGAACGCTTTGCATTCATTCAGAGAATGTAAAGCAATCTCTGAATGGTGCACATGCTGAGCGGGTGACCTCCTGTGTTCAGAAACCAGCTGCTCAGTGGAGGCCCGGAAGCTCAAAGGAGATCACTATCGTAGTGGTGTCTACTTCAGTGATTTCCAGCTACCATGGGGATCAGTCAGCTATTGTATATGTATATAGTTACACTGGTCCACAATGGATCAATGTAACTAAATAAAAAGGATCCAAACCTAGAATTTTTCTTTAAACTCCTCAAAAGAGCACACTGCCCTGTGGTATATTTCATGTAAAGCAGTACTTGTATTTCATGATATTAGGTGGCCAAGCAGTACTGCGATCCACATTGTTATGTGACCAAGTCTCTCCAAAGCACAATCCTTCAATCCATTGAAAAGCTGTCAATCTGGCTCAATAGCTAGACTGCACATGTAATTATGTTCACAGGCACGGTCTTCTACTGATGTGACTATCCATGTTCTCAGCAACCATAAAGACCCATAATAGGACAAAGACTGTGGCATAGTCGCCTTATAAGAGCACTTGGCTCAGTACTGTAAAATGATTGAAATAGCTATAGAGCTATGTAAATTATTAACCACAATCTAAGATGCTCAGTGTCACTTCCATTCAAAGTATAAAAGCTCTTTGAATGTCTCACATACACATATGAACATCCACAATGTAATCCTTGTTTATCAAAGGGTCTGGTACTGATATGCATAAACCGGATGTACTAAAATGCAATACTGATATAAAAACAGTAAGCATGAAGTGTATGCAAAGTTAGACACAGGGATGTTCTTTCACATTCCTGGACCTCTTTACCTTTGACTTGTGTTGTGCATGTAAGGTTTGACTTAACCACTTCCATACCGGGCACTTTTACCCCCTTCCCTCCCAGGCCATTTTTCAGGTTTCAGCGCTCTCACACTTTGAATGACAATTGCGCGGTCATGCAACACTGTACCCAAACTAAAATTTTATCATTTTCTTCACACAACTAGAGCTTTCTTTTGGTGGTATTTAATCACCGCCGGGGTTTTTATTTTTTGCTAAATTAACAAAAAAAGACCGACAATTTTGAAAAAAAAAACACGTTTTTCTTTGTTTCTGTTATAAAAGTTTGCAAATAAATAATTGTTCTTCATAAATTTAGGCCGAGATGTATTCTACTACATGTCTTTGGTGAAAATAACACAAATTAGGATGTATCTTTTAGTTATAGAGTTCACAAACTATGGTATAGATCTGAATATTGATCAATCCTGAAGTACTGACAGCCAATCTAATTTCTTGAGGTCCCAGAATGTCAGAATAGTACAGATATCCCCCAAATGACCCCTTTTTGCAAAGTAGACAATCCGACTTACTTCGTAAGAGGCATGGTGAGTTTTTTGAAGTTGTATTTTTTTTTGTCACAATTTTTTTGAAAAATAATTTTCACTATTTTTTTATTTACATACTGTCACCAATGCAGTACAGCGTCATCATATAACTGGCATGACGGTGATCAGGGACACTGACTGGTGACAGTATGAAAAAAATATATATACATTTTTTTTTAATTTTTTTTTTAATTTTTTATTACATTTTTTTTTAGTTTTTTTCATATTTCACTATGACCAAAGTAGTACAATGTTACCATAGTAACATTGTACTACTTTAGGGAAGTGATCAGTATTTTTTTTTTTACACAATTTGCTTATAGCAAAGAATTACTTTGCTATAAGCAAGCATTTACCAGAATGACGATTCATTCAGGGTTTTTTTTTTTGTGCTTAGCTGTGATTTGGCCACAGCTAATCACATGACATGTGCATGTGATCACTGTGACCATTCACAGCTAGACACTAGTATACAATGGATGGCATGAATGAAGCCATCCATTGTATACAACTGTCATGTGACCTGCTGTGATTGGTCACAGCAGGTCACATGGTACCGGCAACGGGGGTCGGTACTCAGATCTGTCATCGGCTGTGTCCGAGGTACACGGCTGGTGACAGATCGCGCCTCTGTGCGGCTCTGCAAGCGTGAAAACTGCGCATGCCCATTTGGCGTCCAACCCAGAAATCTACAGCATTTTGCCGGTTGCCAAAAGGCTATTGGCCGGGCGGCTATTGGTTAATATTTGATGTGATTTCTTTCCTCCTATGGAATATACTATCAGAAGATTGGTAAGATGAGCCCTGTATTACTCTGATAAACACTGCAGTGTAGGTGTTTATGCCGTATTTGTATGTGAGACACTGAAAGAGAGGAGCTTTTAGACTTTGAACAGAAGCCACGTTAAGAATTTCAAATTCTGAATAACTTTTATATGTGTATCTGTAGCTATTCATTTCAAGAATTCTACACTATCAAGCAAAGTATTCTTAAGTGGAGGCTATGTCACAGTCTTTACCATGTTCTGGGGATTTATTTGTTCTCAAGATTATGAAGATCCACATCAGTAGAAGAGAGTATCTGAAAGCATAAATACATGTACAATTGAGTTCTTGAGCTTTTAAAGCATTAAAGGATTGTTCTTTGGAGAGAGTTGGTCACATAATGTGGATTACAGTACTACTTGACACTTCAATATTGTGAAATGCAAGCATTGCTATGCATGCGATAGAATAGTGAGTGATGTACTTTTATTAAATATATAGTATCCTCTACAATTTATTATTTATTTCAGGTACTATTATAGCACCGTCAATTTACGCAGCGCTTTACATATATATTGTACATTCACATCAGTCCCTAACCCTCAAGGGGTGTACAATCTAAGGTCCCTAACTTACATCCATACATACACATACTAGGGCCAATTTAGACAGGAGCCAATTCACCTACCAGCATGGCTTTGGAGTGTGGGAGGAAATCGGAGTACCCGAAGGAAACAATTGCTTTATACTGCATGCATTATTATAAGTATTGCTATGCATGTGATTTTATACCAACAGTTTTGAGGTATCTATGTAATACATCTCCTAGAATTGCTTTATATGGAGCAGTATAGATGGGGAGCAGTTTCACATTAGAGTAACTTTTTAACCAGCACTGGATTTCTGCATCTTGGATCTCTCTTTCTTTCATATCAAGCATTACAAATACTGCTGTGTGTGTAGGGGTGATGCCAGGGAGGGGGTATGGATACGCTTAAGTAAACTCAAAAATTCTTCAAGTACTCCCATAGCACTCTGGTCAATTCACAGAGTCCATTTGTCACTTTAGTTGTATTTTTTTTTATATATTTCTGCTTCTCAACTGCCTTTTTAATATACTGCACCGGGACTTTTTTTTTTAATCTGTGGAGGGATACAGCAGCTTGCAGGCACAGCTCCCGATACTATGTGGAAAGTTCCAGCTGCAGGCAGAGTGATATTTTCCCGGTGCACTCTACAAGAAAAGGAGAAATGGATCCATGCATTTGGGTGCAGGAGGAGGCAGCCTCCGAGAGGGGAGGAGGAAGAACTTTTGGGTGCCTGTGTGCACTGCGCAGTAGCCAGGGAATTAGATGATGATGATCAGCCTTCAGCCAGGTGAGGTCAGTGACATTACCTCACCACCAAAGCAGTAGTCCAATCCAGAATAAGAATATACAGATGATGTGATGGGGATCTCTGATCTTATGGGGTGCTTCTGATGTGAAAGAGAAGTTTCTGATGTGATTGGGGAACTCTGATGTGAGCTGAAACTGCTGATGTGAAGGTGGAGCTTATGTACAAAAAAAAAAGAGCACACTAATGTGATGGGGTAACAATAATGAGGGGGGGGACCACAAATTTGATGGGAGGATTTTTAATGTGATGGAAGACCTGACATGATGGGGCACTACTGATGTGAAGGGGGTGGGGGCTTCCGGTGTGATGGGGGACCTTTGATGTGATGGGGCACTTCTGATATGACAGATGACCTCTAATGTGAAGGTGAGGCTTATGTGCAAATTAAAGCACTCTGATGTGATGGGGGGGGGGCACTGATTTGAAGGGGGGATCAATGATGTGGCAAGGGGCCTCTGATGTGATGTGGGACTTATGTGATAGCAGGACTTCAGACTTCATGCGGTGCTTTTGATGTTATGGGGGACCTCTGACAGTGTGAGGACTGCAACAGAAAGCACCCTAATATGACCTGGGGTGACTTCTAATGGGAGGGGGGGGGACACTGACAAAAATGGGGAGACCTCTGAAGGGATGGGGGCTTTGAATGTGACTGGAGACTTTATGTGATGAGGGATCACTGACATGATGTGATTGGGGGCCTCTGATGTGACAGATGACATCCGGTATGAAGGTGGGGCTTATTTGCAAAAGAAAGCACCCTGATTTGATTGGAGTTACCTCGGATGTGATGGGGCACCTCTGACCTGATGGAGCACTTTTGATGTGAAAGCTTCAACACTAAAAGCCACAAATTCACTTTATTATACTCTCACATTTGTATTACAGGGGCAACACCAAAGACGTGACTGATGGCACTGTCAAAGGAAAGTGGCAGCTAAAATGAACCTGAGAAACAATCATCGAAGGAGTGATTATAAAGCCTCTCCAAACCAATTGAACAACCATTCGGCTGACCTTAGCGCTACCTAGGAAATTCTTAAAGTACGATAAAGTCAGAAAGTCCTCTGAGTTTACCCAGAATTTAATACGCTCTACAGCAGATTTCTTTCACAATGTTCATCCTCCTTTTACACTAGTAAAAAGGTGGTCTTGGAAGCAGGGAATACACCAGCCTGCTGAGATTTAGGTCAATTCAGAAAACAACTAGCAAATTAGCAGTTGCAAAAAATTAGTTAGCAGGCAGGTATCTGCTGAAGGTGAAATGCAAATTAGTATCTCTGGAGTCAAAGAAAACATTTTGTGTTACTGCTATCCAGGGAATACAACTTAAAGTGTTATTAAACCCAGGACCCTACATTCACCATATCTGGTCTCCCATAGTACACAAAACATGGAAATGCAATTATTTTAGTAAATATAACCTGCTAAATACCTTTTGTCATCAGCAGTACATAGCAGTCTTGTGACTTCTATCACTGTTCAGCAGAGCACTGGTTAAAGCTTGTAGGAGGAGTTTTCTTTCTCTTCTCTTCTGTGAGATTGCATAACCCCTGGCCCTTTGTCTGAACAGTGCTGATTGGCTCTGTGCTGATCACATGCACTCTCCCAAGAAAAAGAAAAAACTCTCTAGCAGTGCACACCAAACTGAGCATGTGCAGAGTGTCCCCAAGGCCGTGTTCTACCAGGAGATGAAATGGGGAACGTGAAAGAAGGGAAGGATCAGAGAGGACATGATCAAACATCCTTTTTATACAACGCAGAGGATTAACCCCCTCAATTTCACATTGAGTATAACAAGCATGCTTTACTGCATATACAGACTGATTTTATTGCTGTGGGTTTAGTAACACTTTAAAGTCTTTTCATCTTAAAGCGTACATGTAAAAGAGAAATACTGGATCGACTGTTTAGATTTGTATCTTCCAAGGATGTTATGCTGTTCTATGCATCACGACTTAGCAAGTCATTGAACTGACATATGTGTCCTAGCAGCATACAGGTGGACCTATCTCTGCAGTCCCTGAAGTTACTATTAGGGGTTCATTCACATCAACCTAATCAGATGAGGTGCATTTCATGCATATGAAGTAATGTGCGCAGCATTAAAGCAGTCCAATTAATTAAATGGCTTCCCAACACACCAGACTGGATCATAAATAGAGCAGGCTCCATTATTTGTGTAACAACACACAGGCGTGCTGTGAAGGCTCACTGGGGAGATATTCAAAATGACACATTACACTGGGAAACAAATTTTTCAAAAGTTTTGCTTCCTTAAAATCCTTTGGTTGATTACGATACACCCTTCAAATTTAACACAAATATAATTTTGGAATAACTGCGCCATGTAGGAATCTTGAGAAATATGAAATTAACTTTTAAGGATTGTAATGTATTTCATTCCATAATTTTGCCGACAGGCTGCATGAGTTCAAAAGTGATAAAAGTATTTTCACTTGTACGGTACGCCTCATTGCAGTGTTCAACAATGGTCAACAGCACTGATAGATTCTATGGCCATGATACCTTTTTTTCCATTTGACAATGTCCTGGTGAAACCTTTCACCATGTTCCTCACTGACTGCACTTAGATTTTCAGAAAAAAATCCAAATGTGAATGCAGAAAATAAATCTTCAGTGATATGTTGCACTCCAAGTGATTTTCTCTGGCTGCACAAACAGATCTTCAAACAGTCATTGGTCATGTATCTGATCTGTGGGCCAACAAAAATCTCTTCCTTATTCTTGGAATCAGTTATTCTCGGAAAAATGTGTCTCAAACAACAAAAACCCTCACCTTCCTTGTTCATCGCTTTCACAAAATGTTTTATCAGTCTGAGTTTTATTTGAAGCGAAGACAAAAATATCTTTGTCAAATCCACAAGTGACTCATGTGCCATGTTTTTCTGTCCTAGAACCAAATTCTTTCAGAGTGACCATTTCTTTCTAATATAATGCAACTCTCTTGCAAGGCTATCCCATTCACATATGTAACAAGAGTCCTTGGGATATGCAAACTGGATTCCAAGCAGCAGAGCAACCGCTTTTAGTTCTTCACAGATATTCCAGTTGTACTTGGCGTATTGTATGTGCTCCAACAACAGTTCGAGGTTTTAATATGTTTCTTTTTTGTGTGCAACATAGCCAGCAGAATTGTAAAAACTGAAGATTTCTATCTTCTGTTACAAGATAGGTTAACCCAGGGGTCTGCAACTTTTAAGACATAAAGAGCCACTTGGACCCGTTTCCGAAGGGAAAAAAAAGACTGGGAGCCGCAAAACCATTGCAACATTTAAAACAAATCCGACACTGCATATATTGTTTCTTACCTTAATGCTATATACAGGATCGTGCAGTTAGCTTCATCCCCCATATAGTAATTCATCCCCCATAGTAATTCATCCCCCATATAGTAATTCATCCCCCCTATAGTAATTCATCCCCCATAGTAATTCATCCCCCCTATAGTAATTCATCCCCCATAGTAATTCATCCCCCATAGTAATTCATCCCCCATATAGTAATTCATCCCCCATAGTAATTCATCCCCCATATAGTAATTCATCCCCCATATAGTAATTCATCCCCCCTATAGTAATTCATCCCCCACATAGTAATTCATCCCCCATAGTAATTCATCCCCCATAGTAATTAATCCCCCATAGTAATGCATCCCCCATATAGTAATTCATCCCCCACATAGTAATTCATCCCCCACATAGTAATTCATCCCCCATAGTAATTCATCCCCCATATAGTAATTCATCCCCCATAGTAATTCATCCCCCATATAGTAATTCATCCCCCATATAGTAATTCATCCCCCCTATAGTAATTCATCCCCCATATAGTAATTCATCCCCCATATAGTAATTCATCCTCCATAGTAATTCATCCCCCCTATAGTAATTCATCCCCCATAGTAATTCATCCCCCATATAGTAATTCATCCCCAATATAGTAATTCATCCCCCCTATAGTAATTCATCCCCCATATAGTACTTCATCCCCCATAGTAATTCATCCCCCATAGTAATTCATCCCCCATAGTAATTCATCCCCCATATAGTAATTCATCCCCCATATAGTAATTCATCCCCCATATAGTAATTCATCCCCCCTATAGTAATTCATCCCCCATATAGTAATTCATCCCCCATATAGTAATTCATCCTCCATAGTAATTCATCCCCCCTATAGTAATTCATCCCCCATAGTAATTCATCCCCCATATAGTAATTCATCCCCAATATAGTAATTCATCCCCCCTATAGTAATTCATCCCCCATATAGTACTTCATCCCCCATAGTAATTCATCCCCCATATAGTAATACATCCCCCATAGTAATTCATCCCCCATAGTAATTCATCCCCCCTATAGTAATTCATCCCCCCTATAGTAATTCATCCTCCATAGTAATTCATCCCCCATAGTAATTCATCCCCCATAGTAATTCATCCCCCATATAGTAATTCATCCTCCATATAGTAATTCATCCTCCATAGTAATTCATCCCCCATATAGTAATTCATCCTCCATAGTAATTCATCCCCCATAGTAATTCATCCCCCATATAGTAATTCATCCCCCATATAGTAATTCATCCTCCATAGTAATTCATCCCCCATAGTAATTAATCATCCATATAATAATTCATCCCCCATAGTAATTCATCCCCCCTATAGTAATTAATTCCCCATATTGTCTCAATTAACTTACCTTTGCTCCGCGCGTTCCTCTCGCTGTGTTCCCGCGCTGTGTTCCGGTCTTCAGGGCGGACTGTGAGAGGAGTTCGTCACACTGCCCCGCCTACATCCTGGCTGCCCCGCCTACATCCTGACAGCTAATGTTCCACGCTCCGCGGGCTGGATTAAAAGAGTCCTGACTTTTGAGGCAGCCACCCGAGAGGAGGGAGGGGAGTGGGCGCCCGGCACACAGAAGAGCCGCATGTGGCTTGCGATCCGCGGCTTGCCGACCACTGAAACCCTATTGCCTGTCACCTGGTGGGCAGTGTGCTCCGGAGCCGCAGCAAAGATGAAAAAGAGCCGCATGCGGCTCTGGAGCCGCGGGTTGCCGACACCCGGGTTAACCAATTGAAGACCAGGCCTATTCTGACACTTTTTTTTTACATGTAAAAATCAGCAATTTGTTTCCTAGAAAATTACTTAGAACCCCCAATCATTATATATTACAAAGCAGAGTCCCTAGAAAATAAAATGGTGGGTTTTGCAATTGTTTATGTCACACAATATATTTGCAGTGCTTTTTTTTCAAATGCGGTTTGTTTTTGGAAAAATACACTTTAAAGAATTGTAATGCACAAAAACACAACTTAATATCCAAGTGTTTGGTAAAATACATAATATGATGTTATGCATTTAGACAGATGCACAAAAACACAATATATTGCCCAATTGTTTGATATATCATAAAAAACTATGTCACCCTGAGTAAATGGATAACAAACATGACATGCTTTAAAATTACGCAGGTATTTATTATATTTACACTGTACCTTGCCTTTTTTTTTTTTTCAATCACTGTTATTGTTATCACAGGGAGGGAAAATATCCCCTGTGATAGCAATAGACAGTGACAGGTAATCTTTTCTGAGAAATCTGGGGTCTATTAGACTCTAGAACTCTCCTTAAAGCCTCTGATCACAGTGATCTTGTGAGATTGGTGTGATCAGATGCTTTCTCAATTTTAAAATGGCGCTGCTTATATCCGGCGAAATGGAAATGAGGAAATGCTTGTTGCTTCCGGTCTCTTAAACCATAGAGATGACTGGAGGCATTCCAGTCTCCGATTCTATAGTCAGCTAGTGGAACTTCCAACTGCATTTTTGGGTTTCCCCAGGGGAATGGGAGAGCCCAAGAAAACCTTGGAAGGCAGCAGGAGGGGTGGGGTAGTGCCTTCCCGCTGCTTGTAAAAGCAATCCAGCGGCTAATTAGTGGCTAGGATTGTTTTTATATGAAAGCCGACCACCAGCTGAAAAAAACGATACCAAGATGATGCCTGTAGCTGCAGGCATCATCCCAGTATAACCACTCAAATTGCAGTGAAGTACCAGCATGTTGCTGGTCCATGTTGGGCATATACAGTATGTTATAGCAAAAAACATGGGCATATGATGAATCGGGTCTGTGGACCAATATGACCGTAATTCTTTTTTGTAATGCCCATAAAGTTTTAAATTTAGAAACCATGATAGGTTTCCAAGCGAATTGTCAGGCAGGAGCTGAATTTGGGTGGGCATATATTGTGCATATAAATTTCTTTGGCCCACAATCAATTGATACAAATTTTCTGTGAAAAACAGTGGAGGGGCTAAATGCTAGTGCTGGCAGCGAATGGGGCTGATCCTGCTAACACTTTGCGATTTTGGGGACACTATACAGAGGATCCACTAGTCTAGTTCTGTTTGTGATCAATATATTGATCCGTACAAACACTATAATAGAAAGTAACCTATAGTGTGAGTGCAATAGTGTGTGGGCGTATAATGCTAGCTGACCCTGGCTGGGAGGCAAGCTTACAGACCCTGATACTATCTGATGTTGCTAGTGGCAGTAATACAGTGATCAGTGAAAAATCCTATATGCCGATACTGTACTAATGGCAATGGCTGGGTGATGGGGTGATTTGCCCAGAGCCACCGCTCGCCCACACATTGCAGGCAGGCAGTCAGCAAGTAGTTAAAAAAAAAAATCTCAATACAGTATTCTTAATTTTATTTAACATTTTATTATTATTTTTTAAAACTTTTATCAGAGTAGTACAAAGTTATCATTGTAACCTTGTACTACTCTTGGGGGGGGGGGGATGATCAGGGACTTTTTTTGTTTTGTTTTTTACACTTTGCTGTGCAGGAGCAATATAGGTTATTGCTCCTGCACTGCTGAGCTTGCTTTGAACTGTCATGAATGCGTTAAGTTCACAATAAGAGATCTGTGATTGGCTAGAGCTAATCCCATGGTACAGGGTGCTGTGATTTGCCCCATGTACCATGTGAGAACCGTGGGCCAATCATAGCTCATCAGAAAGAGAAGCAAAGCTGTTATGAATGAGATTGATTCATAACAGTTTTGTTGTCATTGTGATCATGTGATTGCATAGTGATCACATGACCATCGGGTCCCATTCACCAGCATCTTCAGCGGCAAGCGGTTAAGAACAGAGCTGTATTTAAATTGGTAATCTAGCTTTCTTGCAGTGGCTATTACCAGTACATTTTTTTATCCTCTCCTTTTTTTCATGTCAAGGTTGATGAATATAGTTTTTACTCCACATGTAGCTATTGTTCAGGTATTCTACAGAAGAGTAATAATCCTGAATAAGCATCAAGTCTTTTCATCGGTATCTACCACCATCGTGTTGTTTCAGCAAGCTAAAAATGGCACTAACAAATGACACAGTGTAGGGAACGCAGCTGGTGCTGAGGACAAGAAGCCGCTACAAATAGTTTTTGCATTGTATATATTAGATATTCAATATTTGTGCAGCTGAGCAGCTTATTAATATGTCAGTTCACTTACATAGGTCTTAAAAAATGATAACATTTTGGGCCCTCTTTTCTCAGATTTTCCTTCAATTATTTATAGAGGGCCCCTCCTCTGTGACTTTAAATTGCCCCTAATCTTATTGATCCCCCTTTAAACCAATGTTTTTTCAGTCTATGACAGGATTTTTTTCCTTGCTGCAGATGTGCGATATGTAAACTGAATACATAAAAGGGCAGAAAGTTTACTAGTTTTCAATCTGTTACTTCTTCATTTAAAAACATGGTATACACGTTACAATCCCCATGAAGCCTACAATACATTCACCGCACTGTACGAATCTTACAAACTTCCTTGTATGAACATGGCGAGGTTTTTCTGAACATATCGTTTCAAAGCACTATGAGGTTAACAATAGAAAAAATCCAGAAGGAACTATTTTTATGGCTATTGACAAATTTACGCTAAATTGGGGGGTAGTCATATCAGATGAGAAATTCCTAAATTGGAGACTTGTTGGATATATGATCTAAAAAAACATTCACCCTATTTGGGTTACATATAGAATGGGACATGAATTGCTTAACCACTTGCCTACTGGGCACTTATACCCCCCTTCCTGCCCAGGCCAATTTTCAGCTTTCAGCACTGTCACCCTTTGAAAGACTATTGCGCGGTCATGCAACACTGTACCCATATGACATTTTTATCATTTTTTTGAGGCAGATGGAGCTTTCTTTTGGTGGTGTTTAATCAGCTCTGGGTTTTTTATTTTTTGCTAAACAAACCAAAAACAACTGAAAAATTTGAAAAAAAAATTGTTCTTTCTTAGTTTTTGTTATAAAATTTTGTAAATAAGGGATTTTTCTCCTTCACTGATGTGCGCTAATGAGGCTGCAGTGATGGGCACTGATAGGCCCATCAGCACTGATAGGTGGCACTGATGAGTAGGCACTGGTAGGTGGCCCTGATGGGCATTGACAGGCAACACTGATGGGCACTGAAAGGCAGCACTCATATATGGTACTGATAGGTGGCACTGATTGGCAGCACTCATAGGTGACACTGACTGGCGCTGATAGGTGACACTGAAAGGCAGCTCAGATGGGCACTGATACGTGGCATTGATGTGCACTGGTAGGCACTGATATGTGGCATTGATGTGCACTGGTAGGCACTGATATGTGGCATTGATGTGGCACTAGCAGGTGGCATTGATGAGCACTGACAGGTGGCACTGCTGGGGCTACACTGAACATCAGTGCCATGATCATCAGTGTACATGTCCCCTCTGAGGAATGCCAATTACCGGCCCTCCTAACCTCACGAGCTGTCTACGTGACAGCTAGTGAGGAGAGAAATGCCGATAGCCGACATTTCCTTATTTACAATTATGATTGGACACAGCTGATCACATGACCGAGCCAATGTCTTCAGCTCTTTCCATTGATTGGTGATCAGCTGTGTCCGAGGGACACAGTGCACCACCAATCACCGCGCCCCCAGTTGATAATACCAGTTGATTAAATCAATTGTGGCTTTCAGCTACGCTGGATCCTTGAGGTTTATCAGTCCAATATTTTAGCTTATGAACTTCAATCTTGAGTTCAATTATATTACTGGGGCTATTGATAATATTTTTTTACTTGTAATTTATGTATATTTCCTATGATTTTCACCTTTTCAATTTTGTAGAATTTTGTAAATGTTTATATGACTTGCCATGGAGGTCATCTTTCCATGGTTCACTGGAGTCCCAAAGGCTTAGAAATGGCTTTGTAACCCTTTCCAGACTGATACCTGTCAAGTACTTTGTTCCTCACCTGTTCTTGAATCACTTTAGATCTTGGCAGGCTGTGTTGCTTTTTTAGATCTTTCAGCGTGCGCCACTTTGTCAGGCAGCCTATATTTAAGTGATTTCTTGATTCAACAGATCTGGCAGTAATCAGGCCTGGGTGTGGCAAGTGAATTTTAACTCAGCTTTCCAAAAAATGTGGTTAATTCAATTCATTCATGATGCGGATGGGGATTACTTTTTCACATAGAGACAGGCAGGTTTGGTCAGCCTTTTTCACTTAAATTAAATTATAACTTAAAAACTACATTTTGTATTTACTTGGTTTTATCTTTGTGTCATATTTAAATTTATTTGGTGATCTGAATCATTTAAGTGTGAAAAATATGCAAAACAGAAAAAAAAATCAATCAATCAGGAATGCAGCAAAGACATTTTCACAGCACTGTAGCTTGGTGTCATATGCAAACACTAAAATTATGTTTTTTTAATCCCAGATACTATATAATTTATAAATAGGTTAAAAAGTAGGGGTCCAAACCCTGAACCTTGAGGTACACCATTAATAAGCTTGGACCATTCATAGTATGAATCGATAATCACTACTCTTTGAATATGATCTTTTAGCCGGTTTTCTATATTCATGAACTAAATTTTCTGAGCCTATAACTAACTTACACATTAGTCGTGTGTGGGGAACTGTGTCAACTGCTTTTGCAAAGTCAATACTTCATTCACAGCCACTCCTTTTTTTCCTAAGTTTCTGCTTACCCCCTCATAAAAAGAAATCAGATTTGCCAACTTCAGTAATTTGTCAATCCATGTTGACTATCCATTTGTCATTCCATGCAATCCATGTCAATCCATTCTGACTACTGCTTAGAATATTGTTTTCTAACAAAAACATCTCTATGGTCTTTTATTAAACTCATCCATCTAAGTACGTCTGTTGCCAGCCCAAATCCCAGGAACTGGGTAGTCAATGCTCCTTAAAATATCAGACGAATTTTGTTCCATGCATGGGCATTGTGGTTGAACAGAAGTTGATCTACTGAGCGACTTCTGTTCAACCAGCCTACTTAGAAAATTTCCACACGATTAGCGTTACATCCTATAGACTGCAGCACTGATCAGTGTATTCTGATGGTGGGGAAGTCTTTTCACTGTCAGAAAGCAAAGACACAGTAGGGAGGATTCCCCTATCCACTTTGAATGTAAGGATGGGGGAATCGGGTCAGTTTGGTTCAATTAAATAAAAACTGACTCATCTATGGCCAGCTTAAGATTTTAGGTTTTCTCTAGTTGCTGTCAACAAAGCTGGTTCCTGGATTAGACTGACTGGCTTCTGAATTCCATATTAATTTGTCCACCAATGACTTAGCTGCATATGTGTTCAAGGTCAGTGACTTTGAAGTGAAGTTTGATGCAAGTCAACATAGTTAGAAGGAGAGGTCATCATTGTAACGTGGCCTTTAAAACATGGGGCAACATGCAAACATGAGTTACAATAAAATTCAATACAGGAAAAATCAGAGGGCCCTGCTCATTAGAGCTTACAATATAAAAGGGGAGGGTCAAGTGATACAAAAGATAACTGTGGGGGATGAGCTGATGGAGAAAATAAAAGTACAGTTGTTAGGTGGAGGCAGGAAAGGCTTCTTTGAAGAGAAGAGTTTTTAGAGATTGCCTAAAAGTGGACAGAGTAGGAGAAAATCATACAGATAGGGGTAGGGAATTCCATAGGATGAGAGAGGCTCAGGTGAAGTCCTGGAGGCAAGCATAGGAGGAGGTGACAAGGGAACTACAGAGCAGGAGGTCTTCAGAGGAACGAAGAGAGCAATTTGGTTGGTATTTTGAGACTAGGTTATTGATGTAGCTAGGGGCCGAGTTGTGGATGACTTTGTAAGTTGTTGATAGTATTTTGAATTTAATTCCTTATGTGAGTGGCAGCCAATGCAGGAATTGGCAGAGAGGAGTGGCAGACACTGAATGATTGGTAAGTTAGATGAGCCTGGCAGCAGCATTCAAGATGGACTGGAAGAGGGATAGCCTATGTAAAGGTAAGCTAATGAGAACGGAATTGCAGTAGTCAAGTCAATAAATAACCTGGGAGTGAATTAGGAGTTTTGTGGTGTTATTGGTTAGGAAGGGGCGTGGTTTATTGATGTTGTGGAGGTTGAGATGGCAAGCTTTGGAAAGAGATTGGATGTGGGGCTGAAAGGAGAGTTCAGAGTCCAGGATTACACTGAGCACCATGGCATGTGTGGACAGGTTGGTGGTTGTGCCATTGATCTTGACAGAGAAGTCAGGTGAAGGGGCACATAGGGGAGGAAATATTAAAAGCTCCTTTTTGGATAGACTGAGTTTGAGAAAGTGGTGTGATGTCCAGACTGATATGTTGGCCAGTAAGTTAGTGATGCAGGAGGAGATTGATGTTGTGAGCTGAGGGGAAAAGAGATAGATTTGGGTGTCGTCAACTTAGAAATGATATTAGAAGCCATGGGAGGCTATCAGCTGAGCCACGGAGGAAGTGTAGATTGAGAATATGAGAGGTCCAAGAATAGAACCTTGGGGGACCCTGAAGGACAAAGGAAGAGGGGAGTGGGAAGTAGAACTGTAAGTGACACTGAAGGTCAACCATATCAAAGGCAGACAAAAGGTCCATAAGCAGGAGTACAGAAATGCAGTTTGTAAGGCAGAATGAAGTGGTTAGTAGGTTGCAAATCCCCCCATCCCCTCAGTTAGCACAAATCCCCCCTCCTAGTATAAATCCTGCTCCTAGCACCCCCCCCCCCACCACCCACCTGCAAAACCATCCCCCTCCAAAGTCCCCTCTCCTACCACAATTTTTCCCCTACTAGCCACAACCTCCTCCCCCTGCAAAATGCCCCCTCTAGTCCCAAATTCCCACAGAACAAATTCTTAAGCCCCCCCCCCCCCCTGCCTTCATCCCAGCAAAAATACAGAAAGCCCTGTACAGTCTGATGATTAAAGGTTTCATCTGCTAACTTCTGTGTACAGAGAGCAGGGAGAACATATCTTTACTATTGCTGGCAAAACTGAAAGCTGTGCAAGTCGCCCATCCACACCCAACCAACCGATGACATCATTGGTTGCTAAGGAGAGGTCGGGTTGCCCACACAGCTTTCTGTTTTTCTGGCAATAGTAAAGATAGCAGCAGAGAGGGGGGATAAAGCCTAGAGGAAGAATGGGATGTGCTCTCCCTCTGTACACAGACGTTTACAGAGGAAACCTTTAATTGGACTGCATAGAGCTTTCTGTAATTTTGCCATGGCACCCCTGGGGACTCTTTGCAGCACCCTTGTTGAAAACTCCTGATTTAGCTGACTAGATTAGTCATTCAAACATTCACTGATACTTTTATTCTCCTACACTCAATAAGGCTAAGGGAAACTGAGACCCTAGTTACTATGAACAGCAAGAACAGGTAATTCATCAGATATGTTTATGAATAAAACCCACTGTGACTGACATTTTAAAATGTAGGCAATGGAATAGGTCTGTGTTCCCTACAAAATCCAGGATGGAGCTGTCTTTTATTGCTGGGCAAAGGATGACAGATGAGATGCAATAGGGCTGACATAAACACTTTGGGGACAGTGAGGTGCAACTTATAGCAACAAAATATTAATTAGACAATGTGACTCCGTCATAGGCAGGTCCAGTTCCTCCCTATCAAGTACCTGTTCTCTATACCAGCACTACAGTTTCACTTGTAATGCACCAAACAGAAAATTCCATTTGCACTCTAGTTTTTTTGCACATATCGCAACCACTACTTTTTACTTGTACATAAAATACTCTATAAACAGTTTTAAAAAAAGAGAGAGTGATTTTAGCACAGTGACCATATTTCCTGATTAGAATAGACAGCTTATATAGCTGATACAATGTAAAGCAAAGTAGTACTTCCTAAAAATTTACAAACCTCGTCCACGTCTTGATGTTCCTCTTGTGGTGGCACTCTGCCCCCGTCCGCCCCTGGCCCGGCCTCTCCCTCTTCCTCTGGTTGGTGCTGGAATGTTGTCATCTGAGTCATCACTGACTGGTTTGGAGATCTTTCCAATTCCATCATCATCACTCATGTTGATGTCCTCGGTTTGAGATCTGTGTGCTCTGGCTCGGCTTATTGCCTGATCATCAATGAGAGATGTTAAAACAATGAAATTACATGAACTATATTACTGGTTCTACATTTTTAAACCCTTCCCTTAATTTTTTGCCAATTTTAATTGAAAATTACAGTTAATGTTTAATGTTCCCATGTGTTCTAAAATTTTAAGTGGTTTTAAACACAACAAAAAGCCAAAAAAGCATTATATTGAAGTTTACCAATTCTAGAATGTGGCAGCTGCATGGGTTTTCATTTTTCAGTTATTTTCACCTGATCTAGCCAGTAATTCTATTATTTTTCAGTTTCCATTTACAGACCAAGCTGTATTCTTTTACGTAAAAAAAGGGAAGAAAATGTTGCTTTAACTGCTTAATAAGCATTAGCAGAAGTTTGGCTTTAGTTTGTTAGCCAAATCCATCAAAATCTTCTGGTGCATCTACCAATACCATTACTCCCCAGATTGACAAGGCTGCTGTCCAAGGGTGTCTCCATTTCTCTTCCAGAGGCATGGAGCCATCCTAAAGATGGTTTCACACTGCCGTGCTGAAGTTTGGCAATGGTGTGGGTGCAGTACAGTGTACTTATGAGTAACATGCGTATTACTCGTGGTTTCCCATAAACTCCTATTAGATTGTGCATGTTTGATCAATTTTCTGAACACGCACCAAAAGTCCTGCATGCTGCATCTTTGGCTTGCTTTCAGAAAAAATACCAAAAACTAGCAATTTAAAAGAAGTCTAATTGTAAGTCAATGGGAAAGCATCAAAAGCGCATCGCATCTGCTTGTGTTCTTTGAGTCACATACCTGTTTCAAAGATGCATGCTGTTAGTCAAGAAACCAGAAAGTGCACCAAAAAGCATTAAAAGCACGTTAAAAATGCAATATGTGTTTTTAAAAAAAATGATACCACTTTTTTAAGTGCACCAGTGTGAAAGGGCCCTTACATAGGAAGTGTGTTACTGGCCGGGTCACCAGGTGAAAAAAAGAGAAAAACAAAACACAAGGAAAACAAATGACCCCACCACAGTCAAAGTATCACTAAACTCTAGTTATCTGTCCCCTTGCGTAGGAAGGGCACTCCGACATCCACAAATATGATTGTATAAGGATTTTAAAATAATATTGTTTCTATCTTTTTTCCTTTTTCTTTGGTCATGTGATCTCTCTCTCGCTCACCAGCACAGCCTTGAAGCAGGCGAAGCTAAGCCACAGGAAGTCACATATGCTGTGAGTTATCACACTCCCTCCCTTTTATACCATTCTGAGCAGAGTGCACTGTCAGGGGCAAGGAACATGCCAGACTGACACTTCATTCTGAATAACATTAAGGCAGGGCTTATATATAATGAATATCTAAAGCGGTGTCTCATGGCATGTGACGCTTCGTTGGTTTAGCTCCATCCCCAACCCGGTCTGTGCTGTAGGGGTGAGAGCTGCAATCACGTGACCTAGTAAGTAAGCCATGTATAGTAACACACGGCATACTTACTCAGCGAATCAGGGTGAAAGCGCAATAAATATGGCAACAGCCAAGCTATATAATGACAAACTGCACTGGGGACATAAACAAGGGGGCGGCTCTGGCAAAAGGCAGGTACAAACAGGTTTTTTGCACTCTACATAAAATGAAAGCTCTAGTAGCTGAGTATGCACAATATGTTACATAGCATGTAATGACATTTTTTAATTTGGGTTTAATGTCACATTGGCAAGCTGCAATATATTACATATTTGTTTTGGGGTTTAATGCTGCTTTAACCTCCCTAGCGGTATTCCCGAGTGTAGCTCGGGGTAAAATGTCAGTACCAAAAGCGGTAACCCCGAGCTGCACTCGGGCTTACCATGCGGCGCTGCATAGGGAGTCCCTGCAGAGCTTACCTTGTCCTTCGCTCCCGCGATGTGTCCCCTGCAGTGTCCCCGGCCATCTCCTCCGGCCGATGCTGGAACCCGGCTTCTGAAAAAAATTTCATTTTTTTTCCAAACAAATTTTACATAGCAAAACATTGCTGTTTCAACCTATTTCACATACATTTTGTCCCTAGTGCTTTGTCCTGTGCCCTGCCTGCATTTTGTCTGTTCTTTCTGCCTGGAAACTGAGAAAAGTCCATGGCGTCCAAAAAGTGTCCCTTTAGGTCAAAAGCGGGTTTAGATCAGCTAGAGAACAGCGATAGTAAATTAGAACTACTTGCAGAATTGAGTGATAATGATTCGTGGGGAAATTCGTCATCAGACAGTGAAAACGATTCTGCGACTTTGCTCAGCAATGTGCGAACTTGGCGCTATATTTCAAATTTCAGTGTTTTTGGTTTGATTATATTATTGAAATAAATGTATTATTATATTATTTTTTATGATTATTTATTAAATTATAATTTATGATTTCGTGTTTCAAATTTTATCATACCCGGGATGTTTAATAGACTCTTGTTCGGACAGATTTCAGTGAGTTATTCCTAAAAATTACAGCCTACAATAAAAAAAACTACATATTTCCATGCAAAATAATGGTACCGCTTTCAGCACCAAAAATCTGAAATAATCAGACCGCTAGGGAGGTTAAGTATAGAACAAACATCTGAAAATAAAATTTAAATCATGGAAATGTTTTCACAAAATTGAATTTAAATTATTGACTCATCAAAGTAGCTACCCTTTGCAGATACAATAATCAAACACACTCGCATTAAATCTTAAAGAATTTTCTTCTGATTCAGTTGTAGCTTTGGATCTCCAAAACCTTTTTCTGTTAATGTTTTCTCCAGTTTCCAAGTAACCTGCTGATGGTTTAGGAAAATGTACTCACTAGCATCTTGGCTTTCTTTGCAACGTCTCCAAAGGAAAGACTCATACTTTTAAGAGTTATAATAGTTTGCCTGTCTGAAAAATTGACAGGCGGATGTGATCAGACTGCCCATGTAAAAGGGGCCCAACTTCAGGCAATTAATGATTAAAAAAAGGTACAGAATGATCAAATGCTAGGGTGGAATAACAAGCACTAATACATTACTCAAGCCACGTTTTTATGACAGCCGGTGTTTAGTTTTTTTCCGCACCGAAATGTGGGTGGGCACTACTATGAGTGACCATGTCCCATCCTGATTACAGGCTGCAGGCCCCTCACAGCGTAGGTGTAATAATGTCAGCGTGAGAGGCAACAAGGAGGAGGACTTTGGTGGACTAGTCATCACAGTCGGAACCAGCCCCCCTCCTGACCAGGCCATTTCTTGCTGTTTGGCACTGAGCTATTTCAACTGGTAATTGCACAGTCATGCAATGCTGTACCCAAACAAAATTTATGTCCTTTATTCCACACAAATAGAGCTTTCTTTTGGTGGTATTTGATCACCTCTGAGGTTTTTAATTTTTTTAATTTTATAAACTAAAATTTTGAAAGGAAAAAAAACAATATTTTTCACTTTTGGTTATAACAAATATCCAATAATCTCAAAGTTAGTCATAAATTTAGGCTAAAATGTATTCTGCTACATGTCTTTGGTAAAAAAAAATCTCAATACATGTATATTAATTGGTTTGTGTGAAAGTTATAGAGTCTACAAACTATGATATATATATTGAAATTTACGTAGCTCATACTTTCTGATTACATTTCTTGAGTTGCTAAAATGCCAGGGCAGTACAACCCCCCCCCCCCCCCCCCCAATGACCCCTTTTTGGAAAGTAGACACTCCAAGGATTTTGCAGAGAGGCATGTTGAGTTCATGGAACATTTTATTTTTTTGCCACAAATTTCTTGATTATGACAATTTTTTTTTTTTACACATAGTTGTCAATTTAATGATATATTGCTCATGCATGCCATGAGTATTTGTAAAATAACACCCCAAAACACATTCTCCTACTTCTTCTGAGTATGCGGATACAACACGTGAGAGACTTTTTAGCAGCCTAGCTACATACAAGCCCCAAAAATCCAATGACCACCTCCAGGCTTTCAAAAGGGCATATTTCCTCATAACACTTCCTCACTACCTATCACAGTTTCGGAGGCTCTAAAATGCCTGAATGACCCCTTTTTGGAAAGTAGACACCCCAAGAAGGAATTTGATAAGAGGCATGGTGAATATTTTACAGATATTTTTGTCACAGGGTTTTAAAAAAGAAAACAAAAAATAAATTTTCCAAAAACAAACGCCTCTTAACAAATTCCTTGGAGTATCTATTTTCCAAAAAGGTGTCATTTGGAGGAGTTGCTTCTACTATCCTGGCATTTCAGGGCCAACATTAGAAGCTTATGCTGCAGATCACCCACTCTTGAAGACCAAGCCTTTTCTGACACTTTTTGTTCACATGAAAAAAAACTGATTTTTGCTAGAAAATTACTTTGAAACCCCAAACATCATATATTTTTTTTAAGCAGAGGCCCTAGAGAATAAAACGGTGGGTGTTAAAATTATTACTTCACACTGTATTTGCGCAGCGATTTTTCAAATGCAAATCTTTTGGCAAAAATACACTTTTTAGAATTTTAATGCACAAAAACACAATATATTTCCCAATTGTTTGATAAAGTATAAAAGATGATGTTATGCTGAGTAAATAGATACCAAACATGAAATGCTTTAAAACTGCTAATGCCCGTGCAATGCCAACAAAGTACATACATTTTTATTATCGATAGGCGATGCTTTAAAAGCCTTTACAGGTTACAAATTTATATTTACACAGGAGGTCTAGTACTACAATAACTGCCCTCGATCTGACATTTGTGGCAATACCTCACATGCATGGTGCAACCGCTGTTTACATATAGGCACGGGGTCCACACTTGTGCACGCAGGAGCGTGCACTCAGGGAGGCAAAGATGTTTTTTTTTCCAGTTATTTTGATTTTTTAAATTATTTTTACACTGGTTATTTCATTTATTTTTTTGATCACTTTTAATGCTATCACAGGGAATGCAAATACAGTTAGGTCCATATATATTTGGACACAAGCACAATTTTAGATTTCTTCAAGTATTGCCCAAAACGTATTCGAGCTATAGTTATATAATGGATATGGACTGAAAGTGCACACTCTCAGGTTTAATTTGAGGGTATGTACATCCAAATTGGAGGAAGGTTTTAGGAATTACAGCTCTTAAGAGTAGCCATCCCCTCTTTTTTAAGGGACCAAAAGTAATTGGACGATTGAATCAAAAGCTGTTTCATAGCCAGGTGTGGGCTACTCCGTTATTTCTTTGTCAATTAAGCAGGCAAAAGGTCTGGAGTTGATTCTAAGTGTGGTATTTGCATTTGGAATCTATTGCTGTGAACCTACATCATGCGTTCAAAGGAGCTGTCCATGCAAGTGAAACAGGTTATTGTAAGGCTTCAAAAACTAAACAGATCCATCAGAGAGATAGCAGCAACATTAGGAGTGGCCAAATCAACAGTTTGGTACATTCTGCGGAAAGAAGAATGCACTGGTGAGCTCAGCAACATAAAAAGGCATGGACGTCCACGGAAGACAACAATGGTAGATGACTGCAGGATCCTCTTTATGGTAAAGACAAACCCATTCACAACATCCAGACAAGTGAAGGACACTCTCCAGAAGGTGGGCGTATCATTATCAAACTCTACAATCAAGAGAAGATTTCACGAGAGCAAATACAGAGGGTTCACCACAAGGTGCAAACCATTCATAAGCCTGAAGAATCGAAAAGCCAGATTAGACTTAAAAACATCTAAAAAAGCCAGACCAGTTCTGGAAAAGCATTCTTTGGACGGATGAAACAAAGATTAATCTGTACCAGAATGACCAGAAGAAAAAATTGTGTTGAAGGCTTGGAACAGCTCATGATCCAAAGAACACAACGTCATCTGTAAAACATGGTGCAGGCAGTGTGATGGCATGGGGATGCATGGCTTCCAGTGGCACTGCATCATTGGTGTTTATTGATGATGTGACAGAAGATAGAAGCAGCCGGATTAATTCTGCAGTGTTTAGAGATATACTGTCAGCCCAGATTCAGCCAAATGCAGCAAAGTTGATTGGACGGCGCTTCACAGTACAGCTGAACAATGATCCAAAACACACTTTAAAAGCAACCCAGGAACTTTTGAAGGAAAAGAAGTGGAATATTCTGCAATTCTGCAGAGTCAATCACCTGATCTCAACCCAACTGAGCATGCATTTCTCTTACTGAAGGCAAAACTAAAGGCATAAAGACCCACAAACAAAGAAAAACTGAAGACAGCTGCAGTTAGAGGCTGGAAAAGCATCAGAAAGGAGAAAATCCAGTCTTTGGCAATGTCCATGGGTTCCAGACTTCAGGCAGTCATTGCCAGTAAAGGATTCTCAACAAAATGTTGCTAGTGGCAGGAATGCAGTGATCAGTGAAGAATTCTATATACTGACACTATAATAATGGCACTGGCTGGGTGACGAGGTGATCAAAGAGTTAATATGGGCGATCAAAGGGTTAAATGTGCTAATCTAACATGTGTGTTTGTGTGTAAAATATAGTGATGCTTTTACTTGGTGCGGTGTTCTCATTTCTCTTCCTGGACCGGCGGGTGGGGGGGCAGCAGGGAGCGCAGGTGTGTTCACACCCCAAAATAAGAAGTGACGCAAGATTACGTCGCTTTGCCAAGAGCTGCTGCTCGCCTGCAAAATGTGGGTGCGGTTAGCAAGTAGTTAAAAAGAAAAAATTCTTAAAATATTTTTTTTCTATATATTCTCAATGTTTTTTTTTTACTTTTTTTTTATTAATTTTTTTTTTTAATACTTTTATCAGAATAGTACAATGTTACCATAGTAAACTTGTGCTACTGTGTGGGAGGTGATCAAGGATTTTATTTTTTTACACTTTGCTTTGCAGGAGAAATAAAGATCATTTCTCCTGCAATGCAAAGCTTGCTGTCAGAACCAAACTCATTCATGAACTGTCATGAATGAGTTAAGTTTAGACAGGTCAGGATAGTGATCTGTGATTGGCTGAAGCTGGTCACATGGTATAGGGTGCTGTGATTGGCCCCCATGTATCAGTTGGCAGCTGTGGGCCAATCACAGCTCACTAGGAAGAGAAGCAGAGCTGTTATAAATGAGATTGATTCATAACAGCTTTGCTTACAAAATGATCATGTGATCGTATAGCGATCACATGATCACCGGGTCCCGTTCACCAGGATCTTCATTCCGCTGTGTCCGCAGAACACAGCAGTCGCGAGGGAGCAGTGCAGCGCCCCCCTGCGTTAGTACAGCCAGAGCGACGTACGGGTACATCGCTTTGCCTGTAGCCGCCTCAGTACACTGTGGGCGGGCGGGAAGTGGTTAAGATACTATTCTGTGTTAACCATCTACTAAACAAAACAAACATTAGCTCCTTATCCAGAGTTGGGTTGAGATTTGGGAGACCTTTTATTAGTATTACTTTACTGCCCAAATTTAGGCTTTAAAATTTACATTAGCTTACAGTAATCTACACTTGTTTGTTATGCTTACGTTTACAGCTTACCTTTGTAATATTTATTCACTAGACTTTACCAGTTTAAATTTAAAAAAAATATAGAAATATAATCATGTTCTTAATGTTGGACCATTAGTGTATGTATGTATTATATTACCTATAATTTGATCTGTATAAAAGGCGATGCAAACATTTCACCCTTTTCGCCCCAACATCTACATTTATTGTTCAGTTCAAATCTAAAGATAGTTCCATCTCAACCTGTTGAGTTGGACTTGTTGAGCTTAGTTGTAAAGTTTAAGAAATGCATAAAAGTAATGCCCATGTTTTGGGGTAAAAAACCTGGTGCTCTGGATTCTGCTAAACCATTTGATACCATTCTACTATAGCAACCTATTATATAAGTTAAAGATGGAAGGACTTTACTACGCACATAAAGAAATTATTTTGCATTAGAGGTCTTCTACCCCCTCCCCCGATCTACCGTGTATGGTTGGAAAGCAGCTATTAATGGAACCATTCCCTTGTATAAATTGACCTATGCTAGTAGGAACTGACCACACAAGTTTGAAAAGATCTGGTGTTTTTCATTCTCAGCCCACCCCCATACCTCCCTCCTCCCCTCTCCTAGCTGCTGACTGAACTTCTTGCTTCCACCCCATTGGGCATGTCTTAACACTTTGTGTGGGTACCATCCCTCTTCCCCACAACCCTTTAAGATCTGCCCCCACCCCACAGAGAATGAGACTGAGAATTTAGTGCATGAAGTTAAAAATGTGAGCCTTTACAACCACTTTAATATTCTACTATTATGTAATGGTTGTGACGATCGCGGCGTCAGACCCCAGCCCTTCTCACCAAACTCGTGACCAAAGGACTAGCCAATCTAAAACCGTGCTGTCACGTACGTAACAATGCCACGCCCAGCTGCACCCTACACAAAGATTTTCCAGCTAATGGAGCACAATCTGTTGTCTTGCAGCCTGGGAGCGATTGTTACTGGGTCAGGTTAATTACGCAATTAACCCTTCACACTGCCACCACCTCCTTTTTGTACAGATAAAGAGGAAACTAAGCAATATCAGCAATAACACTATGATGTTTGCATAAGCGGCAGTATACCACTGTCACCGCAGGCAGAAATATACCAAAGTTTAAAACACACACACAGTAGCGCTCTTCAGAGGCAGGGGTTCTTAGTTTGCATTAAAGAGCTTCAGAAACAGTTCAACACTTTCAGAAAGTAAGATTTATTACTAAAAAGGTCAAAAGGGTTCAATAAAATATTTACGGAAAAAAATGTAGCCTATATATATATATATATATATATATATATATATATGTACATACATATATATACAGTGGGGATCAAAAGTTTGGGCACCCCAGCTAAAAATTTGTATTGATGTGCATAAAGAAGCCAAGGAAAGATGAAAAAATCTCCAAAAGGCATCAAATTACAGATTAGACATTCTTATAATATGTCAACAAAAGTTAGATTTTATTTCCATCATTTACACTTTCAAAATAACAGAAAACAAAAAAATGGCGTCTGCAAAAGTTTGGGCACCCTGCAGAGTTAATATCTTGTACTTCCCCCTTTGGCAAGTATCACAGCTTGTAAACGCTTTTTGTAGCCAGCCAAGAGTCTTTCAATTCTTGTTTGAGGTATCTTTGCCCATTCTTCCTTACAAAAGTCTTCCAGTTCTTTGAGATTTCTGGGCTGTCTGTCACGCACTGCTCTTTTAAGGTCTATCCATAGATTTTCAATTATGTTGAGGTCAGGAGATTGTGTAGGCCATGGCAAAACCTTCCGTTTACGCCTCTTGATGTAATCCCCGTGGGTTTCTAGGTGTGTTTAGGATAATTATCCATTTGTAGAAGCCATCCTCTCTTTAACTTCAGCTTTTTCACAGATGGCATCAAGTTACCATCTAAAATTTGCTGAAATTTTATTGACTCCATTTTTCCTTCTACTCGTGAGATGTTCCCTGTGCCACTGGCTGCAACACAACCCCAAAGCATGATTGATCCAAACCCATGCTTAACAGTTGGACAGAGGTTCTTTTCATTAAATTCTGTGCCCCTTCTTCTCCAAACGTACCTTTGCTCATTCCGGCCAAAAAGTTCAATTTTAACCTCATCGGTCCACAGAACTTGTTTCCAAAATGCATCAGGCTTGTCTATATGTTCATTTGCAAAGTTCAAACGATGATTTTTGTGGTGAGGACATAGAAGAGGTTTTCTTCTGATGACTCTTCCATGAAGACCATATTTGTACAAGTATCTCTTTATAGTGGAATAGTGTACCACAACTCCAGTGTCTGCCAGATCTTTCTGAAGGGATCGTGCAGTCAAACGTGGGTTTTGAATTGTTTTTCTCACAATCCTGCGAGCTGTTCTGTCTCATATTTTTCTTGGTCTTCCAGATCTTGCTTTAACTTCCACTGTTCCTGATGACTGCCATTTCTTAATTACATTCCGAACAGAGGATATTGACATCTGAAAACGCTTTGCTATCTTCTTACAGCCTTCTCCAGCTTTGTGAGCGTCAACTATTTTCAGTTTCAGTTTTCTAGACAACTGCTTAGAAGAACCCATGGTGCTGATTGTTAGGGCAAGGTCAGATGAGTCTGGGCATTTAAAACCTTTGAGATTGACATAACCTGGTCTTCCCAGATGATGACTGAGAACAATCCATGACACTGGCAGGTCTCAGCTTGGCAAAGGGGGCAGTACAAGATATTAACTCTGCAGGGTGCCCAAACTTTTGCAGACGCCATTTTTTTGTTTTCTGTTATTTTGAAAGTGTAAATGATGGAAATAAAATCTAACTTTTGTTGACATATTATAAGAATGTCTAATCTGTAATTTGATGCCTTTTGGAGATTTTTCCATCTTTCCTTGGCTTCTTTATGCACATTAATACAACTTTTTAGCTGGGGTGCCCAAACTTTCGATCCCCACTGTATATATACACAGAGAGCAATAACACAGCAAAGAGATAACAGAAAGAAGTTTAGGGAGGTAAAGTACTTGCCAAACATCCTGGTTTAGGCAGATCAAGTTTCCTGAGTCAAAAGGGTCTTATCTCCCATGTTCCGATGTTAAAAGGGAGCTTCTTCAACTTAGCTCAACTCAGCTTAGCTTAACTCCAAGCATAAAAACCTTTTTCTAAGAACTCAACAGGGTGTCTCCTTACAGCAGAGAACCAATCGCCTCATTTGGGGAGGGGTATTGGGGCGGAGACCTAAGCTAGAACCAAAAACCCTCCCAGTTGATGTCATGGTTCATAACTTACTCTCGGTGCATTTAGCAGCCTTGCCACTAGTAGATTAATACGCAGAATCATCTGCTGAACGTCTACATATGAAATATGACATACCTGCTGGGATGGTTAAGGAGATATCATTTTCTGATCTCCTGTTGATATCAGCTAGGGGATGTAATATATAAGACGACTTGTATTAAAGAGACCGATCTGAATATATGCCTGGTTTTTATGTACGTCTTTCGTAGTCCAAGATATGTAATCATAGGGGAAAGTGGATGTTGGATGTGATGTCTGCTTTATGGCTTTTCTGGAATGTCTTTGAGGCTCAGGGGAAGGACTGGTTTATGGTTTTACGATCCTTCTCCCAGCAGAGTCTTGCAGACATCTGGGGGCCAGGCTAATTGGGGTTTATAGCCATGAGCTCTCCCGCTGGGCCTTGATGCCTGTGACCTCTGCCTCATCCAGACCACATGTCACTCAGCAGAGAGGGAGGGGGGATGAGGGAAGAGGGAGAGAGAGATAAAAGATGGAGGGTTTGGAGCAAAATGGATGACCACATCCATCTCTGTGTGCACGACTGCTACAATGGTGATATCTTATTGTTTGGAGTACTTGTTTGACTGTGCCATCTGCATTTCACCATAGCACTCGATGTACTGACCTATGGCTGTGTGGCATGTGCTGGAATGCATGAACATGGACTATAAAGGATAAGGCTACCAGCTCAGATACTCGCTTCACAGAATGATAGCAACACTAGACACAACCTTGTGAGAATAGAAAGAGGAAAATTGCTGACAGGTTCAAAAGATGCTTTTTGAAGTGCAAAGAGAACCAAGTTCAGATCCAAAAAAGCCACAGGGAAACAAAGAGGAGAACCCACATGCAAGATGTCCAGCACAAAGGTTTTAATCAAATAATAGGAAGCCATGGTCTCTAGAACAAGATCGCAAGTGCATAGACCTGACCATTAACGGTGTTGAGCTAAATACTAGTCCAGACCCATCTGTAGAAAATGTGAGAATTCATGCCACTGAAAACTCCCTGGAGTAAAACCCGCTCACCTTGCACAAAGTGAAGTATGCCTTCTGCATACGATGATAGGCCTTGCACGAATGAGACTTCTGAACTTTTAAGATTGTGTAAATCACCAATTCTAAGATGCCCCTATCTTTGAGAACCTGGGCTTAACAACCCATTGCACTAAAGCTAGCGACCATGAAGCAGGTTGGTAAATCAGCCCTTGAGACAGAGAATCCAGACCAACAAAGGTCAGAGTAGGACATCCGCCAGTACTATGCCAGTTCAGAACTGAGATACACAGGAATGCCCTCTGATCCCGAGAAGCAGACAAGACTGGAGTTTAATAAGAGCAACGGTGTACATCAAGGTATACTTATCCCACACAGCCACCAGAACATTCAACAAGAGGATCCCTGAATCTGAAGACAAACCTTTTCAGTTTGTTGTTGAACCTGAGGTCCACATATGGTGTTCCCCAACTGTGACACAGGTCCTGGAACATTTTTAGGTGTAAGGACCATTCCCCTGGGTCCAGGTGCAGCCAGCTGACAATTGTTCATACCTAGGATTTAAAAGGCAGATACAGCTGGAATATGAAGTTCTGTCCAGGACAGGATCCATTCTACCGTTCTTGCCATGGCAAAAGACCTTTGGTTCCTCCCTGATGGATGATACTGTATATGCCACTGTTAAGGCATTGTCTGACATAATCCAGATTGGATGACCCTGAATTTCTACAATGTTGTTCAGAAGACAAGAATCCTCCAGCTTCCAGGCTGAGGATCTTCAAAAAGGGAGGAGAAATGACAGGATTTTTGAGCCACCAAGCCAAGAACAACCTGGTCTTCAGTGCCAGGCCAATTTGCTTGTTCAAGGACTGGACTGAGTGTGTTGTAGGGGGTCTAGAGAAAAAGTGAGCAAATGGGATGGCCTTAAAGGAGGTCAACATAAGTCCTAAAACTCTCATGCATAAGCGAAGAGTCCTGGACTGAACAGCCCAAGTCTGGGAGTGGACTGTTTGAAGAGTCTGGGGAAGAAAAACTCTGACATGAGTTGTGTCTAAGAACAGAGCCCAGATATTCCAAGCGATGAACAAATTCCAATGATCCCATCCAAACTTCTGAAGGATCTGGACAGACAAGGCTACATTGTCTGCCAGATCTTGTGTTGGCAGTTTCTTCAGCAGTAGACCATGAAGATATCCCAAGATAGGAATGCTCTGAGAGAGCAGTAAGGTTTACATATGAGCCAGCACCTCTGTCCCCGTTTTGCCAGGACTGGGGCAAATATATCCTGCTCTATAACTCCCCACCAGGGCTCTATGCAGTTTTGATCATCTGTGAGGTGATACAGGCAGATTAGAAAGAATGAAATGGTAAGCAGGTTGGGAGCTGAATTATAGCTTGTAGCCCCTGGAAACAACCAACCTCACCCAAGCTTCTGAGATCTAGGCTAAGTGTCTACATAGACAAAGACTTTTTGTCTGGCTGAAAAAACAAATCCCACTCTGCAGCAGAGGACAGACCTTTTACATTTAACTACAACTTTCTTTAAATGCATTTATTCCAAATAAATATAAATGTCCCCATCTCACCGCCCTGAACAGTTAAAAGGTAAGTTAGATGACTTATTAGTTCTATATAACATTCTCCTAAAACTACCTTTAGCTTTTTCATGAAAAACCAGGGGCCAGAATTAAATTTATAAGTCACTAATACTTAAAAGCGGTTAGGTTGGCTTCACACCTATGCTCTAAAGCAACACATTGTATTGCTGATTATTCAAAATGGCCTCCCAAAGCACTGTACAATAGGTGCCAATGGACTTCAACTACAGTGCACCACAATGCTACTGCAAAAAAAAAAAAAAAAAAAAAGACAAAAAAAAAGAAAAAAGGTCCAAGTCCAGTCAGTGCTGTTGCCGTGCTTTGATAGCCCATTCTAAATGTTTGCAACTTTACCTTTAGAACATGTGTTGTCCTTTAAGACATGCCCCTATTCGCTTAAGTAGGGGACCAGTAATCCAATAGGGTCAAACAGACTTTCCTCCTCATCTTGCACACAAAAGGCCCATTTATTCTAGTAGGAAGTGACCATACTTTGCAGGACTGCTGGAGCTAGTCATAGGTAAGAATGCGCCTGGAAAGTGCTTGCGCAGGATGTAAAGGCCCTGGCAGGAGCCCTTTTGGAGGAAGTTTTTGTGTGTTATAATGCTCTGCAATATATCTGCAAGTGAACTGATCAGCCATCTTTAACACTTCAATATAATAGTCTTGCCTAAGCAAAAACCAAAAATCGCCTGCTATCACCATATGTAGGTCCAGTTAAAACTATGCTTGCGAAGGGAAGGACATAGTAAGCTCATACAGAACTGAAAATTCCAAAGTCCCTTGACAATGACAGTTATTTTCATTTTGCATGTTGCATCTAAATTCACGGTGAGAATATCTCCCATAACCTGTAAAAATATAAAGAAAAACCCCAACCCTTCTGTCTTTGTACATTTTTTTATTGTTTTTTGACAAACGCAACAAAATCACTGAAAATAAAACCACTCACCTCCCGAACTTCTTCATCCTCTTCGTTTGTATTCTCTTGTCTGGTCTCCCTAAATTTTCTAACCTTTAATGGGATTAAAAAAGAAAGCCGAGAAGTTAATACAGTATGCGAATTAAAAATAGTATTAGCTACAACCAACTTTAAAGCTGAACCCAAGCCGTAAAAAAAAATATTAGACTATAAAAATACACAAAAAAAGTCAAATTTAACTGCAATACTCAATCTGTACCTGTTCCCCTCACTACTGCTTTTACACCTCACCCCCCCCTTTTTTTTTCTTTTTTTAATCACGTTATACTTACCTGTGCTGTGCAATAGTTTTGCACAGAGCAGCCCTGAATATCCTTTTCTGTTGTCTCCTGCCAGTGCTCTTGGCTCCTTCTCTTCTTCTTGAACCCCCATAATAAGCTGTTTAATATGGAAGCACACGTGTGGGCACGCACCTAAGCTAGACTGTGCATTTATAGACACACACAGCGCAGGTTGGCTCTGCCCCCCCCCCCCCCCTCACTCCTCAAAAGGTTTGATTGGCAGCTCTCAGCCAAGCTTGTGAAAGCACGGACAGGGGAGAGAAGAACTGAAGCCAGGCACAGTGCTGGATTGATACTGCACTGGTCTTGGAAGGTTTTTTTACCTTAATGCAAAGAATGCATTAAGGTAAAAAAAACTGTTGCCTTTCCACTTGTACACATGAAACATCAACTTAAAAGCAAGCCCAATGCTGGCATTAGAAAATAATTGTGTTGTGTTTTATTTCTGTAAAGCATTTCTATAGGATCTGAAACACAGTGACTACATTTTAGATTGAATTATACAAATATGTATAACCTGCATTTATTGCTGTTTTTTCATTATTGTGAACACAGCATGTGCCCTTTTTGTTACATCTGAAATACTTTTTCCCCTCTGCACAATTCAGTGGGAACTCAGTGTGAATACATGACAAAAACATGAAAACCACAGACATCTCCAATTCAACTTATGATCTTGACATTTAAGCACATTGCTTTAACATGAAAATGGATTGCTTTTGAGATGCATTTACAACATGTTTACTATGTACTCAAATGTAATGCAGTATTTATGTGGACACTCGTGTGACTAGGGTCAAATTTCAATCAGGTTTATTTTCTCATCTACCCGCTATGTTACAGTTATTCCACTGGTTCTAATTTTCTTCTTTTTTTTTTTGTGTTCTTTAAACATGATGACCTACCTAATGGGGTAAAGCACTTCTTTCAGGTGCCTACATTTCAGGGTTTTTTGTATCTGTACATTACAATCCATCCAACGCCTACTGAAGGGAGGGGGGAGGGGAGTCGTGGCCAAAGATGACATGGTATTATAAGCTGATTTAGGTAAATAGCTAACACACAAATTACTGAACCATCAAGCCCATGCCAGACCCCTTTCTCAAGCTGACGGACAAGTCCAAGTATACACGACAGCCAATATACAGGGTTTGGACAAAATCAGGGAAACACCCAGGTAAAAGAATAAAATTGTTATCCAATATAGTGTTGGACCACCTTTGGCCTCCAAGATGGCCTAAATTCTCCTGAGAATTGACATATAGAAGTCTTGGATGATGGATAGTGGAATCTGATACCACTCTTCATGCAAAAATCGTTTGTTCTTTTTCAAACCTTTTTCTCCAAAATTGACAATAGTGGCTATATGATATTGAGGTCCTGTGACTGCAGCGCCCAGGGAAGATGCAAGACTTCATCTGCATGCTCGTTAAACCTTGATTTGACACTACCAAAGGTAGTGACTCTACCTTTCTACCTTTATGAGTATTGCATCACTCTCTCTCCTCTTCGGAGTATTAATATTGGTCACTAGTAGTTCGGCAATTGCAGCTCGCCCTTGAATACTTCGCTTATGGAATTCCCTCCACACAATTTTTGTGGACACGGGCTTTGGAAGACTGAGAACAAGCTCTGCAGTCACTTCTGCAGCAGTTGTTTTCTTATCATTACAATCCTGTGCAATATACTTTTGTCTCTTTCAGTCAGTTGACCATATTGACCGCGCTTATGCTTATCAAACGACAGTTTCCCAGAACCTGTATATGCCATCATAACCTTTCATACTGTACCTCACGACACCACAAATAAATTGGCAACTTCAGTCACAGAGGCACCAGCTAAACGGCACCAATTATTTGCCCTCTTTGAAACTTAGTAAGCTCTGACTACTTGCAGCGCATGCAGGGGATGAAAGTGAGGTGTTGCCTCACACAGTGGAAGAAAAAGAATGTTACATCAACTCCACTTTTATCGCAAAACATGTTGTCACTTTCACACCTGAAAATTATGCAGTGTTTCCATATTATTGTCCAACCACTGTATCTACCCCCATAATTGAACAAATTTGCAGCTCCTATGTTGCCTCCAGTTCCCAATACTGCTCTATAGCAACATATACCAGGACTGAGAAAGAAATGGAATAGGTACTGACCTGAAATAAATGTCAAATTACACTTCCAGAAACAAGAGACCTAGCTGTTATATGGTAAAAAAACATCCCAGGACTCGGGGTGTTTTCCACGAACAGGAAGTGGGCATGTGATGCATTCAATTACATTTTTGCACTTTATACTTATGCATTTTATAATGGAATCTCAATAAAAAATGTTAATTTTTGAAGGTTCAATAGTTGATGTGCTGACTATTTATCTAAATTAGGTTGTTTTTACCTTTTAGGTGCTCCTGATGTTCTCTTGTCCCCACTCAGTACACTCACTATTGGCAAATGAGTCTACCCATCATAGTTATGGGTTCTTAATAATGCACAGGTGGCAGAGCAAAGCTCGCAGAGATGGTAAAAATTTACAAGCAAGAGCACCTAGAACTTGCATAAGGCATTTCAAAAGAAATGATACTGCTGAAGTTCATGAAACCAGTGGTGCCTGTAGAAAATCAAGCCCTGTACAACACCCTTGAATTCTAGGCTGCTGGGTTCTCTAAGTCAAAATTAGATTATTCTTCTGGTACCCTTGTACAGCCATTGTCATCAACAGGTAAATGCCAGAACTATAGTTGGCAGTAGAGGCAACGCATTTGACAACTGACAATGAATTGGGCAGACGTCAATGTACTGCCTGAGCCAAGGACCCAAGGGGCTTGATTTGAAAACAAAGGTACTTGCAAGCAAGCAGTGCCTGGATTGCAGCTCTAATGAGTAAAGCAAAATATAATCAGACCTACCTCTTCATCAATCTTCTCCTCTTCAGCGTCAATGTTTCGTTCTTTCAAAAACCGTTGTGTTTTCTCTAGCTGGAACTTCACCAGCTCTTCTATGGCATCCTTTTCTTCTTTGTCAACAAACTCCTGCACAGCCTCCCCCATTCCCCGCTCAGTAAGGAGAGACAGCTGAACATTCTGTGGACAATGCAAAGTACCCAAAGTAAGCAAACCTACTACAAAAATGTCATGCATCTTACTGAGGTCCAAATTAACTTATAAAACATTTTATGTGTTTTATCATTTACGGATACTAAAGTGCATAACTAATTAACACATCAGCATATAGTCTGAATCTGTTTTTTTCATATCTAAATCCAATTCTTCCCAGTGGTGTATACATATTACCCAGCCATCATGATGGGCAGACACTACAGGAGTACCATGCAGCAAGAACATAGGTGAATAGAAATGCTAGTATATGGATACTTTTGCATAAACAGCTTTACTTTTTGCTTTTCTTAAAATCATCTTCCTTTTTTTTTTTATAGGATAGTATGTAGGAGTGCTGTCATCTTTCATACTATTACACTGTACCTAAACTAGTCCAGGTGCTATAAGCAAATCATGTCAGCAAAGGCTGCCAGGAGCCATGTATTGCATTATGGTGAATGTTATGCCATCTCTGCAGGACTTCTGACAGTATTAGAGAACTATGTATGAGTAAACAAAAAAATATCCAGAAAGGAATTGTGCTAAATGATTTTAGCTTTCTAATTACATTAAAGATATCTGGCTCAGATTAAAAAGTCATGAGCACGCAGTTTGTTCTCCAAATCATTACAATAGCCAATATCATGTTAGCCATCAACAAAAGTTGACATTTGGATCTAGGGTAATACCATGTATTTGATAAAGCATGAAAGTGCAGCGCTAACTCAAATAATGATTAAACATATAATAGACCACATATGATTGTGGATCAGTAAAATGTCGGCATAAGTTCATCAGATGTGCTAAATACGCATACAGTCTCCAATGTGTGAGGAGCCAGAAGTAGTGAATTTCCGAAATGATAAAAGATAGCCAAGTAATGCACTAACCAGATAGCGCATGTTAAAGCGCATGGGACATTTAAGACCTGCCCCTGGTACTCAGCCACTGTATCACTGGAACAAGGAGGTGTCATCTATAGGGTGACCACTAGATGTCATCTATCCGAATAGAAGCTCCGTCCAGCCACTGTATTAATGGATCAGGTGGGTGTCATCTATAGGGCGACCACTAGATGTCATCCGTTCCAGGAGGAGCTGTGTCATGGATCCAGGGATGTCACTTGCAGATGTGTTCTTGCTAGGCACAGCCCCAGGACCTTCAGAATTACAGGCTCCCCAAAAATAAAGAGCCCGTGGAAAAAGGCCTCAAATAGTGTGATAACGTTTATTAAAGTCAATAAGCAATCAAAAAAGAACTTACTAACAAAGGTTCAGCTGCTCATAAACGGCCAGACCGGAGGTACATGTACAAAGGATCAACATAGCTTGGCACTTCCATAACGCGTATTGTGTAAATGCACATCGTCAGAGGGACTGCGCCAGTGGTAAGTGTGGTGTTTTAAACCTAAAAAAGCGCCAAAACACTGTAATGCGGCGACACCGTTATTGCCGGTTCGCGCATGCGCAGTAGTGTCCGCGGCGGCCATTTTAAAGAAGCCCAACACACATTGTTCCATGCAGTATGAATACATGGACATACAAGTGTTGGATCTGCAGCAATCTTAGTGGGAATAAGATACTGCAATCCTAAAACTACACGGGGAAAGTAAATTAGCTGTAATAACGCATGGACCATACTGCATGCCCCATTGCAGCAAAAACAGCCTGGTAAAAAACAAAAAATAGAAATGAGTGGGATCTCATCTATAAAGTGATTCTAGCACTCAATTGGGATGTAGATAAAAACCAAACACATCAAATGCGACAAACGTATAGATAAAAACAATCTGGTTAAAAAAGTAATAACCTTAAAATATTACATTTTAAAACCAATGTAAAGTGCATCGACTTATTAAAGTGATCAAGAGATTAAGGTGCATCGACTTATTAAAGCGATCTAAACACTCAAATAGGAATACAGATAAAGGCAAAATAACAAATACGTCAAACATATGGGTTAGAAACAATCTGGTTAAGAAGTAAGATCATTAAAAATACTACATACTAAAACCAATGTACTTCAAATCATAAAAGATCGATCAGCTGGTATCAATAAAACAATTAATATCTAATTCTACGTTTCGTCCCTGTGGAGCTTGGGACTGTAGAAGATATATCCATTTGGTCTCGAGCATAGAGACCGCTCGTTTTTTGTGGGTACCTCTCCAGTTACTTTTGATGATATCGATACCCACAAATCGCAGGGAGTGTGGATTCTTATTGTGTCGCTGGCGGTAATGCATAGACAAGGAGTGCTCCTTGTAACCTTTCTTAATATTGACCAGGTGTTCCCTCAGCCTGTCTCGCAGTCTCCTTGTCGTTCTACCGACATATTGCTTCCCGCAACTACATTCCAAAAGGTAGACAACATAGGAGCTGTAGCACGTGATAGTAGACTGAATGTCAAATGATCTACCGGTTGAATTTTAACGAAAACTTTTTATCGGGTTCTTGTGAATGCCATTACAAGTGCATATCATACATCTGTTACAAGGAAAAAACCCTTTTCTATTTAGAAAGTCAAACGTAAGTTGCTTAGGAGGATTGACAATGTTGGGGGCTAGTCTGTTTCTTAATGCAGGTGCTTTTCTATAGATGATTTCTGGGTATTCCGGTAAGGCTTTACACATCACCGGGTCACTCTTAACAATGTTCCAGTTCTTCCTAATAATTTTGGCAACTTCTTTGTATTGCATCGAAAAGGCAGTTGTAAAAGGACAGAAAATCTCTTTATTGGTCTTATGTTGTGTAGTTAGCAGATTGGTCCTGTCCAAACTAGCCACTCGGTCAATCTCCATATCCAGTAGTTGGCTGTCATAGCCCTTTTCTATGAATCTAGTTCTAAGAATGTTGGATTGTGCAATGTAGTCTTGCATATTACCACAGTTCCGCCTTATCCGAAGGAATTGTCCCCTGGGGATGTTATCCAGCCACCTAGGCAGGTGGCAACTGTCTTTTGGGATGTACCCATTTCTGTCTGTGCTTTTAAAAAAGGTTTTGGTGGTAATTTTAGTACCATCATTAATGAGGGTGAGATCCAGAAAATCAATACTACTGTAACTAAAATTAAAAGTGAGCTTAATATTTAAATTGTTATAGTTTAGAGTGGTAAAAAAATTTTGTAGTGAGGAATCATGGCCATCCCATAGCAACACTATATCGTCTATGTAGCGTCGATAAAAATGCAAATGTGGCCAGTCCATGGAATATATCACCTCCACCTCCCATCTTGCCATAAAGATGTTAGCCAGGCTTGGTGCGAATTTTGCGCCCATTGCTACGCCTGTGATCTGCAGGTAATATTTATTGTCGAACCAAAAATAATTGTGCTTCATTGCGAAGCTTAATAGTTCCAATAAATATTGCTTCTGAATACGTGGTATGTGTATGGCCTCATTCAGATAATACTCTGCCGCCTCTAAGCCATCTGCATGCTTAATATTACTGTAGAGCGAAGCAACGTCCGCCGTTACCAAAAAAGTCGGTTTCTCTATTTTTATGTCCATGATCTCAACCAGGATTTGTTTTGAATCCCTCAGGAAAGATGGCGTGTTGCGGACTATTGGCTGTAGGAAAAAATCAATATATTCACCTACCCGGGAGCACAAGGACCCTATGCCACTCACAATGTGGCGACCTGGAGGGTTGATCGGGTCCTTGTGGATCTTGGGCAGGCAATACAGGACCGGAAGTCTGGGTACCGTGGGGCATAAAAAATCACGCTCCTTTTTATTTAGAATTCCTGAATCCGACCCCTTTGTTATCAGAACTTTTAAAGCTTTTTTTATATGACACCAGAGGATTACCTGGAAGTTCTAAATAGGTATCTTTATCCTGGAGGATATTCTGAACTTGCATTAAATAGTCTGATTTATTCATGACCACAACTCCTCCCCCTTTGTCCGCTGGTCTAATTACCAACTCCTTTTCCTTAAGTAATTCATTGGTCATCAAGTCAATCTTTTCTTGGCTAAACAACTTATTATACCGTTTTTTTACCCGTATATTGTCAAAATCTTTAAGTACCATATTTTTAAATACATTGATATATGAATGTGCCTGAGGGTTAAACAAAGACACATTTTTGAGATTGGTATTCTTGAAATTAGGGTTACTCACATTGGATGTTACACTGGTGATAGGTTTATTTAAAAAGTGTCTCTTCATCGCAAGTCTTCTTACAAACTTGTGGATGTCTATAAAGGAATTAAATTTATTTAGTTTAGCCGGTGGAGCGAATTTTAGTCCTTTGTTTAAAAGATTTAATTCTTCATTAGTGAGGATCTTATTACTGAGGTTAAAAATACCTGAGCTGTTTAGGTTTTCCTTCTTTTGTCGGTTAACCCTTGCTCCTCCTCGTTTTCCTCTCGTCCTAAACCCCTTTTTCGTGCCGAACCTTCCCCTAAAAAATGATGTTGGTTTAGGGTATTGGGTGGTTGTAGATTGGTATTGTCTCCATATTGTGAGTATCTATAATTAGAGGAGGGGGACAGTCTATGTTGATTTGGGAACTGCCTACCCTGTTGTGTCTGGTAACCCCTTCCATGGGGCGTCCGATAATTAGGACTGTTATAATGGTCATAATTATGTCTGTCATTGCGCCGATTCCATCCGTCATCATAGTCATCCCTAGAGTGAATATAGGAAGGAACTCTTGGATGAAAATTACTTTTTTGTTGCTGATATGGTCTGGGTATGGCATATTGTTCCTGATGATTCAAGGGATGTGACCTCATATCCCTGTTGCCTATATTAGGACTTGGGTGATGTCTAATGGCATCAAACCTATTATGAGTAGAAATGTTATACTCATAATTGGGTACATTCTCCGAAAGACGTCTATAATTGACATTAGGAGTATGGGGAGGTTTGGCAACTTTTTTACGTTTTGCATTATTTTTTGTATTGTTTTTTGTGTTCTTAGTGGGAATGGTTATAGTTTCCATTTGAGTGGGATCTACATAATCATAGTTTTTCAATCAAGCCAAAAACTATGATTATGTAGATCCCACTCAAATGGAAACTATAACCATTCCCACTAAGAACACAAAAAACAATACAAAAAATAATGCAAAACGTAAAAAAGTTGCCAAACCTCCCCATACTCCTAATGTCAATTATAGACGTCTTTCGGAGAATGTACCCAATTATGAGTATAACATTTCTACTCATAATAGGTTTGATGCCATTAGACATCACCCAAGTCCTAATATAGGCAACAGGGATATGAGGTCACATCCCTTGAATCATCAGGAACAATATGCCATACCCAGACCATATCAGCAACAAAAAAGTAATTTTCATCCAAGAGTTCCTTCCTATATTCACTCTAGGGATGACTATGATGACGGATGGAATCGGCGCAATGACAGACATAATTATGACCATTATAACAGTCCTAATTATCGGACGCCCCATGGAAGGGGTTACCAGACACAACAGGGTAGGCAGTTCCCAAATCAACATAGACTGTCCCCCTCCTCTAATTATAGATACTCACAATATGGAGACAATACCAATCTACAACCACCCAATACCCTAAACCAACATCATTTTTTAGGGGAAGGTTCGGCACGAAAAAGGGGTTTAGGACGAGAGGAAAACGAGGAGGAGCAAGGGTTAACCGACAAAAGAAGGAAAACCTAAACAGCTCAGGTATTTTTAACCTCAGTAATAAGATCCTCACTAATGAAGAATTAAATCTTTTAAACAAAGGACTAAAATTCGCTCCACCGGCTAAACTAAATAAATTTAATTCCTTTATAGACATCCACAAGTTTGTAAGAAGACTTGCGATGAAGAGACACTTTTTAAATAAACCTATCACCAGTGTAACATCCAATGTGAGTAACCCTAATTTCAAGAATACCAATCTCAAAAATGTGTCTTTGTTTAACCCTCAGGCACATTCATATATCAATGTATTTAAAAATATGGTACTTAAAGATTTTGACAATATACGGGTAAAAAAACGGTATAATAAGTTGTTTAGCCAAGAAAAGATTGACTTGATGACCAATGAATTACTTAAGGAAAAGGAGTTGGTAATTAGACCAGCGGACAAAGGGGGAGGAGTTGTGGTCATGAATAAATCAGACTATTTAATGCAAGTTCAGAATATCCTCCAGGATAAAGATACCTATTTAGAACTTCCAGGTAATCCTCTGGTGTCATATAAAAAAAGCTTTAAAAGTTCTGATAACAAAGGGGTCGGATTCAGGAATTCTAAATAAAAAGGAGCGTGATTTTTTATGCCCCACGGTACCCAGACTTCCGGTCCTGTATTGCCTGCCCAAGATCCACAAGGACCCGATCAACCCTCCAGGTCGCCACATTGTGAGTGGCATAGGGTCCTTGTGCTCCCGGGTAGGTGAATATATTGATTTTTTCCTACAGCCAATAGTCCGCAACACGCCATCTTTCCTGAGGGATTCAAAACAAATCCTGGTTGAGATCATGGACATAAAAATAGAGAAACCGACTTTTTTGGTAACGGCGGACGTTGCTTCGCTCTACAGTAATATTAAGCATGCAGATGGCTTAGAGGCGGCAGAGTATTATCTGAATGAGGCCATACACATACCACGTATTCAGAAGCAATATTTATTGGAACTATTAAGCTTCGCAATGAAGCACAATTATTTTTGGTTCGACAATAAATATTACCTGCAGATCACAGGCGTAGCAATGGGCGCAAAATTCGCACCAAGCCTGGCTAACATCTTTATGGCAAGATGGGAGGTGGAGGTGATATATTCCATGGACTGGCCACATTTGCATTTTTATCGACGCTACATAGACGATATAGTGTTGCTATGGGATGGCCATGATTCCTCACTACAAAATTTTTTTACCACTCTAAACTATAACAATTTAAATATTAAGCTCACTTTTAATTTTAGTTACAGTAGTATTGATTTTCTGGATCTCACCCTCATTAATGATGGTACTAAAATTACCACCAAAACCTTTTTTAAAAGCACAGACAGAAATGGGTACATCCCAAAAGACAGTTGCCACCTGCCTAGGTGGCTGGATAACATCCCCAGGGGACAATTCCTTCGGATAAGGCGGAACTGTGGTAATATGCAAGACTACATTGCACAATCCAACATTCTTAGAACTAGATTCATAGAAAAGGGCTATGACAGCCAACTACTGGATATGGAGATTGACCGAGTGGCTAGTTTGGACAGGACCAATCTGCTAACTACACAACATAAGACCAATAAAGAGATTTTCTGTCCTTTTACAACTGCCTTTTCGATGCAATACAAAGAAGTTGCCAAAATTATTAGGAAGAACTGGAACATTGTTAAGAGTGACCCGGTGATGTGTAAAGCCTTACCGGAATACCCAGAAATCATCTATAGAAAAGCACCTGCATTAAGAAACAGACTAGCCCCCAACATTGTCAATCCTCCTAAGCAACTTACGTTTGACTTTCTAAATAGAAAAGGGTTTTTTCCTTGTAACAGATGTATGATATGCACTTGTAATGGCATTCACAAGAACCCGATAAAAAGTTTTCGTTAAAATTCAACCGGTAGATCATTTGACATTCAGTCTACTATCACGTGCTACAGCTCCTATGTTGTCTACCTTTTGGAATGTAGTTGCGGGAAGCAATATGTCGGTAGAACGACAAGGAGACTGCGAGACAGGCTGAGGGAACACCTGGTCAATATTAAGAAAGGTTACAAGGAGCACTCCTTGTCTATGCATTACCGCCAGCGACACAATAAGAATCCACACTCCCTGCGATTTGTGGGTATCGATATCATCAAAAGTAACTGGAGAGGTACCCACAAAAAACGAGCGGTCTCTATGCTCGAGACCAAATGGATATATCTTCTACAGTCCCAAGCTCCACAGGGACGAAACGTAGAATTAGATATTAATTGTTTTATTGATACCAGCTGATCGATCTTTTATGATTTGAAGTACATTGGTTTTAGTATGTAGTATTTTTAATGATCTTACTTCTTAACCAGATTGTTTCTAACCCATATGTTTGATGTATTTGTTATTTTGCCTTTATCTGTATTCCTATTTGAGTGTTTAGATCGCTTTAATAAGTCGATGCACCTTAATCTCTTGATCACTTTAATAAGTCGATGCACTTTACATTGGTTTTAAAATGTAATATTTTAAGGTTATTACTTTTTTAACCAGATTGTTTTTATCTATACGTTTGTCGCATTTGATGTGTTTGGTTTTTATCTACATCCCAATTGAGTGCTAGAATCACTTTATAGATGAGATCCCACTCATTTCTATTTTTTGTTTTTTACCAGGCTGTTTTTGCTGCAATGGGGCATGCAGTATGGTCCATGCGTTATTACAGCTAATTTACTTTCCCCGTGTAGTTTTAGGATTGCAGTATCTTATTCCCACTAAGATTGCTGCAGATCCAACACTTGTATGTCCATGTATTCATACTGCATGGAACAATGTGTGTTGGGCTTCTTTAAAATGGCCGCCGCGGACACTACTGCGCATGCGTGAACAGCCGATCGCTACTGCGCATGCGCGAACCGGCAATAACGGTGTCGCCGCATTGCAGTGTTTTGGCGCTTTTTTAGGTTTAAAACACCACACTTACCACTGGCGCAGTCCCTCTGACGATGTGTATTTACACGATACGCGTTAGGGAAGTGCCAAGCTATGTTGATCCTTTGTGCATGTACCTCCGGTCTGGCCGTTTATGAGCAGCTGAACCTTTGTTAGCAAGTTCTTTTTTGATTGCTTATTGACTTTAATAAACGTTATCACACTATTTGAGGCCTTTTTCCACGGGCTCTTTATTTCTGGGGAACCTGTAATTCTGAAGGTCCTGGGGCTGTGCCTAGCAAGAACACATCTGCAAGTGACATCCCTGGATTCATGACACAGCTCCTCCTGGAACGGATGACATCTAGTGGTCGCCCTATAGATGACACCCACCTGATCCATTAATACAGTGGCTGGACTGAGCTTCTATCCGGATAGATGACATCTAGTGGTCACCCTATAGATGACACCTCCTTGTTCCAGTGATACAGTGGCTGAGTACCAGGGGCAGGTCTTAAATGTCCCATGCGCTTTAACATGCGCTATCTGGTTAGTGCATTACTTGGCTATCTTTTATCATTTCGGAAATTCACTACTTCTGGCTCCTCACACATTGGAGACTGTATGCGTATTTAGCACATCTGATGAACTTATGCCAACATTTTACTGATCCACGATCATATGTGGTCTATTATATGTTTAATCATTATTTGAGTTAGCGCTGCACTTTCATGCTTTATCATTTACTCAGGAGGTTCACGAGGTGCCTTTTTTGTGCCAGCAGCTACCCTATCTACATCCACACACTGCGCTCAATTTTATATATATACTTTTATATATAAGTTTATTTTAATACCATGTATTGCCCGAAGAAGAGGCCTGTGTGTTTCGAGAGCTTCAAAACTTCTACTTTTCTCCAAATCATTTATGAAATAATACAAACTATAGAACTAAAGTATGCAATCAACATCTCTGATCAGGGAGCAAGAGTGCAGGATCTGAATAGTTTTGGTGGGGTGGGGGTGCCAGGCTGTTTTGTTGTGTGAAAGAGCTGAGGTCTGACTATGAAGCATGCTATTAAGGTACTTTTACCCTTGCTGCAGGGCTTAACTTTAAAAGTGGTTGTAATCCCTTACATATACCCAGTGAAGTGACTGGCCTCAGATGATACACAGAGATAAAAGAAGTCGTCCTACATAAGTTGTATTTATCTATCTGCAGTCTTCTCTTCTCTATAGCCGTGCTGAATTTATAAAGCGTGCCTGAGAGTTCAGAAAGGAAGGGGTGGAGAGCTGAAATTACACATTGCTCAGTGAGGAGAGCTCTGAAGGCTGATTGAAGGGAAGAACAAAGAAAAACAAAGAAAACCTTTTTTAGTTTATAGTGCAAAAAATAAAACACCTAATGATGATTAAATACCACCAAAAGAAAGCTCCATTTGTGTGAAAAATAATATAAAAATGTAATATGGGTACAATGTTGTATGACTCTACAATAGTCATTCAAAGTGTGAGAGCACTGAAAACTGGCCTGCGCATGAAGGGGGTAAAAGGGGGGAGGGGGGTAAAGAGGACTTAAATTTCATTTGGGTGCAGTGTTACATGACCACAAAATTGTCAGTCAAAGTAACGCAGCGCCGTAATGCAAAAAATGGCCTTGTTAGGAAGGGGGGTAAATCCTCTGTATATTGATTACTTTGTGTGAAAGTTATAGCATCTACAAACTGTGGTATAGATAGCGCTACACTATCGTACATGAATTAAATTTCCGTCCTTTTTTTCACACAAATAGAGTTTTCTTTTGGTGGATATTGATCACCTGTGTGCTTTTTATTTTTGGCGCTATAAACAAAAAGGTTTTGAAAAAAACTATATTTCAACTTTGTCATAAAAAAATATCCAAAAAACTAAAATTTCATCATATACTTAGGCCAAAATATATTCTGCTACATGTTTTTGGTTTAAAAAATCCCAATAAATGTAAATTGTAGATGCTATAACTTTCACACAAAGCAATCAAACTATGGTTTATATAATGCAATTTATACAGCTTTTACTTTCTGACTGCCCATCACAAATACCAGGGCAGTACAAACACCCCCAAAATGACCCCTTATCAGAAAGTAGACACCATAAGCTATCTGCTGAGAAGCATAATGAGTCCATGGAAGATTTTTTTTCCCACAAGTTTTTGAAAAATGACAATTTTTTATTTTTTTTTATACAAAGTTGTCATTTAAATGATATATTTCTCACACAAGCCATGGGTATATGTGAAATTACACTCCAAAATACATTCTGCTACTTCTACCAAGTATGGGGATACCACATGTGTGAGACTTTTTGGGACCCTAGCCACATACAGGAGCCTGAAATCCAATGACCACTTTGAAAGCCTGAAAGTGCGTAACTTCCTTATTTCACTTCCTCACTACCTATCACAGTTTCAGAGGCCCTGAAATGCCAGGATAGCACCAAACCTCCCCAAATGACCCTTTTTTGGAAAGTAGACACCCCAAGGAATTTAAAAAGAGACATGGTGAGTATTTTGCAGATCTAATTTTTTCTCACAAAGTTTAGAAATATAAAAAAAGAAAAGAAAAAATATGTTTTTGTCTTCTTTCTTCATTTTCCAAAAACTTGTGGCAACAAACAAGATCTGCAAAATACTCACCATGCTTCTTATCAAATTCATTGGGGTGTCTACATTCCAAAAAGCGGTCATTTGGGGGGGGGGGGGTTTGGTGCTATTCTGGCATTTCAGGGCCTCCGAAACTGTGATAGGTAGTCAGGGAGTATAATGAGGAAATAACACCCTTTAAAAGTCTGAAGGTGCTTATTGGATTTTGGGGTCCTGTACTTGGCTAGACTGCCAAAAAGTCTCTCACGTGTGGTACCCCCATACTCGGGAGCAGTAGCATAAGATATTTTGGGAAGTCATTTCACATATACCCATGGCATGTGTGAGCAATAAATCATTTAAGTGACAATTTTGTGTGAATACAAATAATGTTCATTTGCAAAAAACTTGTGGTAAAAAAATAAATTCTTCTATTGACTCAACATGCCTCTCAACAAATAGTTTGAGGTGTCTACTTTCCAAAAAGGGGTCATTTTGGGGGGTGGGGGAATTTTATGCCCAGCATTAGAAGTTTATGCCACACATCATTCACTCTTCTAACCACCTGAAGACCAAGCCTTTTCTGACACTTTTGGAAATTACTTTGAACCACCCAAACATTATATATTTTTTAAAAGCAGACACCCTAGTAAATAAAATGGTGGGTGCTGCAATTTTTTATGTCACATAGTACTTGCGCAGCGATTTTCCAAATGTTTTTGAAAAAAAACACACATTTTGTACTTTTAATGCACAAAAACACAATATATTGGGCAATTATGTGGTAAAATATAAAAGATGATGGTATGCCGAGCAAATACATACCAAACATGACATGTTTTAAAACTGTGCATGCCCTGTGCAATGGCGACAAACTGCATACATTTTTAATAACCACAGGCAACGCTTTAAAAGCCTTTACAAGCTACCATTTTAGATTTACAGAGGAAGTCTAGTGCTAAAATTACTGCCCTTGATCTGACATTCACGGCGATATGTCACATGCATGGTGCAACCACTGTTTACATATCGGCACAGAGTCAATACTCGAGCACGTGCGGGGGGGCCAAGGGTGCTTTTTTTTTTTTAATTCTTTTTACACTGTCCCTTTCATTTTTTATTTTTTTTTGTTAACACAGGGAATGCAAATATCCCCTATAACTTCAATGGATATTGTCATATATTCTTTTTTGAGAAATCTGGGGTCTATCAAACTCTAGATATCTCCTCCGCCCTTACATTATCTAATCTTACCAAGATCGGTGTGATCATATGCTTTCCCAATTTACAAATGGCGCTGTTTATATCCTGCGAAACTGAAGTGATGAAATGCTCGTAGCTTCCAATTTCTTAGACTACAGAGATGATTTGCACCATTTCGGTCTCCAATCAGCTTTATAGTCAGCTGGCAGAAACACCAGCTGCATTCTCAGGTTCCCCCGGTGGCACGGGACTGCACAAGAAGGCCGTGGAAGGCAGCAGGGGAAGGGGGGGCATCAGCTCCTGCTGCTTGTAAAAGCAATCCTGCAGCTAATTAGCCACTAGGATTGCTTTTACATGAAAGCCGATTGCTGGATGAAAAAAATCATTCCAAGATGATGCCTGCAGCTGTAGGCATCATCCTGGTATAACCATTCAAAGTCCAGTAATGTACAAGTACGTCGCTGGTCCTTGTTGGGTATATATGCTATGTCCTCTTTTTCTAGGGGGTGGGGGGTGTGTGCTTCACTGTAAAGCACACTGCTCTGGATGACTCTGCTCAGCCATCCAGAGCAGAGTCCCCAAACTGACAGGGGAGGAGGGCTCTGGTAATCACTGGGCTCCAGCGGGTAATCACCGGCCAAGACCCGGTGACTGACACCCAGGACCATGACCTGCGGCACAGGTAGGGCGCTCGCGCACACTCCTACCCGGAAATGCAGAATCACGTATATATACGTGATCCTGCACACAGGGGCCGCCCTGTAGCAGTAAATGTACTGTGGGTGGTCCTAAAGCGGTTAAAGTGTATCTAAAGACAATAATAATCCTAGATTGTAAGCTTGAAAGAGCAGGGCCCTCGAACCCCTCGTGTATTGTCTTGTTACTGTATTGTCTCATGTTCTGTCCCCCACTATAATGTACAGTGCTGAGCAAACCTTTCTGGCGCTATATAAATACTGTATAATAATAATAATAAAAAAACTAACCAATTCCTAGATGTGGTGGTTGCATTAGTTTTATTTTTCCTTTTTTAGTGGCACTGCCAGTAAGATGCATCCTATACTAGGGTGACAACACTGTACTGCACTTTTTCAGCTCATATGATTTCCAACAGGATCAACAGGCATATTTTTTACTTACTGAACAGTGGTAGAAAACATTTTCAAGAGTATAAAAGGATCAAAAAGAAGCAAACATAAGTTAAAGTGGTTGTAAAGGCTCAAGGTTTTTCTAACGTCATGAATTCTATGCAAACAGTGGACTGTGGTGTAGAACTTTAGCTCTCTAGCTGCAACATGTTCCACTTATGGTGTGTTCCTGGCACTTTTCACCTACTTTGTAATGAGTCCTGTGGATTGGGTGGTTTGGTTCCTTTATTCCCTACTTTCTTTTTCTTCTCTCTCGGATTTATATCCATATTTTCTTTTATAACTTCCCTTTTCCTTTCTTTAAATGATTCTTTGGACACGGGTTTCTTTTTCTCACTCTATTTACACTCTTTAGCAGTACTAGTTTGCAACTCATTTGGCCTATTTTGTTCACTATTATATTACGGTTTCACTTTATTTTGTCTGATATTATAGTTGGTTTCAGGTGTATAACCTAACTAGACATATATTTCCCTAAAAGTTACTACTTCAGGTGACTTTTTGGACCAGATATATGTTTTTCTTTTTTTTTTAAATCAGGAAAATGTTTATTAAGCAATATGACATTTAGTACATAGCAATGAAATGTAAACCCCAAAATAGTTAACAGTACAACTCAATAACAAAGTACAGATCACTGAGTTTAAAGGGTATATACTTTCTTTTTTTTCTGCTACTATTCTCCATATCAGTTATGACATAAGTAGACTTTAGTGACCTTGTCATAAACCAGAACAATCCAACTCCCTCACACAGGCCTTCCAAAAGAGGGAAAGCAGGGATAAAATACTGTATCAGCCCACTGTGCAGTCATACTAGATTGCTACACCAGTCCCAAAGACTCTCCACGGGAGTACTCAGTCAAAGTTGTAGCAATCCGGAGTATCTAACCAGCTTTGCCAAATATTCATGAATTGTTTGGATGCGTTTCTATAATATGTATTTTCCTCCCGAATAAGGATCAGATTAACCCGTTGAATCTATTGTTGGCAGGTTGGTGCCTGAGAAGACAACCAATACCACGCTGTCAGTTTCCTAGCCAAGTACAATAGAGAGCTATATATGTTGGAGGAGGATATAGTTCCTCATCTAAACCACCAAGAAGGCAGATTAGTGGGTGCAAGTTCAATTGTACTTGGTAAACTTGATTAATGACCCGGACCACATTATTCCAATAGCACACTAATTAAGGGCATTTCACAGAATATGCAGTAAATCACCTGGGTGGGCTTGACATTTAGGGCATATAGGGGAGTCTCCCTTACCCCAAGCATAAAGTTGCAGCGGTTGCAATCCGATGGACGTGTCTAGGTTTGGCAGTTGCCAGAAGAATGGTACTTGCCTGACTGCATTGTGCCAAGCGTAAAGTTTGGTGGAGGGGGGATTTTGGTGTTTAGTTGTTTCTCAGTGATTGGGCTTGGCCCCTTAGTTCCAGGGAACTCTTAAGGCGTCAGCATATTCGCTCCTGGAAGAATGGACAAACATTCCCATAGACACCCTCCTAAACCTTGTGGACAGCCTTCCCAGAAGAGTTGAAGCTGTTATAGCTGCAAAGGGTGGGCCAACTCAATATTGGACCCTACAGACTAAGGCTGGGATGCCATTAAAGTTCATGTGTGTGTAAAGGCAGGGGGCCCAATACTTTTGGCAATATAGTGTATCATGAGTTGTAGATATAATTATTTTTATTAGGGGTCCCCTGCGATTAGAAAGGTATTTGTGAATCAGCAGTGAGTTGCAGATTGAATGACAGTCAGTGTTGATGTGGGAATCCCTCCTGCAGAGCCATTGTATTCTCCCCACTATAATAGCAACTAGCAATAATCGCATGGAAAATCTGATAGGCTTGTTGTACCCAAGTTGATCGATCAACTTGGGTACATTCAGCCTGCTTAAACCTAGTTCGAATCTCGGCCGGTCCCTGCTGAACCAGGCAAGATTCGAACCAATAATGCCAGGCTTACGATGCTTGCAAGCTCCTACCTTAAAGCAGTTTTAAAGGCTTATTTGTTTTTTCCTAAAATAATAGGCATGTTATAGCTACCCTCCCTGTGCAATGGTATTACTGAGAGCAGTCCTGAACCTCTTCTTCTAGGCTCCCCCGTCAGCTCTCTCAGCTCCTCCTCTTCTGTGTTTGCCCCCATAGCAAGCAGCTTGCTATGTGGACACACCTACAGTCTCACTCCTGAACTAGGCTGTGTGGGTCCATAGACACACACAGCATGGTCCAGCCCCACACCCCACTCCCTCCTGACAGGATCTGGTTAACAGCAATGGACACCCATTAGCTGTTGCCTCTGTATCCTGAGGGAAGAGACACAAAAACAGTGCCCCTGCAGACAGGCACAGTGCTGGATCAAGAAATGACTGGAGAGAGGGAGGTGGGGAAAGGAGGGCCATACAAATACTGAGGTTTTTTTTATACCTTTTTTACCATTTTAAAATTAATGTAAGTTAATAATTCTAATATATATACACATATATATACACATATACACACACACTAATTTAAAAGCTCTATTTACCCAAAACCACAATCAAGTGACAAGCCAAGTCCCAAGTATTCTCTCTACTAGGTTGTAGTGTCTGTCTTGCAAAGCTCAATATTGATCTGTGGTACCATCTGGGTCCCTAAGACTTCAAGTGTCATGACATAAGAGAAGCAGGAACAAAACTGATCAGGTGCCTAGACTGAAGCTTCTGATCGCTATTTTTTTTTCTTTTTTACTAGGAGTTATACCTAGAAGTGTTCATTTTTATACATAGCATTGTATATTGGTTAAAAGGAAACAAAAACATTTCTAAAACGTTACTTTTAGTACTAAACAGAAGAAAATATATGAAAAGCCACCTGCCTGCAGTTTGAATGTTCTCTCTCTGCCTGCGTGGGTTTCCACCGGGTACTCCGGTTTCCTCCCACACCCCAAAGACATACTGGTAGGTAAATTGGCTCCTGTCTAAATTGTTCCTAGTATATGTATGTATGAATGTGATTTAGGGACCTTGAATTGTAAGCTCCTTGGGGGCAGGGAATGATGTGAATGTACAATATATATGAAAAGCGCTGCGTAAATTGATGGCACTATATAAGCACCTGTCATAAATAAGTAAATATACTCTCTCCTTTAAAAAGCAGGAGGAGCAAGTACACAACAAGTGGAAGAATCCTAAAACTGAGGATTAAAAGGTCAACAAACAAAACTAAGAAACAGCAGAAACATGGTGCAGGTGGAAATATGAACTTGGGCTTTTTTAACCATCCTTATAATTGAACAAAAGAAAACAAGGAAGCAGCTCTAGCAACCCAAGGAAACAAATGACTCACCGTTTGTGATGCAAATTAGAGTATATCAGTGTGTACAATAAGCCGGAGAGAGAGACAGCTAATCAATTCAATAACAGTCAAGTGGGAATTTTGCAAATTCTGACAGAATTATTCAGGCATTACATGCACAGCACTGATGACGTAAAATAAAAAAAAAAACAATAATTTGGAAAATTAAATAGGTAAAATAAAGCATTCTAAACAAGAAAGATGTGTACATTACAATGATAAAATTTCAATATACCTAATAATCCTGAATAATAATAATTATTATTTAAACAATGAACGTCTATGCACTGACAAGAAACATGCTGACAGGAGGAAAAAGCACAGTGAGCAGAGGAATTAGCAAATCCCCATCACTGGCCAGACGCAGACTTTGAGCATGAAATTGACTAGGCTTATGTAAATGTAAATTGAAAAGTTATTTTCAAACCCTTTCAAATTTATAGAGTACAGCATGGAAATCCTAGTCCACGGGACAGTGTGCACATCTAGCTCTGCCCTACACATTTTGTCACACGACATCAGGGATGTAGACACTATGCCAATAATGTCATGTTTGACAAAATGTGTAGGGCAGAGCTAGACATGATGATTGCAGTAACGATAGCCAAACAGAGGGCGCACTGGCCTAGTGCATTATCCTTTCAAAATATATTAAATGTAAAAAGGTAAGTATTCTACTCACAAAGTCATACAAGGTACAAATTAATCTCATGAGTACAGCACAAACAGATCGCAAAACATCAAGAAGCAACAGACAGCATGGATTCATGAAAGACAGAAGATGTCAAACAAATCTGATTTCTTTTTATGAGGAGGTGAGCAAAACCTTGGACAGAGGGGTGGTGGTGAACGTGGTATACTTGGACAGAGGGGTGGCTGTGAACGTGGTATACTTGGATTTTGCAAAAGCGTTTGGCACAGTTCCCCACACATGGCTAATGTGTAAGGTAAAGTCTACAGGCTTGGAAAAATCCGTATGTAAATGGATAGAAAACTGGCTAAAAGATCGTATTCAGAGTGTAGTGGTTAATGATTCATACTCTGAATGGTCTAGGGTCATCAGTGGTGTACCCCAAGGTTCAGTGTTGGGACCCTTACTTTTTAATATATTTATAAACAATATAGGGGCTGGGATTAAAAATATCATTTCAGTCTTTGCAGATGACACCAAGCTGTGCAGTGGAATAACGTCCTTACAGGATGTCTCCAACTTACAAGCCGACCTCAATGCACTGTTTAATTGGGCAACTATGTGGCAAATGAGGTTTAATGTTGATAAATGTAAAGTTCTGCACTTGGGGGCTAAGAATATGCATGCATCATACATACTAGAGCAGTGGTTCTCAACCTTTCTAATGCCGCGACCCCTTAATACAGTTCCTCATGTTGTGGTGACCCCCAACCATAAAATTATTTTCATTGCTACTTCATAACTGTAATTTTGCAGTGGGAGGAGTAGTGCCATGTCATTGGTGTCAGTGGAAGGAGTAGTGCCCCATCACTGATGTCAGTGGGATGAATAGTGCCCCATTGTTGGTATCAGTGGGAGGAATAGTGCCCCGTCGTTGGTATCAGTGGGAGGAATAGTGCCCCGTCACTGATGTCAGTGGGATGAATAGTGCCCCATCTTTGGTGTCAGTGGGAGGAGTAGTGCCCCATCGTTGGTGTCAGTGGGAGGAGTAGTGCCCCATCGTTGGTGTCAGTGGGAGGAGTAGTGCCCCATCGTTGGTGTCAGTGGGAGGAGTAGTGCCCCATCGTTGGTGTCAGTGGGAGGAGTAGTGCCCCATCGTTGGTGTCAGTGGGAGGAGTAGTGCCCCATCGTTGGTGTCAGTGGGAGGAGTAGTGCCCCATCGTTGGTGTCAGTGGGAGGAGTAGTGCCCCATCGTTGGTGTCAGTGGGAGGAGTAGTGCCCCATCGTTGGTGTCAGTGGGAGGAGTAGTGCCCCATCGTTGGTGTCAGTGGGAGGAGTAGTGCCCCATCGTTGGTGTCAGTGGGGGGAGTAGTGCCCCATCACTGGTGTCAGTGGGAGGAGTAGTGCTCCATCACTGGTGTCAGTGGGAGGAATAGTGCCACATCATTGGTGTCAGTGGGAGGAATAGTGCCCCATCATTGGTGTCAGTGGGGGGAGTAGTGCCCCATCATTGGTGTCAGTGGGGGGAGTAGTGCCCCATCATTGGTGTCAGTGGGGGGAGTAGTGCCCCATCATTGGTGTCAGTGGGGGGAGTAGTGCCCCATCACTGGTGTCAGTGGGGGGAGTAGTGCCCCATCACTGGTGTCAGTGGGGGGAGTAGTGCCCCATCACTGGTGTCAGTGGGGGGAGTAGTGCCCCATCACTGGTGTCAGTGGGGGGAGTAGTGCCCCATCACTGGTGTCAGTGGGAGGAATAGTGCCACATCATTGGTGTCAGTGGGAGGAATAGTGCCCCATCATTGGTGTCAGTGGGAGGAATAGTGCCCCATCATTGGTGTCAGTGTGGTGGAGGGGAGAATAGTGCCCCATCATTGGGGTCAGGGGGGGGGGGAAATAGTGTCCCATCGTTGGTGTCAGTGGGGGGAGGAATAGTGCCCCATCATTGGTGTCAGTGGGAGGAATAGTGCCCCATCATTGATGTCAGTGTGGTGGAGGGGAGAATAGTGCCCCATCATTGGGGTCGGGGGGGGGGGGGGGAAATAGTGCCCCATCGTTGGTGTCAGTGGGGGGAAGAATAGTGCCCCATCGTTGGTGTCAGTGGGGGGAGGAATACTGCCCCATCGTTGGTGTCAGTGGGGGGAGGAATACTGCCCCATCGTTGGTGTCAGTGGGGGGAGGAATACTGCCCCATCGTTGGTGTCAGTGGGGGGAGGAATACTGCCCCATCGTTGGTGTCAGTGGGGGGAGGAATAGTGCCCCATCGTTGGTGTCAGTGGGGGGAGGAATAGTGCCCCATCGTTGGTGTCAGTGGGGGGAGGAATAGTGCCCCATCGTTGGTGTCAGTGGGGGGAGTAGTGCCCCATCATTGGTGTCAGTGGGGGGAGTAGTGCCCCATCACTGGTGTCAGTGGGGGGAGTAGTGCCCCATCACTGGTGTCAGTGGGGGGGAGGAATAGTGCCACATCGTTGGTGTCAGTGGGGGGAGGAATAGTGCCACATCGTTGGTGTCAGTGGGGGGAGGAATAGTGCCCCATCGTTGGTGTCAGTGGGGGGAGGAATAGTGCCCCATCGTTGGTGTCAGTGGGGGGAGGAATAGTGCCCCATCGTTGGTGTCAGTGGGGGGAGGAATAGTGCCCCATCGTTGGTGTCAGTGGGGGAGGAATAGTGCCCCATCGTTGGTGTCAGTGGGGGGAGGAGTAGTGCCCCATCGTTGGTGTCAGTGGGGGGAGGAATAGTGCCCCATCGTTGGTATTAGTGACACAAATGATGGGGCACTATTCCTCCCACTGACACCAATGATACTTACCTTGCTGACCCCTGCTCCAGCCTGGGCTCGCTCTCTCACTTACCTGTCAGCTGTCTTCCTTCTCTGGCCGCTCTCCTCTTCACTCGCTCCCTCGGTCTTCTTTGATGTCCGCGCGCTGCCGCTTGGCTCCTCCTCTCCAAGCTCCACCTCCTCGCCGGTGATTGGCCGCCTGTGTGCCTCTCCTGAGCTACAGTTCCGGTGGCCAATCAGCAGCGAGGAGGCGGAGCTGCTGAGCGATCTTGGAGGTGTGGCCCGGTGACAGCAGCGTATCATCCCGCCCACACATCGCCGGAGACTGCAGCGGTGTCTCGGTTCCTAAGACCATCGGAAATATGTGTTTTCCGATGGTCTTAGGCGACCCCTGGGAAATGGTCGTTCGACCCCCAAAGGGGTCGCGACCCCCAGGTTGAGAACCGCTGTACTAGAGGGAGTACAACTGGGGGAATCAATGGTGGAGAAGGATCTGGGAGTTCTGGTAGATCACAAGCTTAATAATGGCATGCAATGCCAAGCTGCAGTTTCCAAAGCGAGCAAAATCCTCTCTTGTATTAAAAGAGGTATAGACTCCAGAGAGAGAGATATCATATTACCCAGGTACAAATCATTAGTAAGACCTCATCTGGAATATGCAGTTCTGTTTTGGGCACCGATTCACAAAAAGAACATTGGGGAACTGGAGAAAGTACAGAGAAGGGCAATTAAACTAATAAGAGGCATGGAGGAGCTCAGCTATGAGGAAGGATTAGAGGAACTGAATTTATTCTCTCTTGAGAAGAGGAGATTAAGGGGGATATGATCACCATATATAAATACATCAGTGGTTCATATAGTCAACTCGGTGTAGAGCTATTCGCCTTGCAGTCAACACAGAGGACAAGGGGGCACTCTTTATGTCTGGAGGAAAAGAAATGTAATCTCCAAACACAGAATGGTTTCTTCACAGAGAGAGCTGTGAAAATGTGGAATAGACTCCCTCAAGAGTTGGTTCTGGCCAGCTCAGTGGATTGCTTCAAAAAAAGGCCTGGATTGTTTCTTAGATACACAGAATATAACTGGATACTAACATTTATAGGTAAATTGATCCAGGGAATATCTGATTACCTCTCGGGGGATCATAAGGAATCTTTTTCCCAGCAGGAGGAAATTGGATTATGCTTTGCTGGTTTTTTTGCCTTCCTCTGGATCAACTGCTGGTATAGGATTATAACTTTTTTTTTTCTATGGTTGAACTGGATGGACTTTTGTCTTTTTTCAGCCAGACTAACTATGTAACTATGTAAGAAGTAAATAAATGATGAAACATCCACATTCTGAGTGTTTCGAGTATTTATCCTCTTCCTCAGAGATAGGCTCTGAGGAAAAGGAAAAATCATTGAAACGCGTCAGACTGTGGATGTTCCATCGTTTCTTTATTTCTTGATGTTTTGCAATCTGTTTGTGCTGTATTCATGAGATGAATTTGTACCTTTTATGACTTTGTGAGTATAATACTTACCTTTTTACATTAAATATATTTTTAAAGGATAATGCACTAGGCCAGTGCACCCTCTGTTTGGTTATCAATACTGTAATGCTCCCAGACCACCCAGTCTTGTGAGGGTAGCAAGGCAAGTGTACCCCATGAAGGTCTAGTTTTGACTGCAGCCCATTAACACCTTTTGGGTCCACTCCCCAAGCGCAAGAAGATTGTAGTTTTCCATTTCTTTCTCTAGACACAATGATGTCACCACACACCGGGATCTCCATTCTACACTCTATGTACAGAAAAGTGCTGTTTGTTGACATAAATGTGAGTTTTTAATTTTTATCTTTTTAATAAACTTTTGTCCACTGGTTAACACTTTTGGGAGAACTTCCCTCTCTTATCTTTTTGTATGACTCAGTTATGCTGGCAATTTAGAGAAACTTGAAGATCTCTGTACATTATATGTGGGTCCACATACTAACCCAGTCATTATAACCACTCAGATAATGGGGTCACTGCCTTCCGGTAAACAGACATTTCATATATATTGGTGGTGTGATTTTCACAACAAAGTTTTTGGTCGGAAGAATGGATTTTCTTCATTTGTTTTGGTACTTTCTGCTTTGGATTAGTCTTGTCTCACAATCGGTTTCAATCTGTCATTGATTTCATTGCGTATTTGGTTATTCGCAACGTTGTTTGTACATTACTTTTCTAATCTAACCTTATAGTGTTTTGTAGTATGCACTTTATTCATTATGTATTCACTTATGGATTTTGTTTATAATGTATGATTAGCATAGCACTTACTTTATATGCTATTACTCAGAATATTGTGTAGGTGGCTTTTCAGAGTAAAGGATGTATTGCCCAAGTGCAGATCTGTAAGAATTTTACTTCCAGTCACAGGAATTACAAAACTGTGTCTCCATCTCCAAAGTGTGCACGCTGCGACACAGGCATCTGATGGAGACTGCAGGTGGCCAACACACATTATGCAGGCATAGTCCACTGTTGTCTCTGTTGGAACCCCCTTCCTCTGAGTAATTCCATGTCGCTGCCTTTAGAGTGAGTGCATGTAGTTAAGAATTGATTGTAAAGAGGCTGCAGGAGATCAGCATTACTGAGATGCAACAGCTTTATACTTTAATTATTACCCAAACAGAAACATGTTTGTATAGGTTGCAGCCTGAAGTATATTTTCCAAACCAGAGAAGGATGATTTTTATTTGCTATGCAAACAAATTAATGCTTTTATGTATGTTTATTACTTACTTTTTGTGACTAAGGGGTCAAGTCACTAAATAACAACTGAAAAAATGCAGTAAAATAACGCATGCGGTAATTTTTTTTGCAAACATGCAATTCACCAAAAATTTTGCGGTAAATAACTCTTGCGGTAAAATATCTGTATTGCGGTAATTAGAGCATATTTTCAATGGATGACTCATCAGCTGTCAGCGGGTGTACCACTGACAACTAAAAGTAAACAAAACCAGCTGGCAATTACAAATGATGGAGAAAAAACAGTGTGGGGCTCCCCCCTCATCCATACCAGGCCCTTTGGGTCTGGTATGGATTTTAGGGGAACCCCCACACCAAAATAATAATAATTTTAAAAAAATGGTGTGTGGGTCCCCTCACAATCCTAACAGATTTGGGGTCTGGTATGGATCTGGGGGGGACCCCATGCCAAAGATTAAAAAAATCTAATAGCCATTCCAGACCCCTAGGGATTGGGGGGGGAGCCCCTCGCTGCATTTGCAAAAATACCACGTGATACTGCCAGCAAAACTCTAGTGATAAATATCGCATATTTTATAACTTTCTGTTCTGTTTATGAATTGAACGTAACCGCTTACCGCATTTTTTTTTTTACCACCACATTTTTAATTTTGCGTTAAATACCTCAGAATCTTTAATTTATTTGTGAATTGAACATTTTGTAACCACATGCAATAATGTATGCAAATGAGTCATGCAATAGTGTTATCGCATGCAGTAATCTTTAGTGCTTTGACCCCTAAATCTGTATGAAATATGTTGTCATAAAGGTAATGTGTCCGTTGAAGATTTCATTCCTGGGCTTCTTTTCTGCTTTTCTATATACTGTGCATATTGCTTATTACTGCTCTCTGATACGTAAATATGAAATTGTCTTCATCTATACGTTTTGTGTTCGAAATATTCTGTATGTTCTTCAGCTAAACAACTTAATGAATAAGACACTCTCCTATTCCCTTTTTATCCAATAGCACATTTCACATTAGCTTATTGTAGTAGCATGTGTCCTGGTCTTTGCATAGACTGAACATTGTACTCATTAGTTCCCTCTGTAAAGCTAACGTGTTGTGTGTATAAGCTATCCCTTCATACTTCCCTATTATAAATATACAGATATACAGCAACTTTAATCGGATTCTAACATTTATTCTTCCTATTCCCATCTCGCTGTGCGTCAATTGTTCATTCTCGATAGCATCTTCTATTTGCTGGTGTGCAGGGATTTTCCTTCTAGAGTTTGCATATGAACCAGACTGATGAAAGCCGAAATCCAGCCAAACTTTGAACTCACAGTTGCAGTTCATTTAAAGGTGTAGATGGACCTGCCAAAGGATTTACATTTCTGCCCATCCAGGTCTGAGATTTAGGCAGTACTGCCACACAAAATAACCAGCCCACTGCTCTCATTCTCTCTGCTGTGGTCATGCTAAGGTTTACGTGCGTACAGCAGAGACATCCTCTGTTGGAGTACAAGAGCTGTCTTCATCCCAGCAATGAAGGACACTAGGTGGCCTCTTTGAGAAGCCACCTGCGTCTTAGCAACAGAAAACACAAGATTGCTTTCTTCAGAAGGCACCGATATCCTAGCAATGGAGGACATTAGGTGGCTTCCTTGAGAAGCCTAATGCTTCTTTTGCTGCGTTTACAAGCTTTTTGCATTTGAAATGCTGATAAAAATGACTGCTGAACGCAAGTTTTCTGCGTTCAAAAAAACGACTGTATACGAAGATGTGTACATGGACACATAGGAAAACATTAGGGAGAGCTCAGGGGCTGCTGAAAAACCGCTGAACAGCTCCTAAACGTGGGTTTATCAGCTGCAGTGTACATGAGCCCTTAGGCTCCATGCACACGGGGTGTTTTGATAACGCTGGTAACATTAGCTGTGTAAAGTCATGTTAAAAATGTGAATTTTTCAGCTTTTTTTGTAGCATTTTGCATTAGTAGCGGCGTTTTCACACGTTTTTTATCATTTTTTTCCACCAAAATTTTCTTTGGGGGAAAAAGCGTCCGAAAACACCAGTTTGCTGCGTTTTACCACAATTTTTCAAGTTTTACCCTGTTTTTCAGCGTTAGAGCATTTTTACAGCTGAAAAACTCCTCTAGAAACCCACTAGTCCTGGGTTTTTTTCCATCCCTTCCAAAAAACGTTGATTGCAGTCTATGTGTGCATGGACATATAGGATAACATGCTGGGGGGTTTACTAGCTGTAGAAAAAAACGTCATAAAACGTCAAAAGCCAAAAACAGCAGTTGTAAATCGCATGTGTCCTTGAAACATGGGGAAATTGTGGCTTCTTTGAAAAGCCACCTGCATCCTAGCGACGGAAGATACTAGGCAGTAATAATTGCTAGCGTCCTAGCAATGAAATATGCTTTGTGGCTTCAATAAGAAATGAAATGACCAGCAAAAGAGGACAGTAGGAGGCTTCCTTGAAACACTGCCTGCATCCTAGCAACAGAGGATGGTAGGAGGCAGGAGATAGGAAGCAAGCAGCTCTCGTGCCACCTAGCATCCGTCATTGCTTAAATGTAGGCAGCTTGCAAACATCGGGGAACATTCGCACAGTACACATGTAAACTACAGGAACACTTACATGCATGGAGTGTACAGACAGCAATTTTCATAAGATCTTGCAAGCCTCTGTCAGCAAGATCCTGTGTATTACCACACAAAATGTGTCTATGAGAGTTTACCATTTGGTAATGCACACATAATTAGAATATATGGAGGCTGCAAGTGCTGAACTCACCTTTTTTAAACTGTTACTGCTAGCTAGGTTCAAATGCTGACCCAAAGACTTTAGCACTTTTTGAGTCACTGTCCTAAAACAAGCATGAAGTTTAGAAGATCTGACTGCACTCATACTTTGCTTGCTAAATACTTGTATCAGACCAGTGACTAAAAGTACTGAATGCAGAGACAGCGAGTCAACTTCATATTCAGAAGGTGGTGAGCATTTCCAGCTCCCGTATTTCTCTTACTATGGTTTTCAGTTTAGTGCTGTGATTACATCCAAGAAACTCAAATACCCAACACTATCATGAAGTGTACTAACCACATACAGTTAATCAAGACATACTTTTCCACTATAGTGTTCCTTTAAGATGGCTAAATAAATTGTTGGCTCTTCAGCTCCCTGTGCTGCTGGTGGCGCAAACAACTAGATGTTTTTCCTGTAGAGATTGTATCTCTGCAGCTATGGATGGAAGAGGCTGAGTTGCAGTAAAATTAGGATAGCAGCTGGAAATGAAATGAAAAAGATAAGGAAACACAGACAGCTACTGGAGGAAAATCTACAAATATGCAGATTAGAGAAATTTGTAAAGAGTATCTACACAATGAACTTCTCTTCTTTGGTTCCCTTTGGTTTGCTAAATATACCATTTAGGGCTTGTTCACACATACTTTGATCTCCGAAGAGCAAAACATGCACAGATCTCTCTTCAGAGAGCATTTGAAAGGAGGTGAGGAAGCGTATATCGCCTCAGTGCCTGCTTTAACCCTTTGATTGACGCACCACAATTTAATTTCACATGAAATGGACAGGAGGTGTAGTTCCCGTCATGCCATGTGTTCACTCCTGTCCACTGCCCCAGCAGCTAAAGAGGGTATCTGGGGGGTGGGTTATTGTTCCACAACCACTAGTGTGATTGAGCCCTAAACTGTAATTTTTTTTTATACCTAAGCACAAAAAAATCTCTTTTGATCCTGTAAAAATATTTGTGAGCTGAACTCTGGGACTCTGCAACTCTACTTGTTTTGCACTCTTATTAGTTACATTGTTACCTGTTAGCTTTATAGTCATATCCTTGAGTGACAACTCTGCTCCTTCATAATACAGTCTAGTGACTGAGTGTTGTCACCCTGGGACAGGTACTGTGTTACCTACAAGATCACTTTAGTACCCACTGACAATACTCTGCACAGATACCCCTATTGGCATAGCAACCACCAAAAATAATGGTTAGGCTTAATAGATTTTATATACTATGTGCATATACAGTATATACATACACACACACACACACACACACACACACACACAGTAGCTCACAGAAGTGAATAGACCACTCACATTTTTGCAAATATTTTATTATAGCTTTTCACGTGACAACACTGAAGAAATGACACTTTGCTACAATGTAAAGTAGTGAGTGTACAGCTTGTATAACATGTAAATTTGCTGCCCTCTCAAAATAACGCAACACACAGCCATTAATGTCTAAACTGCTGGCAACAAAAGTGCGTACACCCCTAAGAGAAAATGTCCAAACTGGGCCCGAAGTGTCAATATTTTGTGTGGCCACCATTATTTTCCAGCACTGCCTTAACCCTCTCGGGCATGGAGTTCACCAGAGCTTCACAGGTTGCCACTGGAGTCCTTTTCCACTCCTCCATGACGACATCACGGAGCTGGTGGATGTTAGAGACCTTGCGCTCCTCCACCTTCCGTTTGAGGATGCCCCACAGTTGCTCAATAGGGTTTAGGTCTGGAGACATGCTTGGCCAGTCCATCACCTTTACCCTCAGCTTCTTTACCAAGGCAGTGGTCATCTTGGATGTGTGTTTGGGGTCGTTATCATGTTGGAATACTGCCCTGCGGCCCACTCTCAGAAGAGAGGGGATCATACTTTGCAGTATGTCACAGTACATGTTGGCATTCATAGTTCCCTCAATGAATTGTAGCTCCCCGGTGCCGACAACACTCATGCAGCCCCAGACCATGACAGTCCCATCACCGTGCTTGACTGTAAGCAAGACACACTTGTCTTTGTACTCCTCACCTGGATGCTGCGACACACGCTTGACACCATCTGAACCAAATAAGTTTATCTTGGTCCCATCACACCACAGGACATGGTTCCAGTAATCCATGTCCTTAGTCTGCTTGTCTTCAGCAAACTGCTTGTGGGCTTTCTTGTGCATCCTCTTTAGAAGAGGCTTCCTTCTGGGAGAACAGCCATGCAGACCAAGTTGATGCAGTATGCGGCGTATGGTCTGAGCACTGACAGGCTGATACCCCACCCCTTCAATCTCTGCAGCAATGCTGGCAGCACTCATACGTCTATTTCCCAAAGACAACCTCTGGATATGATGCTGAGCACGTGAACTCAACTTCTTTGGTCGACCATGGCGAGGCCTGTTCTGAGTGGAACCTGTCCTGTTAAACCGCTGTATGGTCTTGGTCAACGTGCTGCAGCTCAGTTTCAGGGTCTTGGCAATCTTCCTGTAGACTAGGCCATCTTTATGTAGAGCAACAATTCTTTTTTTCAGATTCTTTGCCATGAGGTGCCATGTTGAACTTCCAGTGACCAGTATGAGAGAGTGAGAGCAATAACACCAAATTTAACACACCTGCTCCCCATTGACACCTGAGACCTTATAACACTAACGAGTCACATGACACCGGGGAGGGAAAATGGCTAATTGGGCCCAATTTGGACATTTTCACTTAGGGGTGTACTCACTTTTGTTGCCAGTGGTTTAGACATTAATGGCTGTGTGTTGAGTTATTTTGAGGGGACAGCAAATTTACATGTTATACAAGCTGTACGCTCACTATGTCACATTGTAGCAAAGTGTCTTTTGTTCAGTGTTGTCACGTGAAAAGATGTAATAAAATATTTACAAAAATGTGAGGGGTGTACTCACTTCTGTGAGATAATGTATATATAACCAGGGGCGAAAAATATAAATTAAGAAAGCTTTTTGAAAAAGAAGTTTAGTTTATTTTTATCAACTAAAAAAAATGAATACAAAATAAATGAACAGAACAGAAATCCAAATCAAATCAATTTTTGATGTGACCACCCTTTGCCTTCAACATAGCATCAATTCTTCTAGGTTCACTTGCACACAGTTTTTGAAGGTACTCGGTAGGTAGGTTGTTCCAAACATCTAGGAGAACTAACCGCTTCTGTGAATGTAGGCTGCCTCAAATCCTTCTGTCTCTTCATGTTATCCCAGACAGACTCGATAATGTTCAGATCTGAGCTGTGTGGGGGCCAAACTATCACTTCCAGGACTCCTTGTTCTTAGTTCAGCTGAAGACAGTTCCTAATAGCATTGGCTGCATGTTTGGGGTCATTGTCCTGCTGCAGAATAAATTTGGGGCCATTTACACACCTCCCTGATGGTATGACATGATGGATAAGTATCTGCCTGTATTTCCAAACATTGAGGACACCCTTGATCCTGACCAAATCTCCAACTCCATTTGCAGAAATGCAGCCCCAAACTTGAAAGGAACCTCCACCATGCTTCACTGTTGCCTTCAAACACTCATTATTGTACTGCTCTCCATCCCTTTGTGAACAAACTCCCTGCTGCTATAGCCCCTGGATATGTTCTAATATGCCAACAAGATGACAGGCTCCAGACCACAAGTCACAGGGTGGAATGAGGACATGGAGCTAGCTGGGGATGATGGGGAATAGGAGCAGACAGACATGTCACATCCCTGAGTAACATACCCTGTACTTCACTGCTTGCCATTATAAGGGGAAGAAGACTGCACTGATGACACCGTGTGGCCCACAGTAGCACAGATTATAATAGCAGTTAACAAATGCACAGTCTCAGTAAATGTCTTGAAGGACCACTTTGGTGGTCTGAAGGGGGAGGTTGCATTACTTGGTCAGCATATACAGAAAATTAGAGAATGAGCTACAGAGGACAAGCTGCCCCTCCTTATATGTGACTCACAGTCGACTTCAAAACTGGCTAAAGCAAATAATCTTTGGGGAGATGACACTGAAAATAGACTCTGCCGCAATAATGTGTGTATAGTGGGGCTGCCAGAAAACAGTGAAACCCCATGGATTTTGTGGAGCATTGGCTGATTGATGTGTTTGATAAAGATGCTTTTACCCATTTGTATGCCGTGCAACGCACCCACAGAACTCCCCCTCACCCACTGCCACCAGGACACCCACTGAGTCCCATGCTGGTATGGCTACTAAATTTTAAAGATAATTCTCAGACCAGCCCGGGAACGTCAGGACATCCAATACAATGGTGTCCTTCTATTCTGACTCCTCCGCGGAAGTCCAACAAAAATAGGCAATATTTGCCAAAGTTAAGACGTATCCAGTGGCTCCAGGTGTCCTACGCCATGTTATACCCCACTAAACTGCGAATTACTGCTAGGGGCCAATCCCACTTTTTTGAGTCTGCATCGGAGGCCTCTTCTTGGCTGGATGTCAATGAGAATTCCATTCAACAAAACCAACAACTGGCCGGTGAGGACTGAATACTTGAATATATGGCCTTACCGCACCCCCTTTTATTAACTGTGGCTGGAGAAACCATTCCTTTTTTCCCACCACACAGTGAGCAGCAGATGGCTTTCCTGAATATTTGTGTTGCACTTTGTGCGCTCTTCAAGACACTCTTAGCAGCCTTCAGTTTGGATCTCTTTTACTACTGGTCACATCGAAAGTATCCTTAGTTGTTATTGACCTCCACCACTTTATGCTGTTGCATCTCTGGAGAACGTTAACTGTCTCCTACTATGCTTTGCACATTGCCTTTTAAGTATCTTCATTTTTCTCCTGGCACTGTTGCCTATTTTGTAGTTCGTACTTAGCAATTAATCCTCAGAGCATCATTTCAGCCTTGCAGCCTTACTTTCATTTCAGTACTCCATGCCAAAACGTACTGAACAATATTATTATTATTATACAGTATTTATATAGTGCCAATGGTTTGATCAGCGCTGTACATTATAATGGGAGACAGTACATGAGACAGTACAGTAAAAATACAATTCTATACACGAGGGGTTCGAGGTCCCTGCTCCTTGGAGCTTACAATCTAGGAGGGAAGGGATAGTGGTACAGGAGGAAATAGCTGTGGGGGATGGAGTGGCAGGAAGAGTGGAGTTCGGCAATTAGCTGAGGGCGGAGTAGGCTTCCCTGAAGAGATGGGTCTTCAGGGTGCATCTAAAGTAGAGTTTGTTCCACACCACTAAAACTATCCGGAGACCAAGGCAACACTCTACCCTGCCTACATCCATTCCAAATGGAGACTCACCTCATGTGGGACACTACTGGTTGCCTGAAATACCCATAGGGTGGGTGGGCATACCATTCAAATCATACATGTTACTTGCAACGAGTGAGCGTACTGATCCACAAGTCCTTGGACTCTCAAGAGCTGGACTATATGATAGATTCGAGGGCAGATTTGTTTTTATTTATTGTTAAGTTATATGCTGTGACTTGCATACTAGCCTTTGCTTACATCCTGCCACTTTTTTTCAGAGAGGTCTTAAAACTCCTCTTGGAATACCAAATGGGCAAACCTGACACACCTCTGCTACTTATGGGGGAATTCAATGGCTAACTCAACCCAATTTTGGATAGGAACCCACCGCACCCTAGCTTGGCACACGCAAGGGCAATACCCTCTCTCGCTTTTTACAGGAGGTTGGGTGGATTGACATATGGCGACATAAACACCCGCTGAGAAACATTTCTCATACTTTTCCAAGATCCATGTCTCTCTCTTTCAAATGAACCTGTGCATAGGTACCTGTCTTCACATTTACCTTCTCAGCTGTCTGAAAATATTGTTTCACCAAATCCTCCACCCGCAGCGTTGAGAACTCTGAGGACTGCCTAGCTTCAAATTTTCCGAAATTAATTGCAATGTTATCTGCAAAGAAAAACGAGATGTTTACCATCTAGAAAAAGCAGAGCAGGTGTTATGTGCTCACACCCAGTAAGACATACATGGCCTTGAAAACAACACTTTGCATGAGGTTCACATATCAAAGAGATATTAAATGTGCTGAAGAGGCGCAGAGCTAATGTCACATCACACAGCTAGAAATCATACATCAAAACACCACCTGGCTCCCAAACACACACATGCAAAGCAATATCATCCAACAGATTTTATGTTTCAGCTATAAATAACAGTAAAGAACCAGCCCTTACATACAACTGAAAGCATATCCAAGAGCTGAATGAAAAGTAAAAAAACAATTACAAAATCAAACTGTAATGTAGTATTACAAAATCATGTTCTCTGTCATGGAATCAATAAAGAATAGTGTTCATTCCAAAAATTGGGCTTTTGCATTTGGAAAATTTTAATATGGCCTGTTTCACACATGCTTCAGCTTGTATAAGAGCGGTATGAACAGCATGCTTTGACAAAGCATTTGCAGAGCTTTCAGCAGGCTTTAATAAAGCTTTTACAGCACCAACTCCAGTGTGCAAATGTTGAACACAGATCCCAATGGGAGTACAGATTGTCACTTTAAGCAAGCTGATAGCAGGCCAATCAGAGTCTGTCAACATTTATAAACTGTAGCTGAATGGTACTTTAAAAGCTTCAACAAAGCCTGCTGAAAGCTCTGCAAATGCTTTGTCAAAGATTGTTTGTTCACACTGCTTGTATACAGGCTAAAGTCTGTGTGAAACACGCCTACCTGACCAGTTTTAAAGACTAACTCCAGGTTTTGTGTTACTTTAAATAGTACATTTAGGCCAAGTGGGCCCAAACAAACTACTTCCTTTGCTAGAAAATGCACCAGCTGGCAGCACTGTAAAAATTGTATGTAGTATCAACTACATATAGCATACAGCTCTGTGTTCCAGCAGCGGTACGGAAACTTCCCATCCAAAATTGTGTCAGTTTGAGCGCCATCATTCGCTGGAAGCTTTGTATTTTATCATTGAACACAAGGCTTCCTTATTGGCTCAGCTGGTGAATTTGACATCAGCCACCCTCCTCTCAATCAGACTAATGCAGGCCATAGATGGGGAGAAAAACGGCAGATTTTTCTTTTAAAAAACGAAAATTCGGTCGTTCAAGCGGCCGACGTTACCATCAATGGTAAAAAAAAAATCGGCCGATTTTCATCCCGTCTACTGCCGGCAAAACGTGTCCCTGCAGAGAGCTCCGCTATTTCTGACAGTTCTCTGACAGTTCCTTCACATTTACAGCAGTTGAAACATTGTATCTATTTGTTTCCATTTAGGATACAGATGTTTTTATTCGGAAACAAATAGATACATTGTTGCAACCGCTGTAAATGTCAAAGAACTGTCAGAAATAGCGGAGCTCTCTGCAGAGACACTTTTTGCTGGACTGGAATAATTCTTCTTCTTCTTCATCCTCGTCCTCGTCCTCTTCTTCTTCTTCCTCGTCCTCTTCTTCTTCTTCCTCGTCCTCTTCTTCATCCTCTTCTTCTTCTTCATCCTCTTCTTCTTCATCCTCATCCTCTTCTTCTTCCTCACCCTCTTCTTCTTCATCCTCTTCTTCTTCTTCCTCATCCTCTTCTTCATCCTCATCCTCTTCTTCTTCATCCTCATCCTCTTCTTCTTCATCCTCATCCTCTTCTTCTTCATCCTCATCCTCTTCTTCTTCATCCTCATCCTCTTCTTCTTCATCCTCATCCTCTTCTTCTTCATCCTCATCCTCTTCTTCTTCTTCATCCTCTTCTTCTTCTTCATCCTCTTCTTCTTCTTCATCCTCTTCTTCTTCATCCTCATCCTCCTCTTCTTCCTCACCCTCTTCTTCTTCATCCTCTTCTTCTTCTTCATTCTCTTCTTCTTCATCCTCATCCTCTTCTTCCTCTTCCTCTTCTTCTTCGTCCTCTTCTTCTTCATCCTCATCCTCCTCTTCTTCATCCTCATCCTCCTCTTCTTCATCCTCTTCTTCTTCTTCATCCTCTTCTTCTTTTTGTCTTCCTCTTGCAGGTCACTGCTCATGCGCAGATTTTTTTATCGGCAAAAAATCGGCCGATTTGCCCACTAATTGCCGCGAAAATCGGCCGATCGGCAAAATAGGTCGATTTTTTTCCAACTTTACAGAAAAAAAAAAACGGCCAAAATACCGAAAAACGGCCGACCAAATAGCCCACTAACGATCTGAAAATCGGCCGATTTTTTTTTCGGCCGAAAAATCGGCCGATTTTCGACCCATCTATGGCCTGCATAAGCCTTTTTTCATTCAGGAAAATAAAAGGTTTCCTTCCTGACTCAATTGTATTCTGGGAATGGGAGAGGAAATCCCTGTACAGCGGCAGATAAACAATACTATAATGTACCGTATTTTTCGCTCCATAAGATGCACTTTTTTCCACCCAAAAAAAGGGGGAAAATGTCAGTGCGTCTTATGGAGCGAATATGGAGCGGCCAGTCTGGTATTTCCACCGCCGCCGCCATGTCAGAATACCGGGCCGGCCGCTCAGCTCTTCTCTGCAGCAGGACCTTACCTGTTCCTCGGTCCAGCGCTGTACAGTCTTCCCGCGCCGGCATCTTTAGTGTGGGCACCCGGCTGTGGAAGTGGGACCGGATATCTGTCAAATTCAGATACCCGCGCCCACTCCCTCCCCAAAGGTCCGCAGTCTCTTCGTCATCCCCTTTACTGTCTGCAATCTCTGGTCATCCCCTGTACTGTGTCCGCAGTCTCTGGCCATCTCCTGTACTATGTCTGCAGTCTCTGGTCATCTCCTTTACTGTGTCCGCAGTCTCTGGCCATCTCCTGTACTTTGTCCGCAGTCTCTGGTCGTCCCCTGTACTGTGTCCACAGTATCTGGTCATCCCCTGTACTGTGTCCGCAGTCTCTGGTCATCCCCTGTACTGTGTCCGCAGTCTATTGTCATCTGTACTGTGTCCGCATTCTCTGGTCATCCCCTGTACTATGTCCGCAGTCTCTGGTCATCTCCTGTACTGTGTCCACAGTTTCTGGCCATCTCCTGTACTGTGTCTGCAGTTTCTGGCCATCTCCTGTACTTTGTCCGCAGTCTCTGGTCGTCCCCTGTACTGTGTCCGCAGTCTCTGGTCATCCCCTGTACTGTGTCCGCAGTCTCTGGTCATCTCCTGTACTTTGTCCGCAGTCTCTGGTCGTCCCCTGTACTGTGTCCGCAGTCACTTGTCATCCCCTGTACTGTGTCCGCAGTCTCTGGTCATCTCCTGTACTATGTCCGCAGTCTCTGGTCATCTCCTGTACTGTGTCCGCAGTTTCTGGCCATCTCCTGTACTTTGTCCGCAGTTTCTGGCCATCTCCTGTACTTTCTCCGCAGTCTCTGGTCGTCCCCTGTACTGTGTCCACAGTATCTGGTCATCCCCTGTACTGTGTCCGCAGTCTCTTGTCATCTGTACTGTGTCCGCAGTCTCTGGCCATTTTCTGTACTTTGTCCGCAGTCTCTGGCCATCTCCTGTACTATGTCCGCAGTCTCTGGTCATCTCCTGTACTATGTCCGCAGTCTCTGGTCATCTCCTGTACTATGTCCGCAGTCTCTGGTCATCTCCTGTACTGTGTCCGCAGTCTCTGGTCATCTCCTGTACTGTGTCCGCAGTTTCTGGCCATCTCCTGTACTTTGTCCGCAGTCTCTGGTCGTCCCCTGTACTGTGTCGACAGTATCTGGTCATCCCCTGTACTGTGTCCGCAGTCTCTTGTCATCTGTACTGTGTCCGCAGTCTCTGGCCATCTCCTGTACTATGTCCGCAGTCTCTGGTCATCTCCTGTACTATATCCGCAGTCTCTGGTCATCCCCTGTACTATATCCGCAGTCTCTGGTCATCCCCTGTACTATGTCAGCAGTCTCTGGTCATCCCCTGTACTATGTCCGCAGTCTCTGGTCATCGCCTGTACTATGTCCGCAGTCTCTGGTCATCGCCTGTACTATGTCCGCAGTCTCTGGTCATCCCCTGTACTATGTCCGCAGTCTCTGGTCACCACCTGTACTATGTCCGCAGTCTCTCGTCATCCCCTGTACTGAGTCCGCAGTCTCAGGTCATCCCCTGTACTGTGTCCGCAGTCTCTGGTCATCCCCTGTACTGTGTCCGCAGTCTCTGGTCATCCCCTGTACTGAGTCCGCAGTCTCTGGTCATCCCCTGTACTGAGTCCGCAGTCTCTGGTCATCCCCAGTACTGAGTCCGCAGTCTCTGGTCATCCCCAGTACTGAGTCCGCAGTCTCTGGTCATCCCCTGTACTGAGTCCGCAGTCTCTGGTCATCCCCTGTACTATGTCCGCAGTCTCTGGTCATCTCCTGTACTATGTCCGCAGTCTCTGGTCATCTCCTGTACTATGTCCGCAGTCTCTGGTCATCTCCTGTACTATGTCCGCAGTCTCTGGTCATCTCCTGTACTGTGTCCGCAGTTTCTGGCCATCTCCTGTACTTTGTCCGCAGTCTCTGGTCGTCCCCTGTACTGTGTCCGCAGTCTCTTGTCATCCCCTGTACTGTGTCCGCAGTCTCTGGTCATCTCCTGTACTATGTCCGCAGTCTCTGGTCATCTCCTGTACTATGTCCGCAGTCTCTGGTCGTCCCCTGTACTGTGTCCGCAGTCACTTGTCATCCCCTGTACTGTGTCCGCAGTCTCTGGTCATCTCCTGTACTATGTCCACAGTCTCTGGTCATCTCCTGTACTATGTCCGCAGTCTCTGGTCATCTCCTGTACTATGTCCGCAGTCTCTGGTCATCTCCTGTACTGTGTCCGCAGTTTCTGGCCATCTCCTGTACTTTGTCCGCAGTCTCTGGTCGTCCCCTGTACTGTGTCCGCAGTCTCTTGTCATCCCCTGTACTGTGTCCGCAGTCTCTGGTCATCTCCTGTACTATGTCCGCAGTCTCTGGTCATCTCCTGTACTATGTCCGCAGTCTCTGGTCGTCCCCTGTACTGTGTCCGCAGTCACTTGTCATCCCCTGTACTGTGTCCGCAGTCTCTGGTCATCTCCTGTACTATGTCCACAGTCTCTGGTCATCTCCTGTACTATGTCCGCAGTCTCTGGTCATCTCCTGTACTATGTCCGCAGTCTCTGGTCATCTCCTGTACTATGTCCGCAGTCTCTGGTCATCTCCTGTACTGTGTCCGCAGTTTCTGGCCATCTCCTGTACTTTGTCCGCAGTCTCTGGTCGTCCCCTGTACTGTGTCCGCAGTCTCTTGTCATCCCCTGTACTGTGTCCGCAGTCTCTGGTCATCTCCTGTACTATGTCCGCAGTCTCTGGTCATCTCCTGTACTTTGTCCGCAGTCTCTGGTCATCTCCTGTACTATGTCCGCAGTCTCTGGTCATCTCCTGTACTGTGTCCGCAGTTTCTGGCCATCTCCTGTACTTTGTCCGCAGTTTCTGGCCATCTCCTGTACTTTCTCCGCAGTCTCTGGTCGTCCCCTGTACTGTGTCCACAGTATCTGGTCATCCCCTGTACTGTGTCCGCAGTCTCTTGTCATCTGTACTGTGTCCGCAGTCTCTGGCCATTTTCTGTACTTTGTCCGCAGTCTCTGGCCATCTCCTGTACTATGTCCGCAGTCTCTGGTCATCTCCTGTACTATGTCCGCAGTCTCTGGTCATCTCCTGTACTATGTCCGCAGTCTCTGGTCATCTCCTGTACTATGTCCGCAGTCTCTGGTCATCTCCTGTACTATGTCCGCAGTCTCTGGTCATCTCCTGTACTGTGTCCGCAGTCTCTGGTCATCTCCTGTACTGTGTCCGCAGTTTCTGGCCGTCTCCTGTACTTTGTCCGCAGTCTCTGGTCGTCCCCTGTACTGTGTCCACAGTATCTGGTCATCCCCTGTACTGTGTCCGCAGTCTCTTGTCATCTGTACTGTGTCCGCAGTCTCTGGCCATCTCCTGTACTATGTCCGCAGTCTCTGGTCATCTCCTGTACTATATCCGCAGTCTCTGGTCATCCCCTGTACTATATCCGCAGTCTCTGGTCATCCCCTGTACTATGTCCGCAGTCTCTGGTCATCCCCTGTACTATGTCAGCAGTCTCTGGTCATCCCCTGTACTATGTCCGCAGTCTCTGGTCATCGCCTGTACTATGTCCGCAGTCTCTGGTCATCGCCTGTACTATGTCCGCAGTCTCTGGTCATCCCCTGTACTATGTCCGCAGTCTCTGGTCATCACCTGTACTATGTCCGCAGTCTCTCGTCATCCCCTGTACTGAGTCCGCAGTCTCTGGTCATCCCCTGTACTGAGTCCGCAGTCTCTGGTCATCCCCTGTACTGTGTCCGCAGTCTCTGGTCATCCCCTGTACCGTGTCCGCAGTCTCTGGTCATCCCCTGTACTGAGTCCGCAGTCTCTGGTCATCCCCTGTACTGAGTCCGCAGTCTCTGGTCATCCCCATTACTGAGTCCGCAGTCTCTGGTCATCCCCAGTACTGAGTCCGCAGTCTCTGGTCATCCCCTGTACTGAGTCCGCAGTCTCTGGTCATCCCCTGTACTATGTCCGCAGTCTCTGGTCATCTCCTGTACTATGTCCGCAGTCTCTGGTCATCTCCTGTACTATGTCCGCAGTCTCTGGTCATCTCCTGTACTGTGTCCGCAGTCTCTGGTCATCTCCTGTACTGTGTCCGCAGTTTCTGGCCATCTCCTGTACTTTGTCCGCAGTCTCTGGTCGTCCCCTGTACTGTGTCCGCAGTCTCTTGTCATCCCCTGTACTGTGTCCGCAGTCTCTGGTCATCTCCTGTACTATGTCCGCAGTCTCTGGTCATCGCCTGTACTATGTCCGCAGTCTCTGGTCATCTCCTGTACTATGTCCGCAGTTTCTGGCCATCTCCTGTACTTTGTCCGCAGTTTCTGGCCATCTCCTGTACTTTGTCCGCAGTCTCTGGTCATCTCCTGTACTTTGTCCGCAGTCTCTGGTCGTCCCCTGTACTGTGTCCACAGTATCTGGTCATCCCCTGTACTGTGTCTACAGTCTCTTGTCAACTGTACTGTGTCCGCAGTCTCTGGCCATTTCCTGTACTTTGTCCGCAGTCTCTGGCCATCTCCTGTACTATGTCCGCAGTCTCTGGTCATCTCCTCTACTGTGTCCGCAATCTCTGGCCATCTCCTGTACTTTGTCCACAGTCTCTGGTCATCTCCTCTACTGTGTCCGCAATCTCTGGCCATCTCCTGTACTTTGTCCACAGTCTCTGGCCATCTCCTGTACTATGTCCGCAGTCTCTGGTCATCTCCTCTACTGTGTCCGCAGTCTCTGGTCATCTCCTGTACTATATCCGCAGTCTCTGGTCATCCCCTGTACTATGTCAGCAGTCTCTGGTCATCCCCTGTACTATGTCCGCAGTCTCTGGTCATCCCCTGTACTATGTCCGCAGTCTCTGGTCATCGCCTGTACTATGTCCGCAGTCTCTGGTCATCCCCTGTACTATGTCCGCAGTCTCTGGTCATCCCCTGTACTATGTCCGCAGTCTCTGGTCATCGCCTGTACTATGTCCGCAGTCTCTGGTCATCCCCTGTACTATGTCCGCAGTCTCTGTTCATCCCCTGTACTGAGTCCGCAGTCTCTGGTCATCCCCTGTACTGTGTCCGCAGTCTCTGGTCATCCCCTGTACTATGTCCGCAGTCTCTGGTCATCTCCTGTACTATGTCCGCAGTCTCTGGTCATCTCCTGTACTCTGTCCGCAGTCTCTGGCCATCTCCTGTACTATGTCCGCAGTCTCTGGTCATCTCCTGTACTATGTCCGCAGTCTCTGGTCATCTCCTGTACTATGTCCGCAGTCTCTGGCCATCTCCTGTACTATGTCCGCAGTCTCTGGTCATCTCCTGTACTGTGTCCGCAGTCTCTGGTCATTTTCTGTACTATGTCTGCAGTCCATTTTTTTCTTGTTTTTCACCTCTAAAACCTAGGCACGTCTTATAGTCAGGTGTGTCTTATGGAGCGAAAAATACGGTATGTAGCTGACATGACATAGAACATATACAGCGCTGACAGCTGGAGCACGTCTTAGGGAAGGGAATAGCTTGTTTGGGCAAGCATGGCCCAAACAAATTACTTAAATTGATACAAAACCTGGAATTAGAGTTTAAAGTAAATAGTTATTTCTTCAATGTGGCTCAGTGGTCAACATTTTTGTCTTGGACTAGGGCCATAGGTTCAAATCCCAACCGCAACGCTACATGCATAAAGTTAGTTATGTTAGTTAAATGTTCTCCCTGTGCTTGTGTAGGCTTGTTCCGGGCACTCCAACACTCGTCCCACACTCGAAAGAAATGCTAGTAGGTTAATTGGTTTCTGTCTGGACTGGCCTTAGTATTGGTATGTATGCATGTTAGGTAGGGACCCCAAGTTCCTTGAGGGCAGGAATTGATATGAATATTCAATACCTGTATATGTAAAGTGCTTTGTATAATTGTTGTCACTATATACAGTACATATGTGTAATAAATTATATCATGGCACACTATAGTCAGTAGGTATACTCTGTAATGAGCTGGTCCAAAAGGAAACAAAAATATCCCAACAATATAATCTGTAAACTGCAAAGAGGTTCTAATACAAAGTTATTTACTTACTAAAAGCATTATCTTAATACCTCTGAAGATTAAGCAGGTCATAAATAATCATGGCCAGTCTGTCCAGTTTTTCAAACGCAAGTCAGATATACTGAAAGTGACTGTGATGCCATACTTTGCAAGTTTGTGTCATGTTCTGTGTTGACGTAGCAGCGGCAGGTGGAACCACAGAGGGGACTAGGCATCTGACACACCCAGAAGTGTGTTGGATGCTGAACATTCTTTAGCTGGTTTTGCTTTTCAAGAGATTAGGGAGATCAGAGGTGCAACCAGCAGGATAGGTAAGTCCTCTTTTGTATACCGAAATCACTTTTTTTTTCTTTATGTTGCTTTAAGGACAGGGAGTGGGAGCTATGAATATGGATACCTTATGATCCTATGGTCAACTGTGCAGCCAGAACAATTTGTTTGGCAGAAACACTTCTCAAGTTAGTTCACTTTGCTACAAAATCTTGAGCAATGGCATGGAAATGTTCCAAGTACATTATATAGTGAAAAATTTGTGGACACCTGACCACACACCTGTATGAGCTTGTTGGACATCTGATTCCAAAACCATGGACATCTTTGTAGTCTCTCAATAAGAGTATGGAAGTGTGTCTTTGGGAATGTGTATGGAAAGGGAATGGGCAGCACAGTGGCTAAATGGTTAGCACTTCCGCCTAGCAGTACTAGGGTCGTTGGTTGGAATCCCAACCACGGCACCACCTGCCTGGAGTTTGCATGTTCTCCCTGAGACTGCGTGGGTTTCCTCCGGGTACTCCGGTTTCCTCCCACACTCCAAGGACATGCTGGTAGGTTAATTGGCTTCGGTCTAAATTTGCCCCAGTATGTGTATGTATGAATGTAAGTTAGGGACCTTAGATTGTACGCCCCTTGAGGGTTAGGGACTGATATGAATGTAAAATATATATGTAAAGCGCTGCGTAAATTGACAGCGCTATATAAGTACCTGAAATAAATAATAATAAATAAATAATAATAAATGTGTGGTCATTCAACCAAAAGATCAATTGTACCATTATGTTGGAGAAGACAAGGACCGCAGTTGGCATTTCGATTCATCCCAAAAATGTTCAATAGAGTAGAGGTCAGGGCTCTCTGCAATCCACTCGAGTACCTCCACACCAAACTCATCAAGCTATACCTTTATGGAGTTGGCTTTGCGCACAGGGGCACAGTCATGATGGAATAGAAGGGCCTTCCCCAAACTGTTACAACACTGGAAGCGCACAATTGTCTAAATGTCTTTGTATAGCTGCATATAGGCTGAGAGATCAGCTATCTACAATGCCAGAGCAGTAGAATCAGAAGTCATTATAGGTAAGGCATTCTTTTAATACAAGAATAGAGGAAGCCGTTATTTATTTACAAGTCAGTAATTGGGCAAATAATCTGACCTTTTTTATCCTTCTGTTCCTTGTGTCTGAAGAAATGTATTATATCTTTAGGATTGGCTGTCTTTTCCACAAACCTCTGGCTAAAACGAAGAGTATTGAAGGGTTCGAATCCACCCGTGTAATCCACCTGGAAAGAGAAGTGGAGCTTTTAATAATTTTATGTTTGCATACATAGTTTCTTGACAGAACACAATATACCGCAAGTCCTAATTTTCCTAAAAGCAATACTTTCCCATTAAAAATTGGTCTTTGTACTTCCTTTGGGTGACATTGTAACCTTTTAGAAATATACAAAGTGTACAAATTTTGTTATTTAGGTATTCAATTCACTCTGACCTCACTACATTTGAATCACTAAATGTGACGCCCCTTGTTACACACATGGAGACTAGACTCCGTATTTGGGCTACGCTACCCCTAAAGTTAATTGAAAAAAATTACATTTTCAAAATGATATATTTCCCAAAATTTGTATATGTATTTAGGGGCTCGCCAATTTTTCTCCCCAGAAAGCTATTTCAAAAAAATTCTTCTTCTTTGAATTCTTTTCTTTGGAACGGGTCGCCAAGGCCTCGCTTCAGGCATCTAAGGCAGATAGGGGTTTGGCATGTCCTAACCTCTGTAACTGTTTTATTGCTTCCCAACTGGCTTATGTATATGATTGGTTTCATGGTCCCTCTCCTACCCCCTCCACCGTTCTCCTATTTGCCCAGTATGGCTCTGTGGCCTCTCTTCGGGACACTCTTTATAGGTCTGTTATTTCACGATGCTCCTATCACTCTTCGATAGATACTAGTTGGCTGGCCTGGTGGGAGGGGGGGCAAGGTGTTATCGCCATATTCTGGTGTGTGTCCCCAAATTCCCCTGTGGTACAACCCCAATATCCCTGAACGTCTAAGTCACTCTGATTCAAGGTGGTGGAGTCGTCTCTCATCTCTCACATGTTTTTACTGATGGCTGTTCTATATCCTTTGAAGACTAAAAGGCTCACCATACTTCCGGCGCCACATGAGGTAGGGAAGGCATCCTGCGGCTCCGGAGCGATTCGCATATAAATACGGCTCCCTGCACCGGAGGACCGCGGTATACGGCACGGGAGTGCCCCCCTGCCTCTCCCGCTCCCGACCACATATGGAGCGGTATTTGCGGCCAGCATCGTCCGGCCAGGATCCCGCTCCCTGTGCACAGAGGGACAGGTCTCCCATCTGTGCAGCCAAGATGGCCGCCGATGATCATGCTGCAGACAGCAGCCTACACTCCCCAGAGCCAGATGTACAGTGCAGCAGCCACAGTTCTCCTACCCTGATGGCCAACATGGAGACAGACCGAGGGCCAGACCCAGATCCAGAGTCGGGATACGGTAGGAGAGATGTACAGCCGCCTCACACACTATTGACAGGGCATGCTGAGCACAGTAGTCCCACAGACCAATAAGACCAAATTGCACAGGCTATTGCTTCTCTATTGCTACCAAACATTACAAAAGCAGTGGACAGAGCGGTGAATCAGGGAATAGAACAGCTCAGAAAAGACTTGGGAGAAAATGTTAACCGCATAACCGAAGTTGAGCAGCGCCTCTCTGACTTAGAGGATGAATGCCAAGCTATGCAGGCGAGTGCTACGCAAGCCAAACGTGAGCAGCAAGCCATCCTAGAAAAGCTAGATGATTTAGAGAACCGTTCACGTAGGAACACTTTACGGGTGGTGGGCCTTCCAGAATCCTTTAGCCCAGGTCTGCTGCCTGAAATCTGCTCTAAACCCATACCCGCAGCATTGGGAATTGCGACGCCTTGCCAAGTTGAAAGGGTGCATAGGCTGGGTACCCCCTCGAATGACCGACGTGAACCACGATCCACAATTGTTAAATATCTTAATTACGCTGACCGAGTGGCCATTCTTAACTCGTTTCGTAATTCACGATTCCTACAACTGGATGGGCACAAGCTTTTATTGTTTGCTGATTATTCGCCAGAGGTCTCTCGCAAACGCAAATCGTTCCAGTCAATTTGTACTACACTATTTCAGAAAGGGATACAATTTACCCTTGCCTATCCCGCTACGCTTCGCGTCACTACGCCTGCAGGGGAATCTAAATCATTTGTGCACCCAGAGGAAGCCCTTCTTTACTTGCAAAGCAACTTTCCTGATGCCGGTGGTTCTCAACAACCGCCTCGAGATCTTGGCCCGCGAGATCAACGTAGTCCCAGAAAGGACCCACCGAAATGCCAACGCATTAACCGTGCATCGACAAACCAAAGATCACCCTGACGGCTGAGTCACACGTTACTGGCCAATCTATAAACTGCTCTTTACCTACCGACAATGTCTAGTTTAAATACATTACTATCGGTTACTTACGATGTTTAAGCTTGCCCTACTTGGAATTGCTAGCTCTATCTCATGCTTATAATAGCTTGTTTTTTAACCTGTTTACACTGTATTATTACATCTTTGGCTGCCGTGCTGCCATAGATGATGTGGTGATCTGATCCCTTCCCACTTTCACTAATGGCCTATGCTGCCGTAGGGGGCTCTACCTTTCTCCTATTTGTTTACACACCTCCTTGGTGCGGGATCTACAACCCATCATTTCCGGTAACGCAGGCTACAGAAAGGAGACCACATGCGGAATAATGTGAAGTCCAGGATAACTGTGCAGTTTATTGTTCTTTTTGTTTTTCTGAGCGCCCCATGTTGGGTCGGTCGGATTATTGTATGTTCTCACCCCCTTCTTCCTCCCTTTCTCTTTCTCTTCCTTCCTTATTATTCGGAGACCCTACAATGCCACTTCCTCTCATACAGACCCGAGGGGACACAGATCATGGGACTGATTTCACGGATCGGCGGCTAGCTAAGGACGATTTAGATACCTTTCTGATCATCTCTACACCTAGTTCTTTATGCTTCGGGTGATCTCTTGGAATGTTAAGGGCCTGAGGTCGCCGCATAAACGCATGGCCATTCTTAGACATTTAAAACGTATGAAGGCAGATATTGCACTCCTTCAGGAAACTCACCTCACCCAAACAGATTTTATACGTATGAAAAAATTGTGGGTGGGACAGGTATGGGGGTCACCATCTCCCTCTGGCAAAGCAGGGGTGCTCATCCTTTTTCATAAACGTATTACACCGGACATTGTCCAGTTAGTCACAGATGAGGAGGGCCAATACGTTGTAGCACATGTCATGCTAGACTCCTCCCCTTTAGTATTGACCAATATATACGCCCCAAACTCCTCGCCCAAACCTTTTTTTCAAGATCTGTCCTCAAAATTGTCCAATTTTTTACACCTCCCTGTACTAGTAGGAGGCGACTTCAATCAATGTATGGACATACGGGAAGATAAACAAAAACCCTTTATACCAAATTGCCCAACTAATCCCACCTCTTCATCAACACCTTCATTATTACGCAACTTCACAGAGTCGCTGCAGTTCACAGATGTGTGGCGATTGACTCACCCAGAGGGGAAGGAATTCACATTCTTCTCTCCTGTATATCATACCCTGTCCAGAATCGATTATTTTTTTGTTAATCGCGCGCTTTTGCAAAACATCTCAGATTCTGAGGTACATGACATAGTGATCTCTGATCACTCCCCGATTTCTATTTGCATGCAACATATGCAAAATACTCACCACCCACATACCTGGCATTTCCCCTCCTTCCTAGCACACAATCGGGATTTGTTTCACCTACTGAATACTGCATGGAGCGAGTTTTGTGAAACAAATGCAGAACATCTATCAGATCCTAACCTTTTTTGGGAGACAGGCAAAACGGTCTTACGTGGCAGAATCATAGCGTTCACTTCCACATACAAGAAAAACCTTCTTCGTAATTATTCAGCAGCAAGTCTGCGTTTAAGACAGGCACAGCAAGATCTAGCAAATCTAAATTCCCACGAACATAGGACTGCATGGTCAGAGGCCAAGCATCAATTTGACGTGTGGGCTGCTGCCCAAGAGTCCATACACAAATCATACAATGACCTGCATTTTCATAAATTCGGCAACAAGCCAGGCAAATTGTTAGCAAGGTTGTGTAAAAAACCTTTCACACCTACTCTTTTTACGTCTCTGAGAGATGCACAGGGAGTGCTAAAAACAGACCCTCCAGACATTATACACGTATTAGAACAATTCTACCAAAATCTGTATGGCCCGGACCCTATAGACATATCTGAAGCTACCTCTTTCTTGGACCAGGTTACACTGCCTAGGTTAGATCCCACTTCACTTCAAGCTTTAAATGCTCCCATTACCTTATCGGATGTGTCCCTAGCTATTAAATCACTTGCAAATGGTAAAGCCCCGGGCCCGGATGGCTATACCGCCGAATTTTACAAGTTAATGGCGGGGTCCATTTCTCCTACATTACAATTGGTGTTCCAGACCATTCAGGAAGGAGATTACATTCCCTCAGGTTCTCAAGCCTACATCAAATTGATAGCCAAAAAAAACAAAGACCCGTTAGAACCGGGCTCGTATCGTCCCATATCGCTGCTGAATCTAGATGCAAAGCTTTTATCAAAAATCATAGCAACCCGCCTAGCATCTATCTTACCTGCTCTTATACACCCTTCCCAAGCGGGATTCGTACAAGGGCGCTCAGCTGCTTCAAATATTCGGAAGGTGATATCCGCTTTGAATCAAGCCACGACCGACACACTCCTAGACGCGGCAATAGTTTCATTAGACGCCGAAAAGGCTTTTGATAATGTTAGTTTTGAATGGCTTTTTTTAGCGCTCGGAAAGTTTGGATTTGAGGGCTCGTTTATGCATTTGATTCACACCATGTACTCATCTCCAACAGCCCAAGTTGTAGCAGCAGGACACATATCTAACCCTATTTATCTTCATAAAGGCACAAGACAGGGGTGCCCACTGTCCCCGCTACTTTTCAATCTAGCTATAGAACCACTAGCTCGCTTCTTATTGTCAAAATCTTGGACAGGAAGAGTTGAGACTCGCGCTGTTTGTGGACGATATTTTAATTTTTACTTCAAGCCCCTCCCTCGACTTGCCCTATATTCAACATATCTTCTCCTCCTTCCACTTATACTCCGGACTCCGTATTAACTTTTCAAAAAGCGAGGTGCTTCCGCTATTCCACTCCCGCCTTCCGGAATGGACTCTAACTTCCCAATTCAAAATCGCTACCAAATATATTACCTATCTAGGTATAAAAATAGGGAAACTTGCTTCATCATTATATACAATAAATTATACGCCAACGATTACAAAGATTATTGGGGAATTGGATATGTGGAAGGAACTACCGCTTTCCCTCTTGGGCAGATCACATCTCTTCAAGATGGTCAGCTTCCCGAAACTCCTTTACCCACTCCAAACCATACCTCTTTTGCTCAAACACAAAGACATAGCGAGACTGAACAGGGCTATATCGGCTTTCTTATGGAAAGGCAAACGTCCCCGTATAGCACTGGACAAGCTGTTTCTACCTAGATGTGAGGGAGGCTCTGGGCTCCCTAATATTCGCATCTACAATCTTTCCTGTCTACTTCGTATAGGACTAGACTGGCTCACCCAATCTTCCAAATACTCTATCACTTAGAATCTGCAATAGCATTTCCGTATGATCTCTCGGCCCTGTTGCACTCCAAGGTTAATTCTCTGACGCCCCACTTAAAACATAACCCACTTATCCGAGACACTCTTATTACATGGAGGGAAGTCAGGCGAAAATTGGGGGTCTCTCCTTGGCTTTCACGCTTCCTTCCTATTCATCATAACCCCTCTTTACCTCCCCCTCAATCTCACGATGCATATGATACGTGGCGATCTCAACAACTGACTTTGGTACACCAACTATATGACGTCTCTACAGGTTCCCCGAAACTTCTTAATAGTATTCTACAAACCTATGGACTTCCGGCACATCACTTCTTCTAAATACTACAAGTGAGGAACTTTGTTAACTCCATGGCCCCTATTAAATCTACCAGATTTCAATCGACATTCATTGACGTCTTAGCGAACTCTCGCAAGTACAACATCTCAAATATATATAGTCCGCTGAATCTTCTTTTTACCAAGCCTTTAGAGACATTCAGTACAGCGAAATCCTGGGTCAAGGACTTCGATAATACAATTACAGCAGACCAACTATTGTCAGGTTTTCAATCCACTTGTGCCTTTAATAGTAACGAGTTCTGGCGTGAACAACAGCTCAAGATTTTACATCATGCTTACATACCTTGTCTTTACTCTAAAACAGACTGGGCTCTGTCTACCTGCCCTCTATGTGGAATTCAAAAACCATCCCTACAACACAGATTGTGGACCTGTCCCCCTATTTCGGCATTCTGGCAGCAAGTGGTTCATTTCATATCCATCATCACAGCTTTCTGCTTACCCATCCACCCGCTGCCGCTGCTCTTCGGATATCTGGAACATCCAATCATTGGCCTCTTTTCTTCACAAACATCATCCTTCAGAGACAATAAATCCTGGATATCAACCTGCCTTTTAATTGCAAGACGTCTCATTCTCCGCCAATGGGTATCCGACACCCCACCAACTATGACGGGGGTTAAACAAGAACTCAACACTCTCTTACGCCTGGACAGGCTTCACCTAATCACCTCTCCCACTACATCAAAGGAATCCAATTACTATAGAAAATGGAACTCATATATTACAGGCTCATTATCCATGCAAGAGCAGGCTTTCTTTACCCAGACAAGTGTTTGTTATAACTCATCTGTTGATCGGCTGTGTGTATTGGCTACCTATCTAACTTGCCTATGACCATTTCTAACTTCCTTATTTTCATATACTCCGACTCCATAATCACTTTTTCAATCTATGATCCTTTATAAATTCGACACTGTTCCTACACAATTGATTTTCATTAGCCAGATGGAAGATGACATTTCCTTCACATCGCATCACATCACATTACATCACCCACGGTGGAATATGTACCAACATATATTTGATACATATGCACGCCATCTGATTGCTAACCTATATCTTGCTGATTTTTCCACATCTCGGTCCCTTGGTCTCTTGTCTCTTCTTCTCATTTTCTTTTTCTCCATACTATCTCTACACCTTCCAGTATAATCCTCTCCATTCAGCTCATAATTGGATTGCATAATCCCGATGGGATGTTATTTTTCTCTACATGTACGAACCTCATCTTTCACACCCTCTCATACTACTTTTCCTATTTGGCTATCACCATGATTAGTATATCATAGTAATGCAATAGCGCCCATTTCTAGCGGCTGTCATTACCGATTTAGGGCTGTGTTCAGTTTATTTGCCACACTACTGCACCCAGCTAGACTTGATGTCACATGGGTATTATAACTGTGTCATTATTTCTTTATGTTTATAATTTGTTAAAACCTAATAAAAAATTAAAAAAAAAAAAGAAAGGCTCACCATGGAGTGACTAACACATTTTTCTATTAATTTTTACTGCTACGGCATGCTATACAGGTTCAAATTTGGGACTCTGGCCTTTGAGCTTTCTAATTCGTCCCTTGAAAAGCTACTGCTGGACCGGGATATGGTAAAGCTGGTCACTACCTTCTATACCCATCTCCAGGCGGCCAGGACTAACCCTTTTTAAATTGCTCTTCATATGTGGAAGGCGGTACTCCCTAGGCTGCTTGGGGAGGGTTGGGAGGCGGAGGTCTGTTTCCAAGGTCTTATTAGCACTGCTGATAGGTTTACTCAATTCAAGTTCATACATCATCTTCATTATACCCCAGCTAGGCTGGCCCGCATGGGCTTAGGATCGGCGTCCTCTTGTCCCCGGAGCGGTTTTGGGGGTGCTGATCTGTTGCATGTTTTGGCCTGTCCGGCCCTTGGTTAGTACTGGCAGGACCTTTTTACTTTCTTCGACGAAACTCTACATTTGCCGGTACCACTTACCCCGGAGATTGGCCTGTTGGGTACTTTGAATGATTTTGTCCCTCAAACTCAGTCTAGAATATTGATATGCTTGCTCCTGTTTTATGCGAAAAGTGACACTCCGCCCTCTATACAACGATTCTATTGAATGGTTAATCCTGTTCTGCCTAAATATAAGCTGATCTATAAAGGTCCGGCCTGCCCTAAAAAGTTCACAAAAATCTGGCAACCTTGGTTGGACATATCGGACTCTTTCTGGGGGGGATACTCACTTATCACAGTCACTGTTGCAGTGTTCTATGACCTGAGTAGTGGAGGTTATGGGCTAGCAATCTCTTCTGTCGTGTACAGGGAATGGATGACGCAAGTGTTGGTGTGTGGTTGTGTCGGTTGCGTATGTATAGCTGTGTGTTGGATGGTTTTCGATTGTTTGCCTGCCATGCTTTTATCTGTAATTGTCATTGTTTTCTGTAAGGGACTAATGGCCTAGCAATAACTTGGTTACTGCTTCCATCCCCTCTCCATGTAACCCTTACCCTTATGTTTTAGTTTGGGGTTCCTTTTGTCATTTGTCTCTCTCTGTTATTGTACTTGTTTTAAAAAAGCAAAATAAATAAACACCTTTTAAAAAAAGAAATATACAACGTGAGTCTGCAGCAGGGGGCTGATCTGTAACTGACATGGCTCTGTCATCTCAGAGCCAGCACTGCACTCTAGTACTGGCGTACTGGGATCACTGCAAGAGGTAATATATATCTGGGAGTGTTACACATACTCATTACTAAGAATGCTGCACTTGCCATGAAAAAAAATATATCTGATGCCAGCTCCCCTTTCAGGAGAGGCACAAACAAGCCAATAAAAAGGTTGCTCTTAAAGAGCATTACCTGATGTCAAACTAGTCCCACCACCACCCTATTGGCTTCTAAGGCTATATCAGTTATGGACCAATAAGGATGTGCTGGTGGTAGGACAGGGCAGGGTCCCACTTTTTGGAAGCAATTCCATCAACAGAATTATAAAGAGACTTGCCTTGTGTTTCACTACGGCACCCCAAACACAAGCTTTAATACATGAATAAGATAGGCATCAGATGTCTCAACATTTCCTCTTCTGAACACCTAATCTCTCTCATCAAATGACCTACCCTAGACACAGGCACCTGGGAGTTAAAAGTCAAGTGAGGATTGAAGGGGGCTTCAACTTTAGTCTTTCCTATGCACCAATACACTTACACTTACACTACGCTTAGCTCAATAATGAAACATAAACACTGTAAATTAAATTTCTAGGTACTCCTTTCTTAGGAGATTTCTGCAAAGGCTTTCTATGTTCCCCCTGAGCTTGTAAGGGACTCCTCCAAATTTTAAACACAATCTAAAAACATGCGAGAAGAATAAATAGGCCCCTCTTGGAAATTACAAAACTCTTTGTGCTTATTCACAGAGGGAAGCTCAGCTCTAACTCGCCATGAAACCCAAAAGCTGTGGGAAGCTGACATCTTATCAGACATCAGCTGTACTCTGGCAGATTAGATATGTGCCTAGGAAAAGTTATAGGTGGTCACAGTAATGAATGGAAATCTACAGATTATCCTACTGAGAAAAACAATAAATGTGTTACTGAAAATGGACCAGAAATTCACACAACCAAGAACCCTTACATAGAATGAATGAACTGTGAGCTAGAAATCATCAAAAAGCACGCTTTCCTGAGTAAGAGTAAACTTTTTAAAGCTGGGCTTAAAGCAGAACTTTACCCATAACAACCTGATAAAAAATAATGTTCTTTGGCAAGGAACATACATTCCATGTTCATAATTATGCTACTAAAATTAGTATGTGCTGTAAATTCCCTCCAGCATTGCTCCCGTTTTGTCTTAGGACCCAGAGCACCTGAGCAGTAGTAAATCTTTAGGCTGTCAACAGATCAGCCTCTACATTTTGGCATTGCCAAAAAAAAAAAAAAACAGAGAGCAACTAAGCATGTGCAGAGCAGGGTGAGACAGTATATTACTGTTTTTTTTCCAGTATAGGCACTCATTTTACATAGCTATATTTGCAAAAGACACCAGCCAAAAGTTACATAGTTAGCCTGGCTGAAAAAAGAAAAAAGTCCATCCAGTTCAACCATAAAAAAAACAAAACAAAAACAAGTTATAATTCTATACCCACACCGAGTTCACTATATGAACCACTGATGTCTTTATACATGTTGATCATATCCCCCCTTAATCTCCTCTTCTCAAGAGAGAATAAATTCAGTTCCTCTAATCTTTCCTCATAGCTGATCTCCTCCATGCCTCTTATCAGTCAGTCTGGTTGCCCTTCTCTGCACTTTCTCCAGTTCCCCAATGTTCTTTCTGTGAATTGGTGCCCAAAACTGAAGTGCATATTCTACATGAGGTTTTACTAATGATTTGTATCGGGGTAATATGATATCTCTCTCTCTCTCTGCAGTCTATCTAGCAGGACTTAATTTTCTGACTAAAGTTCCACTTTCAGGCAAATACATACTACTAACTTAAGTCTCACTTCCATCTTTTTTAATGTGTTCTGTTCCCTGTAGTACTTCGTCCTACCTCTTTGTGTGCAGTTTAAGGCTAACTGTGAGGGCAAGGTGAACCTCCTTCCTCCATGGTTGTCCAACAACACAGCTAGCAAAGACACAGTTGCTTTGACAAATGTAACTTTTTTCTGTCTCTAAGCACTTGCCCAAGACAAGTAACTCACGAGGAATATAATAAATAGAAATAAAGTGCAGCGCTGAGTATACGTAAAGTCACAATCTGATTCAATATGCAGTCGATGCTATGTATAGTGCCAGTAAGCGTATCCTTCTTTATGGTGTTCCAAGCAAAAGAAAAAATTATGTGCTTACCAGAAGCGCATAGACCATGCGCATTGATATATCCAAAACCAGGAGCATCAGGGTAACAAGGTATGCATCTGGGGCATCCGTCTCCTAATGGGCAGCTCAGCAGTAACTGAGTGATGAATGTTCCAGAGGCCTCCTTCAAGGATCAGCAGGGTCCGCCACTTGATTACAGGATTTCCCCTTCTCTGGATGGTGAAGAGCTTCCCAGGGTCTGCATACTTAAAGGCTCCGTAAAGGAGTCATAAAAAAATGCCCATAGCGTAATATTGCCAAAAAGTAATACATTTATTAAATACACAAATATCCAATAAAATAGGTACACTGACCAGTAGTATAGATGGCTACTGGAACAGCATATGGCTCTGGTGGCAAAATGTCACAGCGTGTTGATTCCTTAGGCCTTTCGTGTGACCGCACGAGTATAAACACTGATGTGTGTGCATTAGCTATGCTTTAAATAGGCTGGGCGCATGTATTTTCGCGCCACCGCCATTTTGCCGAGGATCGGCTACTGCACATGCGCGCTTGCATCGGCCCCATTTTGCCGGTGATAGGCTACTGCGCATTGGCGCCATTTTGTTGTGGATCTTTTCATACAGACTGAGTAAATGTATCCAGCTGTAGGAAGACAAGTGCCTAATGTCCAGAAACCAGCTAAAAACGGGGGAATGAATATATAACAATGCAGTACTGACATCTAAGCATTGTGTATAAATTTAGTAATGCTTCTATCGCTATGTAATTAGTATACCAAGGATAGTTATTCCTGGTGCATGGTTCAGGGCTGGTTATCATCATTAGTCTTAATTCTATTATAAAATGCAATTTGGTTGTAGATGAATATATAATAAAATATATATTATAAAATTATATTTAATAATGAAGCTTACTTGTTAAAAAAGGGGTGAAATATCCATATAAAATGAACGCCACTCTCTATAAACCTAACAATGTTTTAAATCTACAATGTGTAAGATCAACAGTAAAATCATAGTAATAATAAAAATAATTCTGATACTATCTTGCCAGTATAGACCAGAATGAGCATGAATATATAAAGATATAAAATACTAAAGGAATCCAAATAAAATGAACGCCCATCTCTATAAAAGCTACTGTATATAATAGCAACAATAAAATTATAATAATAGTTCTGTTCCTATCTTACCAAGATAGACCAGAATAGGCGAGAATAAAGCTAAACAGTAATGGAATGATGAATGACAGCATACTTTTCGTTTAGGAATGCATAAAACCCCCATAAACTTTAAATTATTCTATATAAAACATATTAATATAATAGGATAGTATGCACATGAAGGTATAAGATATAAAAAACACATAAGAGATTTTAAAAATACCCGTGATTAAAATCAGAATAAGAACTGTAAGAGAATATGAACGTAATGTCAGGGTGAAAATACAGCTATTGTCAATAAAACAATTAAGATCAACCTCTATATTGTGACCCAAGGGATATAAAGTGCCCAATTCGTAAACCCACTTGGTCTCCATTTGAGAGACCGCTCGTTTTTTGTGGGTCCCACTCCAATGTGGGGTCACTATATCGATCCCTACAAGTTTAAGTAGTGCGGGGTCTCTATTATGATGGAGTCCAAAGTGCTTAGATAGAGAATGTTCTTTAAATCCCCGTTTTACATTGTACACATGTTCACGAAGACGATCCCTCAGTTTTCTAGTTGTCCTACCAATATATTGTTTGTTACACGGACCTTATAGGATTTACCCGTAGTATTTGAAGTGAAGGAGTCTACTTTCCTTTTCCTGCTTGTGTTACATGTACAGATCACGCATTTGTTGCAAGGGTGGAAGCCACTTAGATTAGAGAATAGTGACACCGTTTTAGGTGGGTCCACCACATTGGGCGCCAGGCGATGTCTTATGGCCGTCACTTTCCGGAAAATGATCTCCGGTTTCTCCGGTAAAATTTTAGTGAGTCTTGGGTCTGTTTTAAGAATGTCCCAATTTTTCTTAATAATACTACTTATGATTCTGTGTTGTACGAAGTACGTAGTGAAAAATGGGCAGACCCGGGATGGTGTTATTTTAGCAGTAGCCATTAGCATTTGGTCCCTGTCCTTTGAAAGAAAGATTTATAGAAAAAGGGTATAGGGAAGCCACTTTAGATAACACTGTGAATGATGTGGCGGGCTTGGACAGGGACCAAATGCTAATGGATACTGCTAAAATAACACCATCCCGGGTCTGCCCATTTATTACTATGTACTCCATACAACACAGAACCATAAGTAGTATTAAGAAAAATTGGGACATTCTTAAAACAGACCCAGTACTCACTAAGGTTTTACCGGAGAAACAGGAGATCATTTTCCGGAAAGCGATGGCCATAAGACATCGCCTGGCGCCCAATGTGGTGGACCCACCTAAAATGGTGTCACTATTCTCTAATCTAAGTGGCTTCCACCCTTGCAACAAGTGCATGATCTGTACATGTAGCACAAGCAGGAAAAGGAAAGTAGACTCATTCACTTCAAATACAACGGGTAAATCGTATAGGATCAGAAATTTTATTTCCTGCAACAGTAGGTATGTTGTCTACATGTTTACATGTCCATGTAACAAACAATATATTGGTAGGACAACTAGAAGACTGAGGGATCGTCTTCGTAAACATGTGTACAATGTAAAACGGGGATTTAAAGAACATTCTCTATCTAAGCACTTTGGACTCCATCATAATAGAGACCCCGCACTACTTAAATTTGTAGGGATCGATATAGTGACCCCACATTGGAGAGGGATCCACAAAAAACGAGCGGTCTCTCAAATGGAGACCAAGTGGGTTTACGAATTGGGCACTTTATATCCCTTGGGTCACAATATAAAGGTTGATCTTAATTGTTTTATTGACAATAGCTGAATTTTCACCCTGACATTACGTTCATATTCTCTTACAGTTCTTATTCTGATTTTAATCACGGGTATTTTTAAAATCTCTTATGTGTTTTTTTATATCTTATACCTTCATGTGCATACTATCCTATTATATGAATATGTTTTATATAGAATAACTTAACGTTTATGGGGGTTTTATGCGTTCCTGAATGAAAATTATGATGTCATTCATCATTCCATTACTGTTTAGCTATATTCACGCCTATTCTGGTCTATCTTGGTAAGATAGGAACAGAACTATTATTATCATCATAAATGTATTGTTGATATTATATACAGTAGCTTTTATAGAGATGGGCGTTCATTTTATTTGGATTCCTTTAGTATTTTATATATTTATATATATTCATGCTCATTCTGGTCTATACTGGCAAGATAGTATCAGAATTATTTTTATTATTACTATGATTTTACTGTTCATATTACACATAGTAGATTTAAAACATTGTTAGGTTTATAGAGAGTGATGTTCATTTTATATGGATATTTCACCCCTTTTTTAACAAGTAAGCCTCATTATTAAATATAATTTTATAATATATATTTTATTATATATTCATCTACAACCAAATTGCATTTTATAATAGAATTAAGACTAATGATGATAACCAGCCCTGAACCATGCACCAGGAATAACTATCCTTGGTATACTAATTACATAGCGATAGAAGCATTACTAAATTTATACATAATGCTTAGAAGTCAGTACTGCATTGTTATATATTCATTCCCTGTTGTTAGCTGGTTTCTGGGCATTAGGCACTTGTCTTCCTACAGCTGGATACATTTACCCAGTCTGTATGAAAAGATCCACAACAAAATGGCGCCAATGCGCAGTAGCCTATTACCGGCAAAATGGGGCCAATGCAAGCGCGCATGCGCAGTAGCCGTTCCTCGGCAAAATGGCGGTGGCGCGAAAACATGCGCCCAGCCTATTTAAAGCACAGCTAATGCACACACATCAGTGTTGATAATCGTACGGTCACACGAAAGGCCTAAGGAATCAACACGCTGTGACATTTTGCCGCCAGAGCCATATGCTGGTCCGGTGGCCATCTATACTACTGGTCAGTGTACCTATTTTTATTGGATATTTGTGTATTTAATAAATGTATTACTTTTTGGCAATATTACGCTATGGGCATTTTTTTATGACTCCTTTACGGAGCCTTTAAGTATGCAGACCCTGGGAAGCTCTTCACCATCCAGAGAGGGGGAAATCCTGTAATCAGGTGGCTGACCTTGCTGATCCTTAAAGGAGGTCTCTGGAACATACATCACCCAGTTACTGCTGAGCTGCCCATTAGGAGACGGATGCCCCAGATGCATACCTCGTTACCCTGATGCTCCAGGTTTTGGTTAAATCAATGAGCACGGTCTATGCGCTTCAGGTAAGTGCATAATTTTTTCTTTTGTTTGGAACACCATAAAGAAGGATACGCTTACTGGCACTATACATAGCATCGACTGCATATTGAACCAAATTGTGACTTTACATATACTCACATAGCGCTGCACTTTATTTCTATTTATCTATTTATGTTTACCAGAGGTTTTTATGTGGTTACCTGAGTGTATCAGCTGCTATTACGGAGAGCACACACAATTGCTACTGCTTATCTCACAAGGAATGAAAGGGGAGAGAGGCTTGTCAGCAAAAATGTTATAGTCAAGCAAGCAAGACCCTGGAGTTTTGGAAAAGTGCCACCTGTCAAAGTAGCTGTCTCCATGCTAGCTATGTTGTCGGATGGCTGTGGAGGGAGAAAGGGTGCCGTGTCTAAAGTCAAAGCTAGCTTTAGCACCTTTAGCACGTAGAAATATAGGACAACGCACTATATATACTTTCTCCCCTGGAAAACAAAAAAGTCCATAAAAATGTAAGCCTTCTTATCCTTGGTATGTATTTATTAAAGAATATCAACAGTATAAGTACTTGTAATATGTTTTTATATTGGCTTCTGGTATTTTCCTGCACCGCAGGGCTCAGCCTGGGAGCAGGAGAGACAACAGTTTACCTGGCCACTGATGAGCAGATCTCTCTCCAGGAACAATGGGTGGAGAGAGATAGGTCTAGTTGTTCCTTGTGTTAGGGGGGGGTCAGGACCCTTTGTGATATTTTGTCGATATGTTACATGCACAGTAATACTTTGCTGTCCCCTTTACCACAGATTAGTGAAGGATCCTCATCCAAACATTAAAAAATGCCAAAAAAATTGGAATATCTATGTGTATGATAACAAGCACCTGCATAAGCCAAAAGGTACTCATCTCCCTCTAAGGAGAACATAAAGAGCCGGACTGTTGCAACCAATCAGGATCATCACTTACGGCTTATGGGCACCGTAAATCTTTATTATTCAATCTTTAATCAGCTTCTTAACAAACACGCCCTAGAGTGTGTGTTTGCATATACAGCATGATGTTTGCACTCTGCAAGCAATACTAAATATGTAAGCGCCAATAAAATTCAGAAAATTTATGACAGCCTAAACCAAATGTGTTTATATTATTAAATGCAAATGCTCAGTCTTACATATGCTGATAATTTTGATATTCTATGTATCATATTTCACAGCAGGAAAATCTTTTCTTGGGGGAAGTTTAAACAAGAAGAGGATTTATGGGAATCTTAAGAACGTAGTGAAGCCCAATACACTTGCGGTCCATTATCTGTAAGCAGCCAATGGCCAATTTTAGTATCCTCCAGGCAACACTGCAGGGCTCTAGTTATCAGCGAGTATGAGGTAGCATTAGGAATCAAAGTTCAGCGTCTGCTCCCATTGGAACTGCTCAACCTATTAATATTCTTCAAATGGAAATCTATAGGCTGAGAACAAATAACTTCTATAGAGCCACAGGCTCAGAATGAATGCCAGCTAAAACTGGTTATGTTTTCAAGAGAACCAGTCCCCTTCAACTGCCAACAAATTAAGACCAGAGTTAAATCTGGGAGAGAGAGAACGTCACAAGGAGCCAAACAGTTGTGTTGCAATTGAAAGAACAGAGAGAGCAGAATGACAAGAGTGGAGCTCATCAGTCAAACATCAAGGTGCATTGCATTATGGTGTCCGTTTATGAACCAGCAGTAATAGATCGCTGCTCAGTTCTCCGGCATTCTCAGAGAACACAGTTCTCCTGTGAATGCCGTTTATAAAGCATATGTAGATCAATTTTCCAAACGAAGGGAGAACGGTCTACAAGCGCTAAAGAACGGTCTACAAACGCTGGAAAACGGCTAATTTTACTATAATTCCGCGAGATTACAGTAAAAGATCAGTTTACTAAGCAGAGGTAAATTATCTCTGCTTAGTTTGCGGTCCCTCCGATTCTCCAGCTCTGGGCTGGAGAATCTGGAGGGAGAACACATCTCCAGAGAAGGGCTGAACATATTCTCCTGGGTGTTATAAACTGTGAATGACCAGAGAATAGCTGCGATCCTCTGAATCACAGCTATTCTCTGTGTCATAAAAGGACATCTAAGTCAGCGAATTCATTTTGAATGGGCTGCCAACACAGGACTGGCCCAAAAAATGACAATAACCATTACTTTCCTGACGCAGCCCACCACAATACATGGTAGTGCATTAATATGTGTTGTGGTGTGCTGCAACATATGTGCGTAGGAGCTGTGTTGCCTTTGTGTCCCATTCAGTATGTCCACAAAGATGGGCTTTAACCACTTGCCCTCCAGAGGATTTACCCCCCTTGCTGAACAGGCCATTTTTTGCGTTACAGCGCTGCATTACTTTAACTGACATTTGCACGGTCATGCAACGCTGCACCCAAATCAAATTTACGTCATTTTTTTCCCATGAATAGAGCATTGAGCTTTCTTTCAGTGGTATTTGATCACCTGTGCGTTTTAATTTTTTGCGCTATAAAAAAAAAAGACCAACAATTTTGAGAAAACAATATTTTTGACTTTTTGCTATTAAACATGTCTAGTAAAAAATTAAAAAAAAAAAGATCAAATTTCAGCATAAATTTAGGACAAAATGTATACTGCTACATGTCTTTGCTAAAAAAAAAAATCCCAATACTTGTAAATTAATTGGTTTACGTGAAAGTTTAGAAACGGCGGTATATATACTGGGCTTTTTTTTTTTTTTTTTTTACTAGTAATGGCGGAGATCAGTGATTTACATAACGGGACTGCAGCAGGCATTCTGACACGGAGGGGGGGGGGGGGGGAACTGAATTGTTGTCACTGACAACCCCAGTGACACCAATACAGTGATCAGTGCTAATAAAAAGTGTGTACTGTGTCATTTTACATTATGTTCTGTGTGTGTGCTTCACTGCAAGTGCACAGCCATGCAAAGCAGTGTGCCAGAGCTAACAGGGAGAACGGTTTTGTTTACTAATAGTTCTCCCCCGTCGGAGATCCTCGGCAATCACCTGGTCACAGCGAGTAATCACCGGCCGAGACATGGTGACTGACAGCCGCAGCCGCAAATGATGGTGCAGGTGACGCCCCCTATCCGGAAATGCAAAATCACATATATATATTTACACATGATTTTGCAAACAGCTGCCGCCCTATAGCAGTATTTCTGCTATGGGGCCCATTCACATCTTTGCAATCTGGTACATTTTGGTATCACATGCATTAGCAAATTGCAGTGCCATTTACTTTGAATAGCACTCCAATGTAATAGGGCAATGTAGCTCTGACACATGCTCTGCAACACACCATGACACTGCACTTCTCTGGTGACAGGGAGTTAAAAAAAATGATCATAGTCACCAAAGCAGTACAGTGTCACTATGGTGACACTGTTCTACTGTGTCTAGTGATCAGAGACACTGGCTGGCTGCAATGACATATGGGGGGTCATTTCCTAAAACTAGACAGTGAAAAATCTGGTGCAACTCTGCACATAAACCAATCAGCTTCCAGGTTTTATTGTCAAAGCTTAATTCAACACACTGAAGTTAGAAGCTGATTGGCTACCACGCACAGCTGCAACAGATTCTGAGTGCATCGGTTTTAATAAATCTATCTCACAGTGTCATCAGTGCAGCCAGCCAGTGTCTCTGATTATTAAGCACAGCATAGTGACACTGCACTACTCAACAGGGTGGGATAATTTTTTTTGCTGTTTTTTTTTTTTTTTTAAATTCTGAGTGTTTACTACAAAGCCGTGTACTGTAGGAAACATTCTGTTCCCTTTCACAGAGGAAACAGTTTAAAGGCTGCACCATGTAGCCTTTGTTTACAAGTGTGATCAATGTGATTAATCACAGAGATCACAGGGTACAAGGCCAATTTTACTGGCCCTGTACCCAAATCTATGGTCCCCTGTGGGCAAAGGACACAGCAATCACAATGTGCAACACTGCACACCATAGAGGGCACACACAAGCAGTGGATGCAGGAGGATGTATGGGTACATCCACCCATATCCAGAAAGCAGCCATCAAGCCATTTATGTGCAATAACTGGACAGAAAGTGGCTAAAGAGGAACTTTACACCTTCCTCTTCATCTCCTCACTCCGACTTGGTCCTCTTACTCAGTTGTATGCCTGCATCCAGTGTTGTCCTGCAGTGATCTGCTGTTGAGGTATGACAGAGATTGTGAAAAGATTATCCCATGGGGCTGTTGAAGCTTAACACATCATCATGGCCTAGGCCAGAATGGCATTGGAGGTTGGGGCCACTTTGAGGGAAAAAAAAGGAAACATAACCCCCCCCCCCCAATCCCTCACGCAAAAAATAAATAAATACAGGCTGTTATTATAATGGATAAGTGTCTCTGGTGCAGAGATGTAAGGTCACCTGCATGTTTGAAAAATTACATGTTGGCATGCCAATTTCTAAACAGATACCAAAGTTTCTTTCTTCAGTGTAAATCAATCAATAATGTATAAATGGCTTCTTGAATGAAAGAAATCTCAATGCTTTCTATAGCTGCTACCAGCTAAAAAACTGTAATAAAGAAATATTTTGATGTTTGGTTAATGTCAGGACATGACTGAAATAGCTACAAACTACTAATAAAGTTGTGCAGTAAACATACACACCACAATTACTTGGAACGTGACAAATAATACTTTTTACACAATAGTCCCACTCAAGGTCAGGTCGCAAGTTAAGTGCAGTCAATTCAAGTGCCATTTTAACGCATACTCACTGCACTGCATTGTGTCATGTAAATAGATGATCAAAAAAGAATGCATAGAATGCATTATTGAATGTTACAAGGCTATGGAGTCACATCTCTGAATACATTCACTGTTATTTAAAGTTAATAAAAGATAAAAATCTAAAACACAGAATGCTATACATTTTGCAACACAACACTACAAGCTATCATATTCTAACTGTATGTAATGTCCTGTTACCCTGTTAAGATTGTTAAAGTGAGAATAAACTTAAAAATATTTAACGTAATGCATTCCTTGCAATAAGGTAAAAAATATTTTCAGTTCCTCTGTCCTCCCAATTCCGTGTGAAGGGGAAGAGAGGGGAGAATGGATCCAGAGCTGTGGATGGCTGCATCTATTCTCCCCTCTCTTCCTTTTCACACAGGACTCAAGCAGCAGCAGGAGCCAATGACTCATGCTGCTGTCAATCAAATGCAGTGAAGAGGAAGTGGGGGGGAGGGCCTAGTTTCCACAGTTCCATAGACACACAGGGAGCAAGAGGACACTGTGCCCCCATAGCAGCCTTTTGCTATGGGGACACACGAAGAAGAGGAGGACCCAAGTTAGCCAAGTTAGATCGGAGAAGAGCAGAATTGGGCCACTCTGTGCAATACCACTGACAGAGCAGGTGAGTATAACATCTTTGTTATTTTAGATTAAAAAAAAAAAAAAATAGACTTTAGTAACACTTAAAAAATAAAAACATTGTAACCTTTTACACCTAAACAAAGCTTTGTCCTAAAAATGTATCTGTCTGATCTGCCCTTAAATTTCTGTGGTTTAAAATGACACTAAACATTATGCTTATTTTCAAAAACAAATTTCAAACATCCACTACTTAATGGCCCGTAATTATTTTTCATTGAACGGTTTCTTACTCTGTTTTTATGCCTCCTTGCAATGTCCTCTATGAGCTACCAAACCTCTTCTTTTCCACTTGTGTGCTGCTCTATGTACACTAAAAATCCCACAGTCCACAGTCCATTTCAGGAGCAAGCAAGAGAGGCTGGCTACATTCCTACATACAGAAGGACCATGGACAACAAACATAGCCATCCTCTAACAGGAAGTGAGATCACAGCAGCAAGAAAAGGACTTTGGAGATTTCGGAGGAGGCTGAGAACAATAGAAGTTACTTTTTTAAGTTAAAGTGGTAGTAAACATTGTATCTTAACCTGTACCTACAGGTAAGCTTACAATCAGACTTACCTGCAGATACAATGAATGTCTCCTAAACATGCAATGTGATCCTTTTTTTTATTTCTCGTCCATTGAAGACACAGAAAAGTCTTTGAGCTTCAGGATGACCAAAAGCAGTCCAACTGAAGGGTGGACAACAGCAAACAAAAATTAATAGGGCCACTGTAAACAACAGAAACTAGAGACTGCTGGCAGCTCAAAGAGCTGCCTGAAGGACATTATCAGATGAAGCAGAAACATCCACCAGGGATAACCTAAAGGTATGATGGTATTAATATGGGAGCTGCCATTGTAGATTTCTTTAACCCCTTTCTGCCGACAGTATGCATATATGTAGCATCATGGAAGTGGACCTTTATCCATGGGGCCGCATATATGCATATCTGTCTTTGTGCTGGGAGCTCGCCGCTAGGAGCCCCGGATCCTGTACTAACAATCGGGACCCAGGACTTCCAGTTCCGGGTTACCTGATCACTGTGATAGCCTCTGATTGGCTAGCACAGTGATCAGTCACTGTTCAGCTCGTCCCTATGTTTTCTTTGTGTGAATGGAGGGAGAGATGCATTGTATCTTTCTCTCCTTGCAGGGAGAAAGATGTAAACAAAGAAAAGGGTGTAAATAACTAAATACAATTAAAAATAAAGAAAACAAACCTAGATCAAGGTTTGATCTAGGTTAGTGTTTGTGTCAAGTAAGGATCAAAGGTCAGGGTCAGTATATTTTGGGCAAGATTTTTTTTTTTTTTTTTCTTACCAAAAAACTGCCTGTGCAGATATAGGGAGTCTGTATATAAAAACAAACCGTGTCGTTCTGCATAAAGTTGAATAATGCCCTTGCTATAAGTGTAGGTCATTTACATGCCTCTCAAAGCCTGAACAGAATACTCTCAGGATGTTGCCAGGACGTTGATAAGGGAGACCTAGTTATTAATGTTCACCCCCATCATCACAGGAGTGAGCTTTTTCTCTGATTTAATCCCCCTCACATGCTCTCTCTCTCTCTCTCCTGATGCAGTAGCTCTGAGCTCAGAGTTTGAGAGCTCACTCCAACTTTAGTCAGAGCTGCACAAACAGATGCACCTTATCTGCATAGGCGGTATTTTTCGGTAAAGGTGAACTCCCCCTTTAAAGTGGTACTAAAGACAAAATAATAAAATTATATAAAGTATATGATACAGTCTATCACTAAACTTACAGTATATACAAACCCTCACCTTGTAAAACAACCCATACAGTTTAAATAGAAATGAAAGGTAAAACATGTATAAATATAAAAAAAAATATATATATAAATATTTCCCCCCACCCCTTTTTTTTTACAAGTGATCACATACCCTCTGTTCTCAGCTGCATAGTGAAGTGAGGGTGGAGAAACAGCAGAACACTTGTCTTCCCAATGAATGGCTGTGTGGGGGTGCACGTCAGCACAAGGAAGCAATACAAAGAGGACAGGAAACGTTTTCATACAAGTTTATGGTACAGCAGGCACATATCAGGAATATGAAAGGTTGGGTTTACATATTCTTTAGCAAAGAAGTATGTTTTTTTGGGTTTTTTTTCTCAGTGCAGTTAAACATGTCCCTTTTTCTGTACTTCCTGCACTATTGTGAGACCTATTACATGTTTCTTTCTGTACTTCTGTTGACGAGTCCTGTTACATGTCCCTTGCTGTACTTCTGTTGAGTCCTGTTACATGTCCCTTGCTGTACTTCTGTTGACGAGTCCTGTTACATGTCCCTTGCTGTACTTCTGTTGACGAGTCCTGTTACATGTTCCTTGCTGTACTTCTGTTGACGAGTCCTGTTACATGTCCCTTGCTGTACTTCTGTTGGCGAGTCCTGTTACATGTCCCTTGCTGTACTTCTGTTGGCGAGTCCTGTTACATGTCCCTTGCTGTACTTCTGTTGACGAGTCCTGTTACATGTCCCTTGCTGTACTTCTGTTGACGAGTCGTGTTACATGTCCCTTGCTGTACTTCTGTTGGCGAGTCCTGTTACATGTCCCTTGCTGTACTTCTGTTGGCGAGTCCTGTTACATGTCCCTTGCTGTACTTCTGTTGGCAAGTCCTGTTACATGTCCCTTGCTGTACTTTTGGCACTGAGCTCTGTTACATGTTTCTTGCTGTACAGAAGTTGATGAATCCTGTAACATGCCCCTAAAAATAGGTATCGGTAATTGATATCGGCGAGTACTTGAGGAAAAGTATTGGTACTCGGTCTTTAAAAAGTGGTATCGATGCATCCCTAATAAGAACCAGTCTCTTTTAAGAGAGAAGTAATAGCAGTGGATTGTGACTTCTAAAGGGCAAGCACATTAGTCAAAAACTAGTGAGAATTCAAATCAGAGTCTCAGTGGCTGATGTCTCAGAAGCTGTCAAAGCTGCAGGTAAATCACATACAGAATCTGCATGAATTGTGGAAGGCCAATGGATGGCGCCACAGCGAAAACTGGAGGGAAACAGGAGATTTTAAAGCCACCCAGCGGGGTAGCTCCTAGTGCTTAGTCTGACCGGTTGACTGACATAGCGAGTTGTCAGAGACAGGGCAAATGCGGTGGCAATGCCAGTAACCTGGAAAGCACTCCACAACAAAGTTTTACCAGCTGGAGTTTGGAAACTACCCTATGTGGAACCCAGTGCACAAACATTACTTTCAGGATCTTCCTGCAATGTCTAATCCAGCAGAGCTGGATGGAGGACAGATGTGCCCAATAGCTGCGATCGAAGGAAAAAGCTTTTGTATGTGGTAGATGTGTGTGGAGATGTAGTATACAGTCTTGAGTCTTGATTGTAGAAAAAAAATTTGAAGAGTAATGACTCGTACACACGATAAAAAAAATTGCACACAAATTTCGTACGAGGAACGACTGGTCGATATGTTCGCTGGTAAAGTGCTTTCGACAGTCTATTCTGACTTTTAGAATGACAAAAGCCAAGGGGGCAAGCTATAAACTTTTTATCGTATGTGAACACAACGTACGATTTTCATTTAATGTGTACAGAAATTGTACGTAAATAATCAAATAGAAAAAGAATTTTCTCACAAGTCAATGCCATTCAGACTACATTTGCACTTTCTCATAGTATGTACTAGGCTTAATAAAACAGGGTGCCAGCAAACTTAGTTCTGTCTTTTACACAGCAAAAGTGAATAAAAGATGGTCATCCTCCTAGGACACCAGCAAAAAACTAAGGTATTCTGGTAGTGGAAGAGGTTAACCTGGACAGTATTACCTGAAGATTTAATATTTCCTGTGTTCCTCAACTGCCAAAAAAGAAATACTTATTGCACCGTTATACAACCCCTGGCAAAAAGTATGGAATCACCACTCTTGGAAACTGTGCATTCAATAGTTTACTTGTGTAGAAAAAAAAAAATCACAGACATGCCTCAAAACTATTTTCATTTAACATTCCAACCTTCTGGCTTTAAGAAACAATTAAAGAAATAAAAAAGAAAGAAAACTGTAACAGCAATCCCTACCACAGGGATTTTGGTATCTTTATTTATGAGGGTTAATGTAAGGCACATTTAGTTTGCAGTAGCTTATTTTTAATTATATTAGGAGAAGAGTAATACTGGGGATTTGGATCCACACCTCTATTATCTATTTAAATATGAGTAATAAGAGATGTCAATCATTATTTATTTTATATTGTATATTAATAAATGTTAATTTACATTATGAAGACACAGTGTGTTGCAACGGGAATACCAATTATATGTTTTCCATCTTCTCTTTAGTTAAGTGAGTTAATGTAACACAGTTTGTAATACTGGAAATGGGGATTGTAGAAAGAGTAATGAGCTCTAGGTGTCTCATATTATATTTCAAAGAATGTTAAGACATGGAGACACATAGTTCAGTGTAATATTTACTTTTTATTATTTTCTTTTTTTAATAGATCAGTGGTGTGGTACACTAAATACATATAAGAAAGGTTTTTTTTTTCCTTTTTCAGAACTACCGTAAAGTGTATACAGTTATAGGTGGTAATAGAGACTTCAATATCTTTGTTTATGTGGGTCAATATAATGCACATTACGTTCACAGGTATCTTACCTTTACTTAAATATGTGTAGTAAGAGAAGATGATCAACACATGATTGGTATGGTATTTCATTGAATGCAAGATATGGAAGCACATAGACTGTTGTAATAATAATACATGTTTTATTTGTTTTTGTTTCTTCTGGTATTAGTAGTAATTTATTATTTATTTCAAGGTATAAAGAGATGGTGAAACATAAGCATAAAGTAAGGTATTAATTTGGTTCGTTATAATTAATGGAGAAGTCTCAAATCCTCCACCTTTAATTTGTCTCCATCTTCACCTTTTATTTATGGATTTGTTTTATTCTGTTCAATGTGTATTATATTAAAGGTGGTGACTACCCCACTCGAGTTATCTGTCTTAAGGTAATGGTAGGAGTTTGGGATTGGGATAGGACTTTTTTTTTCTGGTGTGTCTTTTTTAATAGGTTATAGCTAAACCTGGGACAGCAACGCAAAACTTAGTTGGATAGGTGTTTTCTATGTTCTCCTCGTAGGGATCTTACTATAGTAAGTATCGCACTCGATCTGAGTGATTTAGTGTTTTTTGTGCGGGCTTCCACTTTGGAGAAACCTGCTACTTTTTGTTTTTTTTTCTTTGGGTATTTTTTTTTTCCTCTCCCTCCTTTTTCCTTTCTCTTTTCTAGTGCTTCTTGAATCCAGATCTGTATTTACAGTTGACCAGATGGGTCTACTCAAATTTTGTTCTTTTGAAGCCAATGGCTTGAATTCTGTATTCTCTTCGTAAGCAAAGGTTACAATCATTCTCTTGCAAGAGACGTATTTTTGTTCGGATCACATACCCAATATACACAATAATTATTATTCAGTTTGGCATCATGGCTATTTTACTTTGGCTAAATCCAAAGGTGTTTCTATTGCAATTCATAAATCCCTTTCTTATCAAATATTAGATGCATACACTGGTCAGGATGGATGATCCCTGCTACTAAAACTTTCTATTTATGGAAACATTTTTTTTTTTCCAAAAATACTTTTATTATAAGAAGAAACAAGATGGCATTCAAAGCATATACAGCTATGGATCACAGTCTGAACATAGACATGACATGTTGCTGCCCATTTTGCAGACGGGCCATAGATTTAAACTGTAATACAGGTCAAAATGGGGTATAACATTATATCAAGTATATTTTGCAAACCAGCGGATACAAAGAGTAAAGTAGATAGGTCGATATAGATGTATTGTGTCCTGTCCGACATATTAGCAAGTTTTAATGGTGAGGGAGTGCGGAGTGTTGGGTAGGGAAAGCACCGGATGCTGTGTATATTATGGTTTGCATGTCTATAACAGGAGTGTGTGAGATACTTGAATTTAGTCATATCTGTATGAAGGTAAATGCTCTATTTGGTTGGTGAGGAATAAATAATAAGGGCGTATAACAGGTGTAAAGAAAAAGAAATCAGAAAGAAGAATAGTTAGAAAAAGAAATGTAGGATGATATAGTGGGGGGGATATGGGGGCAAAAAAAAAAGAGGGGGGGTGTAGAATGGATAATTGCGGATAAAATGGATCACATCATTTTGTACGAGCCAAGCCAAAACAGTAGTCATATAGCTTAAGATGCAGTACGTGCAAGATCAGTCAGTGGGGCAACACATGGGTTAAAAACCCGGTAAGACATACCACGATGTAGAGCCACAGCCCATCCATAGGTGCGACAAGAGTGTCCCTGGTGAACAAGGTGTTCCCCAATATAGCATTCTATCTGGTCATTCAGTCAGGGGGTAAAGATTGATGATCTACTAGTAAGTGATAGGTAGAAGTGGTTTTAAAATTACTCCAACAGGCCCATGTCTTCCTGAGTCTCTCGGGATGTTCCTTAGCTACAGAAATCAGTTCCTCCATTTCCTCAGTTTTGTTGACCCTAGAAAAGCATTCTCGGATAGTGGGAACATGTGTTGAGCGCCATTGGACTGGGATACATTGTTTTGCAGCATTTACCATGTGCATGGCGAATGATTTACAGTACGTCCGAAATGGAAGTGTGGTATGGTGAAACAAGAATTGTGCGGGGGAGAGGTCTAGGGCATACGTAGTTACTTGTGCGATTGTAGATTGAATTTCCCTCAGAAAGGTTGCAACAATGGGCAGTCCCACCAAATATGCAAGAGTGTACCTGTCATCTGATGACATCTCCAACACAAATCTGAAATGTTGGAGTCAAATTTGTGAAGCAGGGATGAAACTCTGTACCATCTAGGAGTATAATTTAAAGTTATTTTCTTGTGTGGAGACACATATGGACCCTTTGTGTATATGTTCATAGATGTGGTCCCAGTCTTCCGGCGATAGTTGGAGTTGTAAGTCAGAGCTCCAGGCCTTGCAAGCTTTCCTAGTCGGAAGGTCACTAGTGTTTTCGAGACATGTATAAAGCTGGGATATAACATGTCTCTGGGGAGAGTCTGTTGAGCAAAGTTTTTCAAATGAGGTAAGATGTCTAGTATATTCTTTTAGATGGGGTGAGCTATGTATAAAGTGGTGGAGCTGTCTATACATCTACGGCGTTAAGGTCAGGGATGGCCATTTATTCAAAAAGAGGTCTCTGGATAAGAACAACCCGTCTTTGAAAAGTTGGTGCAAACTCAAACTGTCTGTGGGGCTAGATCCTGCGAGAAAGGCATGCGACATACCTGGGGGGGAAGTCTGGGTTCATTTTGACAGGAGTGAGTGGACCAGGGGTGGAAGAGAAATCGGTCATAACCAATTCTGGGGCATTTATTACACCATAGAAATGAGGTACATAATGTTTTGTAGGACTTAAAGGAATTGTGTAGTTTGATTGGAATCGTTTGCATTAGGTACAGAAGTCTTGGAAGCACATTCATCTTGAGGATAGCTGCTCTGCCAAACCAAGAGAAAAACAGTTTATCCCATGTTTGTAGATCTTTGGTAATGCTGCGTAGGATGGGTAGAAAGTTTTTGGCATAGAGTTCTGTAAGATGTGTTGGTAATTGAATTCCTAAATTAGTGATGGCCTCGGACTGCCACGTGAAGGGAAAATTAAGTTTCGCCTGTCTAATCTTGTCTTGGGTTAGGGAAATATTGAGGGCTTGGGATTTATTGAAGTTTATTTTAAAATTGGCTAAATACTGAAATAATTTGAATTCTTGTAGTAGGTTAGGTAATGTAATATGTGGATTTGTCAAGAAGAGTAAGATGTTGTCAGCGAAGGCTGCTATTTTATGAATTTTGCCATTGATAGAAATCCCTTTAATATTATCATTCCGTTTAATGCAGTTCAAAAAAGGTTCCAAAATAAGAATAAATAGGAGGGGGGACAGTGGGCAGCCCTGTCTGATCCCATTGCTTATTGAAAAAGTTTCTGAAAGGAGGCCATTAACTCTCACTTTAGTATCGGTGCTGTGTATAGAGACATGATAAAGTTCAAAAGACAGGGAGGAAGCCCAAGGCCAAACAGAACGGCTTCCATGTAGTCCCCATGCCAATCTGTCAAAGGCCTTCTCAGCGTCTAGAGAGAGGAAGAAGCCAGATTGCTTCTTCTGTGTCAACCAATGGTGTATGTTGATTGCCCTGATCATATTGTCTCTAGCCTCTCTACCGGGTACGAACCCCACCTGCTCAGTTGAGATAATAGGGTCTATGATATGCAGTAAGCGATTGGCCAATATCTTGGCGAAAATCTTTAAATCGACGTTCAGCAAGGAGATCGGACGATAGTTCGCTGGTGATGTCTGGTCTTTATTTTCTTTTGGTATCAGTGTAATATGGGCTTCAGAAAGATGGCGCATGGACTGTCCTGGGGTATCTAGCGAGTTGAAAGCTTTTAGGAATGGGTGTGCTAGGACGTCAATGAAAGATTTGTAATATGTGGTTATAAGTCCATCTGGGTCTGGGCTTTTGCCTGGTTTTAGTTGTGCAGTGGCCTGTTGTAATTCTGCCAATGTCAAAACACCATCTAAATCTTTTGCTTGTGATTGGGAAATGGATCTAGGGAGGTATTGGGCGAGAAAAGTCTGGATAATGACCTTATGTGGTCTAGCGTCCCCTGTCGGTTTTGGTGGCAAGGGTAGGTTGTACAAGGAGGTATAATATTTTTCGAATTCGGCTGCGATATCCGCGGAGGTTGGAAGTGAGTGACCTTGTTTAGAGTGAAGTTGATGAATGGTACAAGACGCTTTTTTAGATTGCAAGATCCGGGCTAAAAACCTGCTGCTCTTATTTCCATGTTCGTAAAAAAGTTTTTGAGCTAAAGTGAGATTGCCCTTAGTTTTCTTTTCCACTATGTCTCGGAGTTGTTTTCAGGACTGGTCAAGTTTGTGCGCAGAATTTACAGACTTAGAGCGTTTATGTGAGCATTCCAGTTTATATACTTTTTGAAGTATAGAGGTAACAGATGCCCGAGCTATACGTTTCCGAGAGGCAGATATGGAAAGCAGGAGTCCACGTATCACACATTTGTGTGCTTCCCATTGAATGAGAGGAGTCGTTTCCGGGGACGTATTTTCCTTAAAATAATTAGTCAGAGATTCATGCATTTGCAGGGTAACGGATGAGTCTGTAAGGATAAAGGAATCTAATCTCCATGTTTTGGATGTGAGTGGGGCATCGGGAAGTTGTAGGGTCATCATAATCGGGTGGTGGTCAGAAAGAATCATTGGTTCGATAGAGGCTGATTTCAATGTGTGTAAGTCTTTTTGCGAAAAAGAAAAAGTTAGTTGATTCTGGAATGACGTTTGTGAGGTGCTGAAAAAAAAGTGTAGTCTTTGTCAGAGGGGTGAAGGGTACGCCATGTATCATGGAGGAGAAGGTCATTCAATTCAGTTTTAATCTGTTTAAGTGCTTGAAAGGGTTTCGATGAGAAGCCTGTCGATGTGTCTTCTAAGGGATTCAAGGCTACATTAAAATCGCCTCCAAGAATCAGGATACCCGATTGGAATGCGGCAAGAGTTCTGGAAATTTTACGGAAAAACTCACTTGTGCTGTGTTGGGGCTGTAAATATTGGCTAAAGTAAGCGGTTTGTTGTGGAGGGTACCTTTAAGGAAGAGGAATCTTCCCTCCGGATCCTCGAGAGATTCAGTAATTGTGAGCGGGAGTGTTTTGAAAAGCAAAATGGACACCCCTTTTGCTTTTACCTCTGTGTTAACTGAATGGTATACTGTTGGATAGTTGGCATTAGAAAATTTAGGGATATGATCAGCACGAAAATGAGTTTCTTCGATGAAAAGCACTTCTGCTCGTAGGCTTTTCATGTAAGTCAGGAGTTGTGAACGTTTCTCCGATATATTTAGGCCTCTTGCATTAAGAGATGTCACAGTATTGTGTACGGATGTATAGTATAGTTCGGAAATGTGTCGGACCCAGAGGCAGCCGCTGTGGGGTGCCTCAGGATAGTCCCAGAAAAGACGGCGAGGACCCATCAGGTATTGTGTGGACGAAAAGTGTGTATAAGATACGGTCCAATAGAAGAAAGCCATGACACACGGAGATAGGTGGATGTCAGCCAACTTTTTTTTAGGAGAGATGTTCAAATCGTAGCAAGGGGACAAACGTAGGAGATAATACACGCAAAGGTGTTTTAGCTATAAAATTGTGGACAGTCGTGTGCCGAACTAAAGATGTTCACTAGTAAGTATGAGGGTGTTATGTTCTGAAGGACGGTGCCAATGTGTCTAGTCATATGTAGTACTGTCTTGGGAAGGCATTGAGGTGAGGCTATGTAACAGGATGTGGTGCAGTCATGCAGTTACAATACTATATTATCACAAGGTAAGCAGTAAATATTAGTATTAGTTTTCAATCTGTAGTTGGTCACAAGTCATGTAGTGTGGTCAAAGAAGACAGTTTGAAAAGGTCTCCTTATACTATGTCAATGCAGACTGAAAATATTAACTTTATATGAAACCATGGAAATATCAAATGCATAACGCTATAATATTCCGGAATGCAGGCCAAGGGCCAACCATCTGGCTAAACTGCGGCTCTATAGTCCTGATATAAGATAAATATTGACCTCTACCGAGGCGTATTACGCTGTGCAACATGCCACTACCATCGATGTAAGTTGAACTCTGGGTGAGCGCAGTTGTGAGATACCATTGAAGAAGCATCATGAGGCTGTGGCCGGTCGAGAGCGTGGTCCAACATAATCTAAATACACGTAGTTAAAAACTAACACAACCTTAAAACACACGAATAGTATGCATAACGTTTAGTGGAATCCTATGCCTTAGACATAATACAACACCTTGTTCAAGGGCAGTTAGGAGGTTAGCGGTTGAGGATGAAGTGGAACCTGGGTTGCTAGAGTAATCATACACAATATTGAGAAGAATGTGAAGGCAGTCAAGCTATAAGAGGAGGGGGAGGTGATGCATAAGTGATAATGGGGTGGATGGAGAAGGGTATTAGTGCATTACATATAATATCTCAAGTGTGAATGTATGTATTTACATTGTCGTTTAAGCCTCTATACTGTGTTGGCACCCATATCATTCTTCCCAGGTCTATTCCACTGAGTTCATTCTCTATTCTCACCCAACTTTTTTTATAATTATATATCCAATCTATAGTTCTTGCCAATATTACCGCTTTGTAATATCTTTTAAAGTCTGGGAGCCCTAAACCCCCTTTTTCTTTCCTCCTACTCAACAGTTCGTATGACAGTCTTGGTTTTTTATTCCTCCATATGTATTTTGTTATCAGTTTCTTAGTTATTTTAAAAAAAATCTCTGGGAGTTTAATTGGGATCATTTGATATCTATATATGATTTTTGGTACTATTATCATTTTTACCAGATTAATACGGCCCATCCATGTCGGGGTTCCTCCCTCCAATCTTTTTAACTCGTCTCTAATCTCATTTATCAACGAAATATAGTTTAATTTATATAGATGTTTATATGAGGCTGTAAGCTTTACTCCTAGATATTTTATATCTCTGTCTTTCCATTTAAATGGGAATTCCTTTTGTATTTTTTCTTTTTCACTTTTTAAGATGTTTATATTTAGAATCTCCGTTTTTGTTGGGTTTATCTTTAAGTTTGATAGTTCTCCATATTCCTTTAATAATTTCATTAAGTTTGGAAGTGTTATCCTGGGATTTCCCACATAGAACAGCAAGTCGTCTGCGAAAGCAGCAACTTTATGTTCTGTGTCTCCTATCAGGATTCCCTTTACATCTCTATTCAGCCTTATTGTTGACAACAATGGTTCTAATGATATAACATACAACAGAGGGGACAATGGGCATCCCTGTCTTGTTCCATTTGACATCTCAATGGGTTCTGAACTCTCCCCATTTACCGCAATGACCATAGAAGGGTATCTGTACAACTTCCCTATCCACTCTCTCATCCTAGGCCCAATACCTAAGGCTTCCAGAGTATCTGTCATGAATCTCCAATTCACTCTATCGAACGCTTTTTCAGCATCTATAGAGAGTAACACCACCGGTTCTTTTCCCTTTTTGCTCTTTTGGATTAACATCAATGATCTTAACCCATTGTCTTTTCCCTCCCTCCCTGGGACAAAACCCACCTGATCCTCTTGTATCCATTCTGGCATTAGCTCTTTCAATCTATTTGCTAGGACTTTTGCATATATCTTGATATCGGTGTTCAATAATGAAATAGGTCTATAGCTCGAACACTGTGAGGGGTCTTTTCCCTCTTTTTGTATGAGCACTACTTGGGCTTGTAATGATTCTCTTCTTATTTCCATCTCTCCACCTAGAGCGTTCATATAATTTCTAAGTTTTGGTATTAAAATTTCACTAAATTTTTTATAATATCTGGCTGTATATCCGTCTGGCCCTGGGCTTTTCCCCGACACTGACCCCTTCAGAGCTAATTTTATTTCCTCCTGTGAGATATCTACATCTAGGGAGTTCAGTTGGTCCTCACTTAGTTTTAGTAACCCTGCCATTTCCAGATATTTCTTTCTTTTTTGATTCTTCTCACTTTGTATGTTTTCTACTCCTTCCAGGGGACTTATATTATACAGTTTCCTGTAATATTCTGTGAAGGCTTTGATGATATTTTTATTTGAATGCAACATGTTTCCTTTAGCATCTTTTATTTTTTCTATATAATTTCTATTTTTCTTTTTCCTCTCAGAGTTTGCTGAACCCCCAGCCGCGATTTTGGGATCCTGAGGATGATGGGGATGAAGGAGCTTCTCCCATCTTTGTAGCCCTGGGGATTCCTGTGCCAGTTCCTTTGGAGGCTTACTTCGATCGCTATTGCTCTGACCTGCTGAATCACTTCTCACCTCATGAGGGCGTAGGATCTCCATCCTTCCCAGCCACATACCTGACCAGACTTAAGTGGAGAGAGGATCTTCAGGATATATATACACATATGCGCATTACCTATGCGCGTTCTGGTTAGTGCGAAATTTTACCATTTACACTGGGAAACAAGGAGCACTGTTTTTTACTGGACTGTGTTTATCATTACCATTTTTCAAATTTATGAGCGCTGCATTTTTTATCTATGCATTTTGGGACTTTTATGTGTTTTCCTATATGTTCAGCTGCTTTGTATTGTATATGAGTGCTTACTTTATTATTACTATTTCCAAGTCTAGTGCAATACACATACCCTAGCGCCTTGTCTCAGGGTGGATAGGTTTTCCTTTGAAGGTGAAATGGAACCAGGGCTTGGAGAAAAAGCACTTGAAACATTAGATTAGGTGTGAGAGTAGCCATAGAATGGGGAAATGGTAATGCACGGGTGTGGGGAGAAGGGGGGAACGAAAAAGTGTCATTCATGACGTGCCTTGCGATGTGCTGGAGAGGCTGGAAGACTGTCCCCAATGTTGAGCCGTCGTCGTGCAGGAGAGGATGAGGTGCGGTGGGATGGTCTGCGTTGCCTTGGTCCTCCATGGTGTCCAGCAGATTGAGCCTCCATTGGGTCTTCTTCTTTCTGAGATGGAAGGTGGGATTTGCCTGACCAATTGGGTATTTCCACTATTGGGATATCAAGGGCCTCGCAAAATGGTGCAACATCTTCCGGGAATCTCAGGAGAGCTGATCGCCCCATGCGCATTGCTGAGAGGCCAAATGGGAATCTCCAGCAATAAGCTATACCCCTTGAACGTAGTAGATCCAGTAAAGGGCGTAAGTCCTTTCTACGTTGCAAGGTAAGATGGGAGAGATCCTGAAATAATTTAATTTCTGCTCCATTATATATCACATGGTTTTGATCTTGTGCGCTGCGCAATATTTCTTCCTTAAGTCGGAAGTCGACTAAGCAGCAAATTATATCTCTCAGGGGGGTCAGTATCTCTACCTCTAGGACGAACCGCCCTATGGAGGCGTTCAAACTCAATAGGAGACTCATGTGGTCTTTCCAAAATATCATTGAAAATGGTTAAGAGCGTTTGGGTGAGACCAGATTCAATTGCTTCAGGGACACCGCGTACCCTTAAATTATGACGTCTACCCCTGTTGTCCAGGTCCTCAATGTGACAATCAGGTTCTCTCAGATGCATGGTGTGCGTATCTACCAGCGTGCGCATATCATGAATGGCAAGGTCTTGTGTGATAACTATCTTCCACTGCTTCAAGCCCGTGGGCCACTGCCTGCATGTCGATATGTAAATCTGCTATTGCAGCAGAGAGGGTCTCTTTAATATCTGATGCAACCGCTTTCAAATCCTCTATAGTGAGAGGGGAGCTTTCAGAATGGCAGGCTGTGGGTGCTGTGGCTGGATTCCTGCTCTGCAAGTGAGGCGCTTTGTGAAGCAAATGTGGGGGAGAAGCAGGAGCGGAGGCCTCAGGGTGTTCGGGGGTCTGAGACCGGAATAACTCCGGAATGCTGTGACTTGCAGGACCGTTTGGCTGGCGGGGGGATCTGGAACGTGGGGCGACGGGTCTCCTATCCACTTTCCCCATAGCAGCGGCGTCTCTCCTTGTTAGTATCACGTATTCCCACCTCCGTGTGTCAGGGCTCCAGGAACTAAGCTACCATCCTCTCTGGGCTCAAGCCTGGCCCCAGTAATTATAAACTTGTATAAAGATCTTCAGAAAGGCCAGGGGCCCAAGTGTAGGCCTCAGATTGTGCGGGGAGGTAAGCGGGCACAGGGGCTGACACTTAAACAGACTCCTTAGATTACTGGCTTTAGGGCCCTTCAGGAGGGGTGCAGGGGACACTTCTGTATCTCCCAGGTGTATGGCTGCAGAGGTTAGATAGCCTGCAGGCCTGGTGGGAGTTCAGTATGGCCTGCTATTGTGGGGGAGCCTCGAGGCCTTTATCACAGGCCATATCCCTGGGTCTGAGTGGGGGGGGACCCAATAGGCCGGGGGGAGATGCTCGATGTTCTGGGAGGGGGGGGCGCTGATCCACAGTCACTCCCTCCCACCTCAAACTGCACTCACCCGACACCTGTGCGGGGATGATTCCAGCGGCCACCGCGGCTTCAGCAGGCCGCACTAGGCCGCGATGATTCGCCGCCACGGAAGGGGGCCAAAATCAACCGGCTTTCCTCCGCTGCACACCCGCAAGTGCCGCGGGGCCTCCAGCTGGTGCTTTGGGTTCGCTGCCGCCTGGATGGCAGTGGATTGTCAAGGTCTCTGCCGGAGCTCTGAGCTACGCGGCTGGTCTGGTCGCCATCTTGGACACGCCCCCCCTTATGGAAACATTTTTACTATTATCAATCTATATTTGCCGAACCAGGATCAAAAAAGAGCTGGTATTCAATTACCCTTGAACCTCTTGGAATGATCGGAAGGGGTAATCCTTATTGGGGGAGACTTTAACTTTGTCCTTAATCAGAGTCTTGACACTACTGCTTCTCATCCCCCCCACACCACTAATCAATTGAAAAATGTTAAACTTGTTTTAGGCAGACATCAATTGGTGGATGATTGGAGAGTCCTTCAACTGCCAAGCAGAGATTCTTTTTATTTGGCAGCGGAAGAGTATAACACATAACATAGATTAGATTTCTTTCTCATTAGCCAACACAGTCTGACCATGAGCTGTCGGTCTTCCATTGGAAATTTTCTTTGGTCTGATCATGCCCCGGTTTTTTTGGAGTTGACCATTCCAGAGTATCTAACTTCATGTTGGTCTTGCAAATTAAATCATAGCTTCCTTAGAGATTATCTTTGTGCATCTGAAGTTTGTCAAGAGATTTTGGATATTATAGCAATTCATGATAACTTCTCTTCCCATGCAAAGGGAAGCTTTAAAATGTGTCATGACACTAGATTGAAAGCAGATAAATCCTGTAGAATATCTTCTCTTTGAAAGGAATTTTCAACTTTAGAAAGCACTCATAAGAAGAATTTAATGGCTCTTTTGGACAGTCATACCGAATTAAGACTACTATTGAACAAAAATACTCTCTGGCTCCTGAATGAGACCTGAGCTGTGTTTTATTAACATGGCAACAAATCAGGTCGTCTTCTTGCACGGGCTTTAGGTCAGAGTTCTTTCGACTTCTTTACCAACAATTCAGAAATCTTCAGTGGAAAAGATCCCAAAAAAATTTCTAAGGCATTTTATGATTTTTATTCTAAACTTTACAATAACTCAATACTCAAATAAGGGCCATGAGAAATTTCATCTTAGTGTATGGCAATACATTCTGGAAACACCTTTGCCTAATTTACCTGCAGATGTAGTGGAGGACTTGGACGCTGATTTTTCAGTTCAAGAGGTGAAAGCTGCTTTGATGGTTCCCAGTAAGAGTCAGGGCCCAGACAGATTTACTCCACGTTTTTATAAATGGTTTGTGTAAATTCTTTCTCCTATCTTAACTAAGACTTTTAATTCTATGCCTGCTTCTCAACACTTTGCTCCACAGGGTATCGAAGCACACATTTCAATTATTCCTAAACCAGGTAAAGATCATACGATTTGCGGTAACTACCGTCCGATTTCCCTTATGAATACAGATTTATGTTTCTATTCTAAGATTATTGCAAATAGACTTATGTCTATTCTTCCAACTTATATTCATTTAGATCAATCCAGATTTACTTTAGGTTGAGAAACTAGAGATAATACTCTTACTCTGCTGGAATATGCCCAAAACACTCCATTCCATCCTGTCTTCTTTCAATCGATGCCAAAAAGGAGTTTGACAGGGTGGGATGGTGCTTCCTAAAAGAGACTTTGAAACAACTACGGATGGGTCCCCATCTTCGCCAGAAAATTATGGCTATATATATATATATACATACATACACACATACATACAATATATATATTGTAATCCGAAAGCCAAAGTGCGTACAAATGGAATTCTTTCTGATTCTATTAAGATTTTGGATGGCACTCGGCAAGATTGCCCTCTATCCCTTCTCCTCTATGTGTTAGTTATGGAACATCTTTTCACAGCCACTCGCAATAAGGTGGCAGTTTATGCTGATGATTTATTGTTATATATCACTAATCCTTTAATGACCATCCCAAACCTTTTCAAGAACTTAATCGCTTCAGAGCTCTGAGTAATTTCAAGATTAATTATGATAAATATGAAGCTTTAAATGTTTCCTTAACAGTTAAAACGCAACTGCATCTTCAACAGAATTTTTCTTTTAAATGGCAGTTGACAGCCATTAAAGAGATACTAAAGGCTTATTTGGGAAAGTGTATCGTGCCAACGGTAAAGCATGATGGTGGTGCAATAATGGTTTAGGCTGCCATATCTCAGTAATTTGCAAACCCAATAATTACATTGAAAGGTAGAGTCACTGTCAGCAACTATGTACAAATTTTGGCTGACCATGTGCACCACAAGGTGCAGATATTGTTTCCCAAAGACACTCAGATTCACACAGCTGGTGTTGTCAAATCGTGGTCTGACGAGCAAGCAGACGTACACTATATTGCCTATATATTACATACAAAGTTACCCCTCCAAATCATTGGAATTAAGTGTTCCTATAACCTCCATAGCCACAGGTATATAAAATCAAACACCTAGGCATGCAGACTGCTTTTAAAAACATTTGTGAAAGAAAGGGTCGCTCTCAAGAGCTCGGTGCATTTAAACATGGTACTGTGATAGGTTACCACCTGTGCAATAAGTCCATCCTAGCTGCTAAATATCCCACGGTCAACTGGAAGTGGTATTGCATCAAAGTGGAAGCAACTGGGAACAACAGAAACTCAGCCACAAAGTGATAGGACACATAAAATGACGGAGCAGGGTCAGTGCATGTTGAAGCGCACAGCGTGCAGAAGTCGCCAACTGTCAATAGCTAAAGACCTTCAAACTTCATGTGGCATTCAGATTAGCGCAATAACAGTGCGTAGAGAGCTTCATGGAAGGGGTTTCTGTAGCCGAGCAGCTGCATCCAAGCCTTACATCACCAAGTGCAAAGCAAAGCATCGGATGCAGTGGTATAACGCACATCGCCACTAGACTCTAGAGCACTGGAGATGTGTTCTCTGGAGTGATGACACACAGTTCCCTGTCTGGCAATCTGATGGACGTGTCTGGGTTTGGCAGTTGCCAGGAGAACAGTACTTAGCACCTTACTGCTAAGGCTGGTTATAGGTTGGGACGGTTGACATTTTTTGTGTAGAAGCAGGGTACTTGCCTGACTGCATTGTGCCAAGTGAAAAGTTTGGTGGAGGGGGGATTATGGTGTGGGGTTGTTCCTCAGGAATTGGGCTTGGCCCCTTAGTTCCAGTGAAGGGAACTCCTAAGGCGTAAGCATACCAAGATATTTTGAAAATTTCATGCTCCCAACTTTGTGATAACAGTTTGAGGATGGCCCTCTCCTGATCCAACATGACTGCACACAAGTGCACAAAGCAAGGTCCATACAGACATGGATGAGCGAGTTTGGGGTGGAGGAACATGACTGACCTGCACAGAGTGTTGATCTCAACCCAACAGAACACCTTTGGGATGAATTAGAGAGGAGACTGCGAGCCAGGCCTTCTCGTCCGACATCAATACCTGACCTCACAAATGAGCTTCTGGAAGAATGGTCAAACATTCACACAGACACATTCCTAAACCTTGTAGACAACCTTCCCAGGAGAGCTGAAGCTGTTATAGCTGCAAAAGGGTGGGCCAACTCAATATTGAACCCGATGGAATAAGAATAGGATGCCAGTAAAGTTCATGTGCGTATAAAGGCAGTCTTCTCAATACTTTTGGCAATATAGTGTAGTCTCGCACCTTCCTTGGGCGCAGCAGTCGCCGGACCTCAATATCATACAGCCACTATGGTCAATTATGGAGAACAAGGTTCAGTCTCATTTTCCGCCTCCAGCATCTCTGTGAGTGCTGGAATGATTTTTGCATGAAGAATGGTATCAGATTCCATTATCCATCATTCAAGACTTATATATGCCAATTCCCAGGAAAATTCAGGCTTGATGCCAAAGGCAGGCCAACACCATATTAGGTAACAATTTTTCTCTTTTACTTGATGTTTCCATAATAATGTGCAATCCCTGTATTAGAGAACTAATGATGTCAAATGAGATCAAACCGCAAGCTTTAGATACTGTATCAAGGGAACACTGTGGTGGGAAGCTAAAACTCTTCTGGTAATTATTGGAAAGATAAGAGGACTATTATATTAGGACTTAAGATATGGCATAACTGATTTATAGTTAGTGCAAATTATTACTAATAATACCGTTCACTGTAATGAAATTTATTCTGTATCATTGTGGAAACTGAATACAATAAGAGTGGTTGTGAGTGTTGCGGACATCTAGTTGTATGAGATGACAACGTTGTTATTTTTAACAAACTGTGAAAGTGTATGGTAAAAATGTGTGATTTTATAATAAAATTTTCATAATAAAGAATACTTGATTTTCATAAGTAATTGAATGCTCCTCAATCCTCGTTATTAACATTTCTTTTATTTATGGTCTGTCCCATAGATTTGTAATTACTGGAATTACCCTGCCAGCTGTTATACTGCTATCTGGTTGCAGCAATCTCCCCTCAGTTCCTATTGTGTAAGTGGGATGGGTGGTAAGGATAAATCTCTATAAGTGGGACATAAACAGCACTCAAGTGCATGGGTTGTATTGTTCAGCATAGCAGTTTCTAAGTAATATTAATAAGCATCTTGCAGACAACATAACCTATGGTAATCGCAAAAGCCATTACTAGAATCTACTGAGAGCAAAAAAGTGCCTAGCTCTATATGGAACACGACAAATAAGGTTTACAAAGGATTCCCCGCAAAGGCCAAGTTTAGCGCTGAAACGATGTACTTTCAAGTGCCACTTCCTGGAAACTCTTGCAATACAATGCATTAGACAAGGCCAAAAGAGGTCACCTGAGCACTGTAACACGTTCTTGCTCATATAAGGTACTGAAAAAAGGTCAGACAAAATACAAGGTAGAATCATTATATATGAGCGTGGAATTAAAAGCAGCTCTTCATGAAGTACCATGTACCACAAAGAGGTACTAGCAAAGAAATATAAAGTCTTAAGCATGTAAATGCAGCACGAACATAATTAAAGCGGAACTGAACTGTATCTGAGCACCACAAACTGAAAACGCTATTTAATTTCTATTACTCCACGCAAACTTACCAATCCATTCATGTCTCCATGCTTTATTTTGCTGATAAATCTCTTTGAACCCCCCCCCCCCAAGCATTTCTAGCTATGGCCATCTTGAGTAAGGGCAGATGATTCATGTAGTATCTACTTCCTGGAATCTATCTGTCCTTGGCTGAGGCATGCAGGTAGGAAGGTTTGTTCAGCTGAGAAAGCCTCTACTCTGAAAAAGAAAATGCCCATGAAGACTCTCTGGATGGGTGACATCATTTTGGATTAGGCCAGAAACCAAAAAGAAACGGAAGAAAAAAAAAAAAAAAAAAGATTAAAACAAATATATCTTCCTATCTATTTACTAAGGCTAGAAGCATAGGGATAAAAAATAGATAATGTTGACTGAGGTGGTTTAGTTCCACTTTAACAGAAACATAAAACAGGTGTAATAGTGTATCAAAGAATAGGACAAGGCCAAAAGAGACGATGAGCTGAGCAATGTGTTCATATATAAGATGCTACAGACATCCGACAAAGTGGAACTCTTAGAAATAGTGAAGGCTACACTGGAATGTAAAGCAACTCCCATGAACCACAATGAGGACAACAGCTAGAAATGATAAAGTCTAAAGAGTACAAATGCAGCACAAATATAATGAGAACAAACAGACTATTGTTAAAAAACAAAATGATGTATATAGCAGAAAATTATCCTGAGGCATACAAAGGGTAATTTAAAAGAATAAATGGTAATTAGTTCCACTATAATCTGCTGGATCTATACAAACTATGGTTGAGACTAGATTAAAACAAAAATGAGAAACTTTTGGTAAAACAGCGTACATTTTTTGTATCCCCATACCTCTAAGTAGCCACTCCACTAATGGAAGCAACACCATAAACAGCCTAGGACTTGAGTGTTAACACAAACAATAACTCTGAACACAACCCCATTTTTCATGCACAAAATCTTTATTAACAGTCTGCCGCCCAACCGCATCTGTGCATATAACACACCAGTGCATCCTCCACTTTTGGAGCTCGTGCACAGCCTTGGATTACAGATCAGTGTACCAGGCCACTGTGATCACACGATAAATAGAAAACAATAGCAGTCATTCATGATGTCACTGTATACTACTGTGATCTCTCTGATAGGTCAGAGTGATCACATGATACAGGGCTAATCACAGCAGGCATATACCATGTGATAGCTGTGTCCAATCACAGCTATCACAATAATAGCATTATGAATGGATCCCAAACAGTGTAAATGATTGCTTATACAGTGATCATCACTGTAATATGCAAAGTGTTTGAAAAAAAATCCTGATCACCCCCTAGAGCAGTACAGTGTCACTATGGTCACTACATTAACATAAATAAATAAAAATACAATGTTTTACTTTTATTTTTTTTACTTACTGTTGCCAGAGCAAGTGCAGTGTTACTATGGTGACATCCTACTGCAGTGGTGTGATCATGTACAATGTCTGGCTACTCTGAAATAACTGTGTCAGCCACTGCACTCCTGGAACCATGGGGGGCTCTTTTGTTTACCACTGATCAAGGTAGAGAGACCCCCAATCTCCAAGCACAACTCCTCCTGTAGGTGCTAGCCCAGATTTCACGCTAAAGACAGCGCTTATTCATTACTCAGGGATATGGGTAAAGAATAAGCGCTGTCTTTAGAGTGGTATGCATTTACCTGCCAGTCTCCCACTGTATTTCCAGTGTCTGTATTGGTTTTATCTTGGTTCAATAAAGTGAATTGTTTGGAGTACAGTTGATCGGACTTCCTTGGTCGTCATGGGGGCTCTTTTGTTCTTCCTTTCTTCAGCCTCATGTACTTGCTGGCCAGTGATCATAGCATTCCTGGGGGTATCCATGCATCAGTAGGCAAGGCTTACTTGATATATAGGGACAGTGACTGCTATAGGTGATGCTACACCAAGCTTTATTCCTTGACCACCTGTACAGAGGTGACCATTACAGTACATTGGTTTTGAAACAATTGCTGATTTGTGGGATACACAAGATACAATGTCCACTACATAATCAGTCCAGACAGTGAAAACTTCTCACACAGATGGTACCACCATACTTGGGAGTAGTAGAATGTGTTTTGGCTCATAACTCTGTCTGAGATTTTTTTTTATTAACCACTTGCCCTCCAGAAGATTTACCCCCCTCCCTGACCAGGCTATTTTTTGCGTTACGGCGCTGCGTTACTTTAACAGACAATTGCGCAGTCATGCAACGCTGCACCCAAATGAAATTTATGTCCTTTTTTTTCCCCACAAATTGAGCTTTCTTTCTGTGGTATTTGATCGCCTGTGCGTATTTAATTTTTTGCGCTATAAGAAAAAAAAAAGACAATTTTGAAGAAAAAACAATATTTTTAAATTTTTGCGATTAAAATGTCTAGTAACAAAATTTTAAAAATCTAATTTTGTCATAAATTTGCACCAAAATGTATTCTGCTACGTCTTTGCTAAAAAAAAAAAAAAAAAAACCCCACCAATTCATGTAAAATTAGTTGGTTTACGTGAAAGTTACAGCATTTACAAATGGCGGAAAATATACTGGGATTTTTTTTGAATTTTACATTTTTCTAGTAATGGCGGTGATCAGCAACTTATACCGGGAATGCGGTGCACATTCTGACACTGGGGGGAACTGACTTGGTGTCACCGACATCCCCCGGGGACACCAATACAGTGATCAATGCTAAAAAAAAAAAAAAAGAAAAGCACTGACACTGTACTAATGGCACTGGGCAGGAAGGGGTTAATATGAAAGGCGATCAAAGGGTTATCTGTGTGCTGGGAGTGTTTTATTAGGGGCGGTGTCAGTGTGCTTCACTGTAATCACACTGGGTTGGATGGCTGTGCTGTGCATGTGCCTGAGCTGACAGGAAGAACTGTTAGTAAACCAAACAGTTCTCCCCTTCAGAGATCCGTGAATTGCAACACAAGTAGGGCGGCTTGCATGCACCCCCTACCCGGAAATGCAAAATGACGTGTGTGTGTATACATAACAATTAATTTTCATTGCGTATTTTCCAAGAAAGCATGTGGTCATTTTGTGAGTATTTTCACTTTCCTGGTGCATGTAGAAAACGGCATAATGCCTGGGCACCCGTGATCATTCTAATGAATAATGGAAATTACTTATGTTGCCATACACTGTACTGCAGTACACCAGCAGATTGCATTTACTTTTTTTTTTTTTTTTCCAAAAAAAAAAAAACAAAGTTTATTGAAACAAGATACAAGTGATCACACGAAAATGTACAGATGAAGTGTACATAGGACATACAGCAAAGCATGTATCATACAAAGGCAAATGAGGTCCAACGCAAAACCAAACAGTGTGGATGAACTAGGCCACGACAGGGTTGTGCCTGTAATATTTAGGTAGGCTTGTCAAGTGCTAAAAAGAAAGAGACGTTTGGCCTCCTACCATATTGTCTTGCGGTAAAAATCTGTGGGGGGGAGACGAGCAAATACAATACCTAAGTAGAAGTCAATACTACAGAATACGATGGTGGAATTGTGCGAATGTAGGAGTAATTGTCGTGGGAACCGCTGATTAATTGCGAGAGGTGATGCTGACCACCTACTCAATGTGCTATTGAAAAAATTGTCCGAGACGTGTGTAAGCAAATGAAAAGAAAAGAAAGGAGAAGGCGAGAAAAAAGGGAAAGAAAGAAAGAGAGAAAAAAAAAAAAAAAAGGGGAAGGAGGGGAGGGGGGGAGGGAGGAAGGGAAGCAAATATGGAGGGTAAAATAAGAGAGGGGACAACTGTCAAAAATATCTTATCCTCAATACAAACAGTAACGGGAGTGGGTGGAACATACGCTGTCATCGGCGTCGAAAGAATGCGCATGTAACACAGGGGGGAGTATGATAGCACCCTCAGGTCAAATACTACTAAATGACACTATCGGGAAGTCCATATCAGGTGCAGACAGGCTGGTCCATGAGGGATCGATACTCCGGGGTAGTCAGAAAATGGGTCCAACAGGCCCATACGTGAGAGAATTTCGTAGGAGTGTCGAGAGCAGTCGCAACCAGTTCTTCCATGTCCGCCGTTTTACCCACTCGGGTGAGCCATTCACGTATAGAGGGAGAGCGAGTGGAGCCCCACAGAACCGGAATACAGAGTCTGGCTGCGTTGATCATGTGCATGGCTAATGATTTAAAGTACTGAGCCCTGGGAAGGGAAGAATGATGGAGGAGGAATTGAGCAGGAGAGAGAGCTAAGGGCAAGGAACTTATAGAAACTACTAACCTATGGACCTCCAGCCAAAATGGTTGAAGAATCGGGCAAGACCACCAAATGTGAAGAAAGGACCCATCCGGGGTCCCGCATCTCCAGCAGCTGTTGGGGAAGGCGGGGTTAAAATGATGAATTCTTGAAGGAGTTCGGTACCATCTAGAGGCTATTTTGTAGCTGTTTTCTTGTGTCGAGACATTGAGGGAACATTTATGAGAGTATTGGAAGACCAGGTCCCAGTCTGAGTCCGACAGCTCAGCATTAAGATCTCTCCTCCAAGCCCGACATGCGGGGAGGGAGTCATAAGACCGGCTCTCCACTAGAAGTGGGTAGATCTCCGAGATCAGATGTTTCCGCGGTTCAGCCTTCGCGCATGCAGATTCAAATGGGGTAAGAGAGCGATGCCAGTTATGAGGGGGTTTATGAGAGAGCAGATAATGTCTGATCTGGAAATATACCCAGAAAGGGAATTCGCGAATACCCAGACTTTCTTGCAATTCTCGGAGTGTTTTCACCTTGCCCTTGCGGAGAAAATGTTTCACTAAGAGCTGTTTGTGTGGCCAATGTTTCAATAAAAAGTCTTTATGCATGCCAGGGGGAAAGTCAGGGTTGAGGCGTATGGGGGTCAGGGGGTTGGGTGTGTCAGAAATGGCTGCAGATCTACAAGCCGAACGGAAAATTTTTAACGTAGGTCCCACCAAAGGATGGGTGAGAAGAACTTGTGGCGTGTGTTTCGGCAAAAGCCAAGGAATCGATGCCAGGGGGAAGGGCGAGCAAGCATTCTCGATAGATATCCAGTCTTTAGAGGCAGTGTGAACGTGCCAATCAACTATCCGGGAAAGATGACACGCCCAATAGTAGCGGTAAAGATCAGGGAATCCTATACCCCCTTTAAGTTTAGAAAGGGTTAATTGGGAGTAGGCAATACGCGGACGTTTGTGGCTCCAAAGGAACAGTGAACACAGTCTTTTGCAAGAAGCAAAGAAAGCAGGAGGTAAGTGAATTGGTAATGTTTGGAAGAGATACAGGAGACGGGGAAGTACATTCATTTTAATGATCGCTGCCCTTCCAAACCACGAGAAACAAGGACGGTGCCATTTATTGAGGTCATCTTGCATAGAGCGAAGAGCGGGAAGAAAGTTTTTCATGTAAAGGTCATCAAGGTTGCTGGTGAGCTGGATACCAAGATAAGTTAGGGAATCCCTTTCCCAGTGAAATGGGAATTGGGCCTCACAAGCAGAGACTAGCTCCGCAGACAAAGTAATGTTAAGGGCGGCAGATTTGGAAAAATTGATTTTAAAATTCGACAAATATCTGAAAAGGGCAAAGTCTTTCAGTAGGTTTGGAAGAGTGATGTGAGGGTCCGCCAAGAACAAAAGAATATCATCCGCATAAGCTGCAAGTTTATATTCCTTATCTGTCACCGTGATTCCTTTAACATCAGGGTTTAAACGAATTTTCCGCAACAGGGGCTCAAGGGATAGGACAAACAAAAGCGGGGAGAGGGGGCATCCCTGACGTGTACCGTTCCGTAAATGAAAGGAGTTGGACAGATGGCCGTTCACCCGGACCCGGGCAGTAGGGGCAGAATAGAGGGCCATGATAAAGTTGAGCATCTTCTCACCCAAACCCAGTGCCACCAAAGACGCGTTCAAGTAATCCCAGGCAATCCTGTCAAAGGCCTTTTCTGCATCCAAGGAGAGGAAAAAACCCGGCGTGTTAGACCTGCGAAGCCAGTGATGGAGATTAAGGGCCTTGATAGTGTTGTCCCTTGCTTCTCTACCAGGGATAAATCCTGCTTGGTCCAAATCGACCAGGGAGGGAAGCGAGGGAAGAAGACGATTAGCAATGATCTTCGCGAATAGTTTGACGTCCACGTTCAGCAAGGAAATGGGTCTATAATTGGAAACCTGGGTGTTATCCTTCCCGTCTTTGGGGATAACTGTAATGTGTGCCTCCAACAGGTGGTTAGGCGGCCCTGAAGGTTGAGCGAGAGTGTTAAAAGCAGCAAGAAATGGAGTACCCAGTATATCTAAAAAGGATTTATAATAGGCTACTGAAAAACCATCAGGGCCCGGGCTCTTCCCCGGTTTCATCTGTTTTACTGCAGATTGCAGTTCAAGTAGGGTAAGATCATTTTCCATAGCGTGCACCAGATCCTCGGAGAGGGCGGGTGAACCGTAGAGATGGAGAAATTCAGAGATCAAGGTAGTTCTAGATTTGTCCGAATGTATGGGGGGGCGTTCCGGAGGGAGGTTGTACAAGGATTTATAGTAGCGTTCAAAATGGGCGGCAATATCGGGGTTAGATGTAGCCTCAATGCCATCAGAGCCTCTGATTTTATGAACCGTCATACTAGCCCGTTTCTCCCGAAGAGCTCTAGCTAGAAATTTCCCGCTCTTATTTGCGAACTCATAATAGAGCTTATGTGTAAGAATGTATCTTTTTCTAACCGCTTTACCCAGTTCCGTGAGAAGCTGTGTGCGTGCATGCGTGAGTTCCGAAAGGGTCGACGCAGCCAGAGTCCGTTTATGTACTCTCTCCAAAGAGCGGATCCTATCTGAGAGGAGCTTCAGACGCTCCTGCTTGGCTTTCTTACGTCTTGTCGCAAGGGCTATGAGGCTACCCCGTATGACACACTTGTGGGCCTCCCATTGTGTGATGGGTGAGGTGTCTGACGAGCTGTTCAAGGAAAAATATTCAGCCATATTAGAGCGGAGCTCCTGAACAATAGCGGCATCCGTAAGAAGGGAAGCATCCAAACGCCAGTATTTGGAGCGCGGGTGCGAGATGGGAAACCGAAGCGTCATGGTGATAGGATGATGATCGGAAAGGACAATCGGTTCAACAGTAGCCGCATATAGGAGAGGGAGATCTGGTTGCGACAAAAAAAAGTAATCTATCCTAGAATACTTATTGTGTGGTGGGGAAAAAAAAGTATAATCTTTAACAGTGGGATAAAGTGTACGCCAGGTGTCATGTAATTGTAGAAGCTGTAATTGTATATGTATTTGCCTGAGAGCCTTGTAGGGCAGAAAAGAACTACCCGAGGAGGAGTCTAGCAGAGGGCTTAAGGGGACATTCAGATCGCCTCCAAGTATCAGTAACCCTTCCTGGAAAGCAGCTAGGGCAGAGACAATTGAGCGCATGAAGGAGACCTGTTGAACATTGGGGGCATAGACATTGGCGAATGTGATAGGTCTGTTAGCGAATACTCCCTTTATAAACAGGTATCTACCCTCAGGGTCCACCATAGAATCCTTTATATTAAACTGGAGGTGTCTGTCGAACAATATTGCAACCCCCTTAGACTTAGCCAGGGGGTTGGCGGCGTGGAGGACCGTGGGGAAGTAGAAATTGTAAAGCTTTGGAATGGAGTCTTGGCGAAAATGCGTTTCTTGTAAAAAGACCACATCCGCTTTCTGTTTGTGTAAGTAAGAGAGGAGCATGGAACGCTTTTCGGGTACGTTCAAACCTTTGACATTAAGTGAAAGAAGTTTCAGAGACAGTTGTCCCGTCTGTGAAGTGGAAGAAAGCATGGCTGTAGGAAGGTGGAGCCTGAGTCCGGGGCTTCGGTATGCCGAGGATCCGGGGATGGGAAAAAGGAGGGGGGAAGGAGAGAGAAAAAAAAAAAAAAAAAAAAAGGGGGGGTATAGAAAGTATACGGCTAGAGGAACAGTCCCGCTGTTCCACGTGAGAGAAAGAAAACAGGAAAAGGGGAAAGGGTTGGGGAAAGGGAAGAGGAGCAGAAAAAAGAAAAGAAGCTCAGAAAAAAGATACGGATAGAAGCCGAATGAAAAAGTATCAGTGGAAGCTCGCTGAGCTCACTGTGTGGGGAACGAGGTCGGCGTGAAACCAGGAAGTGCGCATCCGCCGGCCGGTAGCCCCCTATGAGAAATCATAAAACAAAAGGCAAGAACAAGGGAGCGGGGTTCGAGAGATGTAAGTGATGTCAGAAGTCCGCAGGGGTGGGGCACATAAAGGTTTGGGTACCGGTCTTCCATGGGAGATGAAGTGACATGTGACATGCAAAGGAAGAAGACCTGGGCAACTTTAGTAGATGTATCACACGTGGAATGTCGCCGAGCGAGGGGTCTAGCTACGCTTAGTAGGAAAGAAGCGTAAGGCACGTGCAGAGTGACCGCATTGGGAAGAGCAGCCCACGCCAAGGTGGGCGTGAGATAGTAAAGGGGCACCTCACTGAACGGAGAATATTGGAAGACCCCTGCATATATTACAGGCAAACCACAGCACAAGGCACAAACATAACAAGTCAACAATATCAAAACATGAATGAGCATGACAAAATCAGATAAAACATCAATAAGCCCCTGTTCAGCTGTTACTAATGAAGCCCCCTAAGACCAAGGCCCGTCATCATCCCACAAATATATGAGTATCAAGGGGACTAGATAAGACATAGAAAACCCTTCCTCCCCCTACCCCCCCCACACCAAGATAGTAGCTAGCGTCCCCAGGGAAACAAAGGGTACGAGCATCACCTCTCTCGGAATGGCGTAAGAGTGGGGAGGAGGAGGAGGAGGGAAGTGAGCATGGGAGTGATCAAAGGCACGCAGGCCCACAGGTATGCCATTTCGGCCAAGTAAAAGCCGGGTGGAAGAGAATGACATGGTACCATTCTGAAATATCTAGCCAGTAGCGGGAAGAGGTGATGCTTGTCCACACAGTCAAATTCACTGACTAAAAGAACATGTACACTCCCCGAGAGATAAAAAAAAAAAAAAACAGTGATCCATCCCCGCAAACAATAACCATCTCCCCCAAAACCACCTCCCGGTCAAAATTTAGAGACACTAACATAGGTACGCAGAAATTATACATTACAAATTGAGCAGGGAGCATTGCCATAGGATCGGGAAGGCCAAACGTTCCAATGTCCACAGAGAGGATGAGGGGGGCGAACAATCCATCACCGAACAGCCCCAGGCGAGCAGCAGGACGTCCGCAAAGATGTGAGGGCGAAGTTCAGAGCATACCAGCAAGACGATGTCGGAGGATGTTCATCGCCCAGGATGCCTCCAGATGGTAATAGGAAATAAAAGGCTAGGAGAAGGCACCAATCGATAACCAGCTGGAGGCGGAGGACTCGCTGTGGAGTGCGGAGGACTAGGTGACAATTAGTAAGGCAGATCCCAGAAACTGTTCCCCCATGTATGAGGACGAGACAGCTAGAACGGTGCCGACTCCCAACCCCCTGTAAGGCATGAAGGAGCTGTGGAGGCCCACTATTTGCGCATAGGGCAGAGACGGAGTTCCGTGAAACACAGGCCGCAAGCTTGACGGATAAACAGTAAAGGTGGCAAAGGTGGTAAAGTAGGAGTCCGACGAGCATTGATCAGAGAGCGCAAGTGCGCAATTAGAACATATGAGGCGGGTGGACGAAAAAAGGTGTGCAGTAACAGTAGAACGTACTCAGCAGGGTATGCATCAAAGTAGCAATGTTAAGGGAAGAACAGGGACCATTAGGTTTCGCGTCTTGGCCTCCTGTGTGCTGGCGAGGCCGTCGGACTAAAGGTAGTCGTGGCGTCCCCCATTAGGGGTCTCGGAGGGGTCGATGGGGCCATCCGCCCTCTACGAGAGGACTGACCGCGCCAATCCATAGCATTATCCTCGGCCGCCAAATCCTGGGATAGCGGCAATCTCATGGAGCTAAACCAATCAGGCAGGTCAATCAGCGGGATGTCTATGGAGGCACAAAAAGAGGGCAGTTCTTCAGGGGTGCGCAAGTTGTAGGAACGACCACTAACTTGTACAGAGAGACAGAAGAGGAACCTCCATCTGTACGGGATGTTACGTGATCGGAGCGTATCCAGAAGAGGGCGTAAAGCGCGCCGCTGGCGTAGGGTGGTGCTGGATACATCCTGAAACAATTGTATTTCTGTACCCTCATACAAAAGGCGCCCTCTGTCTCTAGCACAGCGGAGGATATCTTCTTTGAGCGGGTAGCTGACTAGGCAGCAAACGATATCCCTGGGTGGGTCTGCATCTCCCCTCCTGGGGCGGATCGCTCTGTGCACACGTTCGATGTCAATTGGGGTAGCTGGCGGGCGACCAAGGAGGTTATTAAATATGGCTATTGCTGCCTTGGGAATATCGGTATTTTCTACTGATTCTGGGAGACCGCGGATCCTGATGTTACGCCTGCGGCCACGGTTATCTAAATCCTCAATATGCCTGTGGAGTTCTCTGATAGTTGACGCGTGTATCGATGACCGATGATGTAAATCAAGAATTGCGGAACCATTTTGCCTGGATGCGGATTCCACGTGATCCAAACGTGAACCCATGGCCCTTAGATCATTATGCAGGTCCCCTAATGCTGCAGTGAGTGTGGCTGTCAGGGTGGCCTTAATGTCAGCAGCCACAGCCTGAAGATCCCTCAGGGACAGAGATTGTGAGGCAGAGGGGACATCATGTTGAGGTACTGTGTCTGTAGCTGCCTGCATTTCAGAGCAGGAAGGGTTAACCACATTAGCAGCCGTGGAGAGGAGGAGGGGGGCGGAGGGGGACGCAGCAGGAGAAGGAGATGAAGATGGCTGCGGCCCCTCCCTTTGCTGTTGGGAGCGGAAGAGCTCCGTTATGTGTCTCCCCTGCACACCCTGGCCCCGTGGGGAGCGCGATCGGGTACCGGATGAAGTCCGGTCAGTCTTCCCCATGATGTGACAGCTCCCTCTCACCCCGTTCCGTAGTGTAGCAACACAGAGGGATCCGGCCGGCGGGAGCTCTCTCTCTATGCGACCATCTCCCAGCCGCGGCAGACCACGCCCCCTGCATTTACTTTTAATTCATTTTTAATTTTGATTTTATTTGTATTACCTCTATTTCATTAGAATTATCTGTGCCCATGTTCATTTATTATCATTATATATACTATAGACCATATATATAATTTTTTCAATTATACCTTGCTTTTGGTGATGTACATTCAGCAGTGGTATTTTCCTTTATTGTGTAGTTCTAAGTATGCTTTGACGTGTGTTAGAGATATCTTATTAAAGTGGAACTTCATTCTCTTGATCAACATAATCCTTATGCTGGTAGCATTAGAAAAGATAGGAAAGTATATCATATTTATTTGTATTAAACTTTTTTTTTTACATTTCCTCAGTTACTTCCTGATTTCCATGCCTAGGCAAATGATGTCATACATTCCAGCAGCCTTCAGGAAGGGAGGGTGGGTTCTTAGCTCAGCCAATGCCTGAGCTAAGGGCAGATGGATTCCAGGAAATAAATGCTACATGAATCATCTGCAAGTACTCAAGATGGCCACTGCCAGAAATACCAGAGTGTGTTTTTCAAAATTAATTCTCAGCAAAATAAAGCATGGAGACATGGATGGAAGGGCGAGTTTGATTTGAATATTAACAATTAATTAAATAAATAGCATTTTCGGTTTGTGGTGCTCAGGTGCAGTGCAGTTCCACTTGATTGATAACTTAACTTGTGTATAACAAAAAAAAAAAAATCTTAATTTTCCAAAAAATTGTGACAAAATAATTACAACTTTATAAAACTCATCATTCCTCTTAATAAATACCTTGGATTATGTACTTTTCAAATAGAGGTCATTTGGTGGTATATTTACTGTCCTGGCATTTTAGGACCTATAACTTTCCTACAGACTAAATAAACACTAATTTGGGTTAGTCTTACTAAATAAATATTCCAGAATACATGTTGGCCTATATTTATGAATAAAGTATATTTCTTTGCAAATTTTATAACAAACTATGAAAAACTTGTTTTTTTTTCAAATACAACTGCTGATTGCTCAGTTCTCGGTTCTCACTCTGCAGAGAGCCAGGAACTGCCAGTAAAGTTGTGATCATTCCTGAGCCTGGACTGGCTGAGTGACGTCAGCCAACAGTGGGCTTTAGCCCACTGCTGACAGAAAATGGGTTACAGGAGCGCAAAATGAAGTGCACTCCTGTGACCCATAGGAGAAGTATAACCCATACTTCTCCTTTAAACAAATACACTTAATATCCAAATAAAAATTACCGCACCCACTTTTAAAAGGCATAGTCAGCCTTTTGCAAAAACGTAATAAATGCATCCACATTATTAAAAAAAACAATTTGCATTTTTTTAAGCCTGCAGAGCATTGCAACCATCAGTGCTTTGTGGTTGCAATGAGCAGGCTCCCACATAGTTTACATCCCAGCCCCAGGTCTGTACAGAGGTAAAAACATTCCATTATGGAGATAGAGAAAGTAAAAATGGACCAAGTGCAGTGATGTCACCCCACCAGTGCGATTGTGTACCTGTTGCTGTGGCAGATGAGACTTGCGGTCCCTCCCAATAATGATCCCTGTGAATGTGTCTGTGAATAGGTGATGTGGCTGTGCAAGCAGAAATATGCACAGATGTGCTAAAGTCAAACAACAATAGGACCCTCCAGGGAGAAGTACGAACTACCCAGTTGCTCAGCAGTGGTAGAGCAAGTCTCAGTATCTAGGAGCATCACAAAGCATCGACTGGAGCATAGCGACCACAAAACAGAATGTTCTAGTTTTCTGACTCGAGGACACATTCAGGTCCAGAGGCGCAATGAATTCATAGAACGTCACACACTCTATGCCCAGGCTCCAGCCCTGGCATCTCTCTTCATGTACTGCTTGTGCACAGAGTTTCTCCCTGAGGAAGGGCTATCACAAGACTCTTCCTCACCCCAAAGAGGAAAAATGAAGAATCTCTTCAAAGCGAAAGGGCTTTCAAATATACTTCGCAAACAATGCCTACCTATTTTATGAAGAACAAAGAAAAAAAAATTGGTCCAGCCACTGATGACAAGCTCACCAGGAGTTGGCCAGCGGACAAAATAGACACGGATGTGTACTCAATAGAGATGAGCGAATTATTCAAAAATTCGGTTCGGCTGATTCGCCGAATTCGCCGAAAAAATTCGCTTCGAGCCGAATATATTCGCTGCGAATTTACCTTATAAAAAGGGTGTTTCTAGGCTTCAGAGAGCCTTTATATTAGTGCAGAACACTGTACCTTTAATTTAAATGCCCTTGGAGTCTGCTGGGGAAGAGAAATAATACTGTCAGTCAGTATGACATGCAGATGAGTGCCGTCGATCTTAGAATCACCGCACACTTCACTCATTTGGGCAGTCACGGGGCCAAAACCAGAGTGTGGAGCCACAGTGTGGCGGTGGAGGCAGCAGCAATGGGAGGCCATACAGCACCCTATGACAAAATGGAACCCACCAGCAGTGTGAGGAGACCTGAAAGTGGCACATGGCAGAGTGTGGCGATGGAGACAGCAGCAATGGGAGGCCGTACAGGGACCCATGACACACTCTGGACCTGGCAGCAGCATGAGGAGGCGGTACAGGGGCCCATGACAGATTACGGGCCTGGCAGCAGCATGAGGAGTTGGTACGGGGGCCCATGGCAGATTACGGGCCTGGCAGCAGCATGAGGAGGCGGTACAGGGGCCCATGGCAGAGTGGCGGAGCGTAAGCAGCTAAAATTGAAGGCCATACAGAGGCCTATGTTAAAAAGTCCCCCCAGCAGCAGCGTGGGGAGACGACTATCAAGAGTCCAATGGCAGAGTGGCGGAGCAGAAGCAGCTTCAATTGAAGGCCATACACAGGCCTAGGTTAAAAAGCGGAAGATGTCAGCAGCGTGAGCAGACGACAGAGACACATGGCGCAGGGTGGCGGTGGATGCAGCAGTATTCGGAAGCCAAACACAGGCCTCGGTTAAAAAGCGGAAGCCGTCAGCAGCGTGAGCAGACGACAGAGGCACATGGCGCAGGGTGGCGGTGGAGGCAGCAGTATTCGGAAGCCATACACAGGCCTAGGTTTAAAACTGGAACCCAGCAGCATGAGCAGACGACAAAGACGCACATGGCAGAGGATGGATCTGGCAGCAGTATGAGAAGGCGGTACAGGGGCCCGTGGCACAGTGTGGTGATGGGGGCTACAGCAACTGGATGCCAGAAAGTGGCCGATAGGGCTATATACTGCATGACTACATAGGTGGTTTTTATAGTACTTTATTTTGGCCTCCCTCTCAGCAGGTGTGAAAAAGGCCACCATTTTTGAACGGTAGCGAGGGTCCAACAAGGTGGACAGCCAAAAGTCATCCCTCTGTCTGATGGTTATTATTCGGCTGTCGCTACGCAAGCAACTGAGCATGCTATGGGCCATTTGTGCCAAGGAATGCGAGGGACTCCCTGCCTCCATCTCCACAGCATACTGCCACGGTGCGTCTGGGTCCTCTGTCTCCTCCTCCTCCTCTACCAGATGCTCCTGCTCCTCCACTCCTGTCCGCTGAGTGGAAAAACCACCCATTTCACTCAATAATTCCTGAGCACCAATGTCCTCCTCTACCTCCTCCTCTTCTTCCTGTCCTGCCCCCACAGGGGTCATGTGGCGTTGAGATCTGTGCGCCACGTCTACCGCACCCTGACCAGCCATTGTTAACAGCATTTGTTCCAGGACGTGCAACAGAGGAATGACGTCGTTCATCCCATAGTCCTGCCGACTCACGAATAGCGTGGCCTCCTCAAAGGGCCTGAGCAAGCGGCAGGTGTCACGCATGAGCTGCCAATGGCTGACATCTAAGTTACACAGGGGAGTACCTTTATCCGCTTGTAACATCAGGAAATCGGTGATGGCCTTTCTCCGTTCGTAAAGGCGGTCTAACATGTGTAGGGTTGAATTCCACCTTGTTGCAACGTCGCAGATCAGGCGATGCTGTGGAATTCCGTTCTGCCGCTGCAGCTCAAGGAGGGTGTGCTTTGCGGTGTAGGAATGGCTGAAATTCATGCAAAGTTTACGTGACATTTTAAGGATGTCTTGCAGTGGGATGGTGGATTTTAGGAACCGCTTGACAACCAGATTGAACACGTGAGCCATGCATGGCGCATGGCACAACCTTCCTTGACGCAGAGCAGACACCATGTTCTTTCCGTTGTCGGTCAACATGGTTCCGATTTTCAGTTTGCGCGGAGACAGCGATCTGTCGATTTCTCTGTTCATTACACTCAGAAGTTCCTCCCCTGTGTGACTACGTTCGCCAAGGCATACCAGGTGCAGCACAGCGTGACACCGTTGCGCCCTGCACATGTGATATGCCGGTCGGGTAATGGGACTTGGCACGGGGGTGGCGGCTGAGGACACGGCGGAAGAAGAGGTGGTAGAGGCGGACATCTTTGCTGGACCAAGGACGTGCAAACGTGGAGGCAAAAGCGGCGTGACCTGTCCAAGTTGCTGGTGCGACTGTGCCGGCACCACGTTCACCCAGTGGGCCGTAAATGACATGTACTGTCCCTGACCGTAGTTACAGCTCCACACGTCGGCGCTGCCGTGCACTTTGGCAGAGACCGACATGCTCAAAGACTGGCCCACCATCTCTTCTACATGTGAATGCAGGGCTGGCACTGCCTTTTTGGCGAAGAAATGCCGGCTTGGCACTCTCCACCGCGGCTCGGCACAAGCCATCATTTCTCGGAAAGGTGCTGAGTCCACCACTTGGAAAGGGAGGGACTGCAGCACCAGCAACTTGGACAGGAGGACGTTCAGCTTCTGCACCGTCGGGTGCGTGCTCGCAAACTGTTGTCTCTTGGAAACGGATTCCAAGAAAGACTGCTGACAGAATCCGTGAAGAGGAGTAGCAGGAGAAGGAGCATCTGAACGAGTGGAAGATGCCAACGAGCGACAACTCCCCTCAGCAGAGGTGTTGGAGCCTTGACTGGATGATAGAGGGCGATTGACGTCGGGTGACGGAGCAAGTAACGGAGCGGGTGATGGAGCGGGGGCTGGGGCAGGCAGAACCGCCGTATCTTTATCACGGTTTTCCCAGGCCACCGAATGGCGACGCTGCATATGCTGACGCAACGCTGTAGTCCCAACATTGGCCCCCTGGCCACGCTTGACTTTCTGGCCACATAGTCGACATACGGCTACGTTTACTTCCTCGGGCAGCTGGACGAAAAATTGCCACACCGCCGAGTAGGAAACTTTGCCCCCGCTACTCCTCACTGGCTGACTGCTACTTCCTCCGTGCACACCGGCACCACTACTGGCCGTGGTGGTAGGCTGCAGTGGAGCTGGTGCTCTACTCCGTGGCCGTTTGCCTCCACTGACACTGCTGCGACCCTGCTGCCTCCTGGGCAACCCACCGACTGTTTTGCTCGCTGGCAAGCTGGCACCCTCTTCTCCTGATGATGCGGAAGCAATAGCCTGATGACGACGAGGCTGCCAAGTGCGATCAGCCTCATCATCATCAATTAGGGTCTCCGCGTCACTACTAGCCCCCTCGGCTGTGTGCGGGTCAGGAGACAGACCTGTCTCTAGACTGGCTACCGAGCCACTCTCCTCGCCAGTACTTCTTCGCCTGGCTGCTGAAGAGGCGGATGTCTCCCCCCATTCCTGACCGCCCTCTGTTAGCTCTTCCTCACTGTACAGTGGGGCTGAGCCCACAGCATGCGATACTTCGCTTGGTGAGGGAACACCAAAGGACAGGGGCAGGTCGAGGACACGTGATTTCAGTGGGCTTGCTCCCGGGCCATGCCAACTAACGGTTATGTCTGACGTACCCACCGACCGTTGGCTGTAGGTGTCAGAGGTGACCTGGGAAGAGGAAGACGACCGAGTCAACCAATCGATGACGGCAGGGTTGTCGGTGGAGACACGACCGCTGGATGACACCGGGAGCACTGGCCTCTGGCTGCGACTAGTGCTGCCTCGACCCCTTCCTCTGCTGCCACGTCTGCTCGCTCCTGAAACATTGCCTCCTCTGCGTGTTGTCTGACATACTCTTTAATTCAATAAGCACCCCAAAAATAAAACCGGATTTAACTCTTTGAACGTACAATAGTGGTTGTGAAGCAGAAAGTCAGTTTATTTAGCACAATCAGTCAATTGCAGCTTGCCGTTGGCTGGAAACTGTACGTTTATGTCACTGGAATGCACTAATCACCCAAAAAATATTACCGCCACCCGGCGTGTAAATGGATCTAACTCTTTGAACGTACAATAGTGGTTGTGAAGCAGAAAGTCAGTTTATTTAGCACAATCGGTCAATTGCAGCTTGCTGTTGGCTGGAAACTGTACGTTTAGGTCACTGGAATGCACTAATCACCCAAAAAATATTACCGCCAGCCGGCGTGTAAATGGATTTAACTCTTTGAACGTACAATAGTGGTTGTGAAGCAGAAAGTCAGTTTATTGTACACAATCGGTCAATTGCAGCTTGCCGTTGGCTGGAAACTGTACGTTTCTGTCACTGGAATGCACTAATCACCCAAAAAATATTACCGCCACCCAGCGTGTAAATGGATCTAACTCTTTGAACGTACAATAGTGGTTGTGAAGCAGAAAGTCAGTTTATTTAGCACAATCGGTCAATTGCAGCTTGCCGTTGGCTGGAAACTGTACGTTTATGTCACTGGAATGCACTAATCACCCAAAAAATATTACCGCCACCCGGCGTGTATATGGATTTAACTCTTTGAACGTACAATAGTGGTTGTGAAGCAGAAAGTCAGTTTATTTAGCACAATCGGTCAATTGCAGCTTGCCGTTGGCTGGAAACTGTACGTTTATGTCACTGGAATGCACTAATCACCCAAAAAATATTACCGCCACCCGGCGTGTAAATGGATCTAACTCTTTGAACGTACAATAGTGGTTGTGAAGCAGAAAGTCAGTTTATTTAGCACAATCGGTCGATTGCAGCTTGCCGTTGGCTGGAAACTGTACGTTTAGGTCACTGGAATGCACTAATCACCCAAAAAATATTACCGCCAGCCGGCGTGTAAATGGATTTAACTCTTTGAACGTACAATAGTGGTTGTGAAGCAGAAAGTCAGTTTATTGTACACAATCGGTCAATTGCAGCTTGCCGTTGGCTGGAAACTGTACGTTTCTGTCACTGGAATGCACTAATCACCCAAAAAATATTACCGCCACCCAGCGTGTATATGGATTTAACTCTTTGAACGTACAATAGTGGTTGTGTCAGGAATCAAGGAATGACCAGAAAGGTGTGGACTGACACAGGGAAACGCAGGTCTCAGGTACAATACAATACAGGTTATTATTAGCCACCCAGATATATATATGTATAAACGTACAGTGAACAAACTAACCTTCCACTAATCTTAGGAGGTGCAGGAACACAGGCGTAGTCAGGGCTGGAGAGGTGGAACGGTCAGGCCGACCGTAGGGTTCTGTAACGACTGCCTGGTGGTACCTCTAGCGGTCCTCAGGGCAGGATTCCCCAGGGCGCGGAGTCTAAGCCCCAGTCTGCCTTTTCTCCAGAGCCCCTGATGGTGGGGATGGACTTGGCGCAGGACTGAGACCAGGTCGCGGCCCCTGAGTACACCTGCTAGTGGTAGGGGGATCCGCCAGAGGTATGTGCAGGTACGGCTGGATCCGTGCAGGATGGATGGATGGCAGAGTAGTTAGCGTGGTCAGAGAAGCCGGGTCGGTAACGGTGGAGGCAGATCAGTACAGAGCAGCAGGCAAAGAGTAAACGGGTCACAAGCCAAGGTACAGCAACAGGAGGTCAAACAGCATAGGAGTAGGCAGAAGAATAGTCAGGGATGAGCCAGTAGTCAGAACAGGAGACGGTCAACAGAGATCAGGATCAAGCCGGGTCAGCAACGAAGCAGGAACACAGGATACAGGTACAGAGGCTCATGGGAAAACATACACCAAGGCCCAGAGCACAGACCTGGTCATGCCTTATATACACCTTTCTGTAATCAGCCCCAGGTTTGGCTGATTGTGAGCTTCTGGCTGCTAAGAGCACCCGCTGGTCAGCTCTGGTACTGCAGCCCACACGGCAGGTGAGTTCCACCACCAGTGCTGAGAGCACCCGCTGGTCAGCTCTGGTACTGCAGCCCACACGGCAGGTGAGCTCCACCACCAGTGCTGAGAGCACCCGCTGGTCAGCTCTGGTACTGCAGCCCACACGGCAGGCGAGTCCCACCACCAGCGCTGAGTCCATTCCTGACAGGTTGTGAAGCAGAAAGTCAGTTTATTGTACACAATCGGTCAATTGCAGCTTGCCGTTGGCTGGAAACTGTACGTTTGTGTCAATGGAATGCACTAATCACCCAAAAAATATTACCGCCAGCCGGCGTGTAAATGGATTTAACTCTTTGAACGTACAATAGTGGTTGTGAAGCAGAAAGTCAGTTTATTTTGCACAATCGGCAAACTGCAGCACCAACTGTGCACGACAGCCACCAAAAAAAAAAAGGGTGTATGTCACTTTAAATTTTCGATTCTTTGATAGCTGTGGCCCTAAGTAACGATTCTGTGTCCCTGAGTAACGATTCTGTGTCCCTGAGTAACGATTCTGTGTCCCTGAGTAACGATTCTGTGTCCCTGAGTAACAATTCTGTGTCCCTGAGTAACGATTCTGTGTCCCTGAGTAACAATTCTGTGTCCCTGAGTAACGATTCTGTGTCCCTGAGTAACGATTCTGTGGCCCTAAAGTTTCTGTGGCCCTAAAGTCTCTGTGGCCCTAACTCTGTCCCTTAATACACACAGGTCTGTCTCTCTTGAATGACCGGAGGCTAATGGAGAATTCTAAGATGGCCGCGATTTATAGCTCCACCATTACACAGTGCTGGCTGGCTGCTGATTGGCTAATGCGATCACATGTCATGAATGCATTATGGGTCATGAATGCATTATGGGTCAGCGCACCTTGTCTGCGCGCCTTCCCAGAGATCCCCGCCCCATCTTCTCTGTCGCCACACATGTCGCCGCCATTTTTGGGAAAATTCGATTCGTGCATCCGAAGTTTGCTAATCTTCGGATTCGTCGCGAATAGAATTTTTCCAAATCTTCGGAACGAATTCCACTTCGTCATGTTCGATTCGCTCATCTCTAGTACTCAACCGTCTCAGAATTCTGGAGCCGCCTCTGCAAAGCCTGGTAAGTGATGTGGACAATGCTCCACAGAAGGCTTTGCAAGAGTGCAAAAAAAGTACTAATACAAGACTGACAGGTAAAATATCTCTACATTTATAAGCTCTGGCAGACTATGTTAGAGAAAATGCTCTCTGGTAGGTATCAAATGCCTCTAGGAGTTAGGAACAAAAGCACAAAATTACACATTTATAACTCCAATACCAAAAAAGTTGAGACGCTTTGTAAAATATACATAAAAACAGAATTCAATGATTTGCAAATCTTATAAACTCATATTTTATTCACACTAGAATTAGAAAACATATCAAATATTTAAACTCAGAAAAGTTACCATTTTAAGAAAAAATAAGGTGATTTTCAAAATTGATGGCAGCAACAAGTCTCAAAAACGTTAGGACAGAGCCATGTTTACCATGGTGAAGCATCACTTCTTCTAACAACAAAGTGTAATTATTTGTGAAATCATGAAACCAGTGGCAGACATTTTGGGAGAAGAATGTTGGTCTGTTCTTGCCTGATTTATTTTTAGATGAGCTTTGCTCAAACGCATAAATAAAAATCAAAATGTTATATTACGTCCTAATCCTGGGGACAATGCTACTTTAAGTCTCCCTCAAGGGCTGGTCAAATGACCAAAAGCCTAGGATTTGGTCAGGTGATCTCTACTGTGTAGGATCAGCTAGTTGAAACTAGAGAGAAAAGTACCAAAAGATGCCATCCAGCAACCTGTCAGCACAGGAGGCACACATTTGTTACAAAGTTACATCATTGGTAAGTTAAATAAAGACATCAGTCCATTCAGTTCAACCTGTGTGGGTGTAAGAGTGTACATGTATTTATGCCTTTACAATTTCCCATATCCCTGCATATTGTATTGGCTAAGATGCCCTTCCAAGAGTTTTTTTTTTTTAATTATCAACACTCCCTGCTGACACCACCAATTGTAAAAAGGAATTCCGCATCCTTATCGCTCTAACAGGAAAGAATTCCTTGCATAGTTTATGATTAAACCGCTGCTCGTCCAACTTCATTGTGTAGCCATGTGTCATCTTAAGCGATCTGAGACTGAATCTTTTTTTTTTTTCCCCCTATGCTAGAATCACAATTTAGGTATTTATATTTTGCAATCATATCACCTCTTAAGCGTGTTTTCTCCAAGGAGAATAATTTTAACTTATGTAGTCATTCCTCATAACTGAGTTTCTCCAGTCCCCTTGTCAGCATTGTTGCCTTTCTCTAGACTCTCTCCAGTTAAAGCACATCCCTCTGAAGACCAAAAGTGGACAGCATACTCTAGATGTAGCAGAACCAGAGTTTTGTAAAGTGGTAGAATTATATTTCTATTTCTTGAATAAATACACTTTTTAATACATGCTAATCGTCTGATAGCTTTGCTTGCTATTGCTAACCCTGTGGTCTACTAGGACCCCAGATCATTTTCTATACTGCATTCTCCCAGAGGTTGAAGTCTTTTTGAATACTGGCTTCAGTTAGCTTTGAGGGATCATTCTGTGCTGTGTTCATAACAATACCATCTTGTCTATTATACACCTCCTTTTCCTTAGTAAAAACTGAGGAGAAGAGTGTTTAATATAGTTGCCTTCTGCTTGGCATTTATAACCAAATTCCCTTATCATTTATGGGGCCAACAGTCTCCGGTTTTGCCTCTGTACTATTAATATATATATATATATATATATATATATATATGTATTTATTTTTTATTTTTTTAATTTGGGGGATTCTATTTACTCTCTCAGCTACAGTAAGGGTTTCTTGTGATCTATTTTTGCTGCCCTGATGTGCTCTTACATTTCTTATTGCATTCCTTCTAATGTTGGAATGCTGACAGTGACCCTTTGGCCTTATATTTTATTAATTATAATTTTTATTTTGTCCTTAATATGCCTTATTACACTCAAATTTAGCAACCCTGGTTTGCCTTTAGTTCTTTTATTTTTGTTGCCCATTGGAATACACTGCCATTAATTAATCTGCTATTAATGTACTCCCACTTTTCTTCTGTGGTTTTTGTGTCTAGAATATCTTCTCTTATTAATGTTTAAAGGATAAGTTCACATTTTGAAACATGTTACACTCATATTTTGGGTGTAATATGTAACATGTTATGAATGGACTGCAACACCCTGAGAATGCTGTTTCCTAAGTTCTCCCTTACTTCCAGGTCTGTAATCAGCTCTGTGTTGTTTGTAATTAGTAGGTCAAGCATTATTTTTAGTTGGGGCATCCACCAACTGACACATAAAATTGTCCTGCAAGACAGTCAAGAAATGACAGGCCCTAGATGACTGAGCAGTTTCATTTGCCCAGTTAATATCCGGGTAATTGAAGTCTCCCATGATAACATCTCCCTGCCTCACCACCATTTCTACCTGCGGTCTCCTCATCATCCTTCAGGTTTTCCACTATTAATTTCCGTTTTGTTTTTCCCCTTGAAGCTCAAGCCACAAGGATTCCACCTCCTCCCTTGCCCCGTTAGTAATGTCATCCCTCATACTTACCATCAAATGACTCAATCAAATCACATGTGCACCCCCTCCACCAGTAGCCCTGGATAGTCACAAGGGTGACTTTGTGACACTCCCAAAAAGTCAAAATCCTCCTCGTGTATCAGCAGTTCCAATTCTGTCATTTTATTCACCGAACTCCTAGCATTTGTGAACTGTCCTTTTACATTTGTAACATTGCATTTTATTTTCTCCCTGTGCTTTCTGAGGCTGCAATAGGATGTCAGCCTATAGAGCCAGTAACTGATCGAAAAGTCGATACCTGTGGAAGTTTGTTTCAAAGGAATTTCTACATTTAATTTTCTTTATTGGTTCTCCTCTTTGGTTCTCTGGGGTCCATGTTGGGCTCCTTTTCTATTTCTTTTTTTTTGGGCAGCTAGACATTCATCATTTAAAAAAAAAAAGAATATTAAAAAACTATTTCTAGAACGTTACATGTGCACTTTTGAAGCGTGTTCCTCTGGTGGCCCCCACTGGCTGGGGTGATGTGTGCCTCCTGTGCTGATGGGCTGCTGGATAGCATCTTCTGTTAACACTCTCACATTTAGTGAATCCATCTACTTATGCTCCATGTTGACATGCAGACAAGATGTAATGCCTTTTTGTTCAAATGTTATTAACATTTTTTTCTTGTTGTTGTTGTTGTTTGCTCTGAAAGAGCAAATCTGTATGTACAGCTCTTCATTTAATCTTTATTTATCCATGGTAGAAAAGCCATTTAAGTTACTGTTATGTAATAATTCTGCTTATAAAATGCAAAGAGCAAAGATATCAAACAAGCTATAGCAATAAGTAGAATAAAATGAAATAAAAGCCAGACTAATAAAAGCAGATGTGATTACTGTATGCCACTGCTCGCATCACTATACTTTAAAATGAACGTAATGCAGTAATGATCTGTATATGTCTTACCCGAAGTCGAATCAGAGGTTTGTCTGCCTGGCGAGTATTTCCGAGACGCTCCCTTTCAGCTATATCCAGCATTGACTCTATCTGTAAGAAATAAACAAATACATCATATGTTAACCTATTTACCAACTGAGTAACATATAAATCTAATCGATGGGGCAAGCTAAAAAACCGGATATGGTAAAAATAATAAAAAGGTAATTAATAGGCATTAAAATTTAGAAGGACTGAAATAATATAGTCAACATGCCCCCACTATGCATAAAAGTGGCCACCCACCCAAGTCTATAACTGGCTTATGAAGCAAGGACACATAAACAGGCATCACATAGTGAAAAAAATGCCCCCACTACCCTGATATTCGGGATGTAATGCTAGTTTAGTATGGTAGTATGGGGGGGCTGTGGTAGAGAAGAATGCCTGCCATATACTTTATAGTCCCACAGCCTGCCTCCTTTGCCTCCTTGCCACTTACAGTATTAATTACTGGTCCCCTCTGTTATATATATATATATATATATATATATTGAAGATATTGAAACACATACTGTTCATTCTTGGACAGGCCAGTGACAAGACCACTTTACACACCAAAAGGACTCTGTGCTTTGTTAATGTATGCATGAGGTAATTATCTCACCTTTGTTGTGTTGGGTTAACCTGTTTTTGCATAAATATATGGAGAGTCAGGGGAAGTTTCAGAGCAGGTTATTTGCAAATAGATTGGGAAAAGTCTTAAATATTCATGGTGTGCTTGTTTATGGTGAAGAGAGCAGATTTGCCATAAACAAGACAAGTAGTATCTATTTAACTTTTTAATTAAAATCTATGCATCTAGGTCTAGACACATAAGATCAAACATGCTACTAAAAGTGGCCAATCAGAGTGCTTGCCATTGTACTGAATGGGGAAAATGTGTATATTAACGCAGAACACAGAAGACAGAACACATGTGACAGGACACAGGAAGGTCCTCTAATGATTGCCTGTCATCTTACTTGTCTGTACTTCAGCTGGAAAAGGAGTTTTCTTCCTGTCATTAATATGGGAGCACAGGTATAGATCATAACTCACAATATTGCATGCGTAGAAGCTACCTAGGTGCATATTATAGATTGGACATATGCTGGACGGTGTAGTATCTCTATGCTTGATATGAAGTATCTTGAATGGGACTTTGAGGGTTATTGTTCATTGTAATATTTACAAGTATTCAGCTGGATTTCTGTCACCTGTAACAAATATCTTTATCCGAATAAATGCATCTCTGTGGAACAGAACTATTGGTTGCTGCGGGAAAAGTATATCTAAATCTACACTGGTCATATGTTCTCCATAATTGATATAAGACAACAGATTTGTCTTATGAACTATTTCTGTATGGATTTCATATATTAGAAGACAACACCCTCAAAGCCCTTCTCTTCTCGGTAGCACCAAAGCTTGGTCCCACAAAGCACCTTCTCTGCAGTTGCATCGAGGCTTGGGGCACAAGCTGCCACAGGATCATAGAATTACAAGTAACTAGATCCTATATATATATATATATATATATATATATATATATATATATATATATATATATATGGGAAACCTGCATTTAATTTGTTTGTTTTTTTAAGCTGGGCAAGGTTCAGCTTTAGGGCTCATTGCAGAGCCCATGCACAACATTAAGAGTAATTTTTTCTCATTTTTGAGTAGCATGGAGCTCTATGCAGGCAGCCAATATATGTAAACAGAGACAACATCTCTACAATCTCACTCATGTAGCCGTTTGATGGGTACAGAGGAACAGGTGCACAACCTCAAATGAACAGTCTCTGCACCCAAAAAGATAAACAAATGGCTTTTTGAGATGTGAGAGTTCTGTGCCCATGTGAAAGAGACAAAAAAGCAAAAACCCAAGAAGTGAGAGAAAGCAGTAACCACTTCACAGAGTTTTAGTGTGTTTAGCACTGCAAAAAAGAGCTCCGTCTTCACTAGCAAAAAAGTGTCCACTCTGGCTGTGCTGTATGTTAAATTCTCTAAATAAATTCTACTCTGCGCACTTTGGTTCACATGACATACTCCAGACTGCGCAATCCCTACACTATGCTATGGTTGACACACACTGGCCCACTCCAATCTGTACAGTGTACTAGTCAAGACATACTCCAGAGACTGTATACTGTGCTGATAGTTTCTTACTCCATACTGCAAATCATCACAGTATGCTCATACAAAATTATTTGTAGCAGACTATATTTTTACCACTAGGACATTTGAAATTCAGCATAAACGTGTATATTTAAAAGTGTAATTAGGAACAATATGGCATAAAATATCAAAAGAAAGAAGACAATACATATTTAGCACAGTACAGACAATAGCATTTTTGTACTCACAGCAAAATCCTTTCCTCAGAGGCCAATGAAGGACACATGAAAAAATGATTGCAAATGTGTTTATGTTTTTTTAAATAACCAACAGGTTTATATTTACCTGCTCTGTGCAATGGAACTGCACAGAGCAGCCCCAAACCTCTTCTTCTAGACTCAGAGGTGACCCTGTTTACCAGAACCTGGGCTTCAAAACTCAGTGACCAAGAAGCAGAATAAATAAAACCTCAGAAAAGAAGATTGTGCTGATCTGCCAGTTGCAACAAAGCATTGGCCTGGAGTCTTACCAAGGTTAGCATACCACATCCACTTGGGACAGTCCACAGCAATGTGGATTACCGGAATGCCCTCCATTTCCATCCTGAAAAGCATACAAAGTTTCAAGGGAGGACAGGCATATAGCAGAGTATGCTGATTACACGGAGCCACCAGATCCTCCAATGCATTCGCTTGAGAATCCCTATACCTGGAAACAAACTTGTCTAGTCTGTTGTTGAACGTGGAGACCAAGAGGTCCACATCCAGCATTCCTCACCTGCAACACAGATCCTGAAAAACCTCTGATCTCCCTCTTTTTTTGCAGCAAAGGAGCCAAAACACCCTAAGTTCTGGAATGTTGATAAGCAGATGAGATTTTTGATGACCAAGCTGCTCGGGACTACTCCCCAGCCTGATAGGCTGGCATCCATCATGAGGCTCTTGCAAAAGACATGAAGGAAGGACTTTCCCGACTCCAGAGCCAGATTTCTGAGACATTCCCTAAGGACAACCTGGTCCTCAGCATCAGCCTGAGCTTTTCTCCTTTGCAAGAAACACTCTAGCTTGAGATGTGTCCAGAAATAGACCCTGATTAAAGTGAAAGGAATGCTGTGCATAAGCTTCAGGCTGCATTCTCACCTGAGCATTGTGTTCTTGAGCATTTTTTCAGGCCTTTTTAAAGCATTAATGAGGTTTTTTTTAATAGCCAATAGAGAAAAATAGCTGTTTCATTATTTGCTGCTAAGTTTTTCAGCTTTTCCATTACTATTCATTTTTTTGTTTATTGTTAGGGTAAGGGTTACAATTTAGGGGTTGAGGTTATGGTTAGGCGTTATGTTTAGGGTTAGGGCTAAGAGTTAGGGGTTAGGTGTTGGGGTTAATAGTTTGTCTTCCTATTATTTATTTTTTGTTAGGGGTTAATGTGTTTATGATTAATTTAGTTTTGTTAGGGTGCTTATAATTATTATTTTTTTTTATTATTTATGGACTTTGCTTTGTGCACTGGTGCACAGTCATGTAGGAACAAGAAGGGGCCATCCCCAAACTGTTCCCACAAAGTTGGGAGCATGAAATTGTCCAAAATGTCTTGGTATGCTGACACCTTAAGAATTCCCTTCACTGGAACGAAGGGGCCAACCCAACCCCTGAAAAACAACCCCACACCATAATCCCCTTCCACTAAACGTTACACAGTCAGGCACGTACTGTTCTCCTGCCAACCTCCAAACCAAGACACATCCACCGGATTGCCAGTCACTCCTTAGAACACGTCTCCACTGCTCTAGAGTCCAGGGTTGGCATGCTTTACACGACTGCATCCAACACTTGCATTGCACTTGGTAATGTAAGGCTTGGATGCAGCTTCTTGGCCAGGGAAACCCATTTCATGAAGCTTTGTACGCACTGTTGTGCTAATCTGAAGCACACAGGCAGTTTTAAGGTCTTTAGCTATTGACTCTGCAGACAGTTGGCGACTTCTATGCACTGTGCGCTTCAGCATGCGCTGACCCTGCTCTGTCATTTTACATGGCCTACCACTTTGTGGCTGAGTTTCTGTTGTTCCCAGTTGCTTCCACTTTGTTATAATACCACTAACAGTTGACCATAGAATATTTAGTAGCAAGGAAATCTCACTGATTGGCTTACTGCACAGGGGGCAACCTATCAAGGTACCATGTTTGAATTCACTGAGCTCCTGAGAGTGACCCATTCTTTCACAAATGTTTGTAGAAGCAGTCTGCATGCCTAGGTGCTTGATTTTATACTCCTGTGGCCATGGAGGTGACAAACATCTGAATCCAATGATTTGGAGGGGTATCCCAATACAGGTGAAACTCGAAAAATTAGAATATCGTGCAAAAGTTCATTTATTTCAGTAATGCAACTTAAAAGGTGAAACTAATATATGAGATAGACTCATTACATGCAAAGGAAGATAGTTCAAGCCGTGATTTGTCATAAGTGTGATGATTATGGCTTACAGCTCATGAAAACCCCAAATCCACAATCTCAGAAAATTAGAATATTACATGCAATCAATAAAACAAGGATTGTACATAGAACAATATCGGACCTCTGAAAAGTATCAGCATGCATATGTACTCAGTACTTGGTTTGGGCCCCTTTTGCAGCAATTACTGTCTCAATGCGGCGTGGCATGGAAGCTATCAGTCTGTGGCACTGCTGAGGTGTTATGGAAGACCAGGATACTTCAATAGCGGCCTTCAGCTCTTCTGTATTGTTCGGTCTCATTTCTCTTAGCTTTCTCGTGGCAATGCCCCATATATTCTCTATGGGGTTCAGGTCAGGCGAGTTTGCTGGCCAATCAAGCACAGTAATCCCACGGTCATTGAACCAGGTTTTGGTGCTTTTGGCAGTGTGGGCAGGTGCCAAGTCCTGCTGGAAAATGAATTCAGCATCCCCATAACACGTCTGCGGAAAGAAGCATGAAGTGCTCCAAAATCTCCTGGTAGACGGCTGTGTTGATCCTGGACTTAATGAAGCACAGTGGACCAACACCAGCAGATGACATGGCTCCCCAAATCAACACAGACTGTGGAAACTTCACACCAGACTTCAAGCATCTTGCAGTGTGTGCCTCTCCATTCTTCCTCCATACTCTGGGTCCTTTGTTTCCAAATGAGATGCAAAAGTTGTTCTCATCAGAAAAGAGGACTTTGGACCACTGAGCAACAGATCAGGTCTGTTTTTCTTTAGCCCAGGTAAGACGCTTCTGTCGTTGTTTGTTGTTCAGGAGTGGCTTGACAAGAGGAATACGACATTTGAAGCCCATGTCCAGGATCTGTCTGTGTGTGGTGGCTCTTGATGCACTGACTCCAGCCTCAGTCGACTCCTTGTGAAAGTCCCCAACACTTTATGAATGGCCTTTTCCTGACAATCCTCTCCAGACTGCGGTCATCCCTGCTGTTTGTGCACCTTTTTCTTCCACACCTTTCCCTTCCACATAATTTTCAAATTAATGTGCTTTGATACAGCACTTTGGGAACATCCAACTTCTTTTGCAATTACCTTTTGAGGCTTTCCCTCTTTATGGAGGGTGTCAATGATGGTTTTCTGCACAACTGTCAGGTCAGCAGTCTTTCCCATGATTGTGATTCCTACTGAACCAGACTGAGACACCATTTAAAGGCTCAGGAACCCTTTGCAGGTGTTATGGCTTAATTAGCTGATTAGAGTGGGACACTTTGAGCCGAGAATATTGCACCTTTTCACAATATTCTCATTTTCTGAGATTGTGAATTTGGGGTTTTCATATGCTATAAGCCATAATCATCACACATATGACAAATCACGGCTTGAACTATCTTACTTTGCATGTAATGAGTCTATCTCATATATTAGTTTCACCTTTTAAGTTGCATTACTGAAATAAATTAACTTTTGCAGGATATTCTAATTTTTTGAGTTTCACCTGTACTTTTGGCAATATACTGTATATGGCACTGGCATCATAACATGCATAACAAACTATCATGAGTCAAGCTGGAAAAAATCATGGCATAACACAATCTAGCAGGTGCATCATGGTATTTCAGGCAGTACATAGGGGCTTTTTGAGTTGGGTTTTCCTTACTACTACATTAAGGACTTTCAAAATTTGGGATAGTTTAACCACCTTCCGCCAGCCCTATAGTACAATGACGGGCGCAAGGTGGTTCTCTCGTTCTGATAGGACGTCATATGACGTCCTACCATTCTCAGTGCGCATGCGTGGCTCAGGGAGAGCGCAGCTGATCACATGTAAACAGGGAAATGCCGGTTATCTGCATTTCTCTCCTCTCGAGCTGTCACGCTGACAGCTCGAGAGGAGAGCCAATGTGCCCTGATGATCAGTGTGGCCCCAGAAGTGCCACCTGTCAGTGCCCATCAGTGCCATGTGCCAGTGCCCATCAGTGCCACATATCAGTGCACATCAGTGCCACATATCAGTGCCCATCTGAGCTGCCTTTCAATGTCACCCATCAGTGTGCCAGTCAGTGTTGCCTGTCAGTGCCGCCTATCAGTGCCAGTCAGTGCCGCCTATCAGTGCCAGTCAGTGCCGCCTATCAGTGCCAGTCAGTGCCGCCTATCAGTGCCATATATCAGTGTAATGTATCAGTGCTGCCTGTCAGTGCCCATCAGTGATGCCTGTCAATGCCCATCAGTGCAACCTACCAGTGCCTCATCAGTGCCACCTATCAGTGCCCATCACTGCAGCCTCATTAGCGCACATCAGTGAAGGAGAAAAATCACTTATTTACAAAACTGTATAACAAAAACTAAGAAAAAACATTTTTTTTCAAAATTTTTTTGTGGTTTTTGGTTTGTTTAGGCAAAAATAAAAATCCCAGAGGTGATTGAATACCACCAAAAGAAAGCTCTATCTGTCTCAAAAAAATGATAAAAATTACATATGGGTACAGTGTTGCATGACCGCGCAATTGTCATTCAAAGTGTGACAGCGCTGAAAGCTGGAAGTTGGCCTGGACAGGAAGGGGGTATAAGTGCCCTGTAGGCAAGAGGTTAAATCATAAGGGAGAGTTGGCCCCACTCTAAACCCCACTGAGTGGGTTCCCCTGGTATGAACCCAGAGAAGATGTAAACTTTTTTTAAAATATGGGGGATTGACAGAATCACTACAAGTTATAATTTGCCCCTGAGGAAAAGATTGTAAATTTGGAAGCTTTAAGAAATTGCATGGATTGCAGTGGAAGTACAAATTACAGCCAGTGGCCGATTTAACCACTTTTGAGTTTATGTGTGCTAAGGACCAAAGAACAAGATATCATCTTTCACAAATTTATGGGAGAGAGAACTAAACATCAAGTTCACATGCAATCATATGGAAAAAAATTATAAGGCTTTAATGTTTCTGCTATTAGTACCAAAATTAAAGAGTCATGCTACATAGACTTATGTGCAGAAGGTGTAGGACTCCCTCACATTTGGCAAAAATCTTCCCACAAACGCAATGTGTTGGAAGGGTTCTATGCAAGAAGGGATTTTCCACCATATATGCTGGATGTTCCCTAAGAGTAAACAGTTCTGGAAATCCATTTTATCATGGATCAAGAAAAGCTCACTTAAGACAATAAGGCAAAGTCTTCTCCAGTACCTTTTTCAAGACACACCTTTATCTATCAAATCCACAGCCGTCCCAAGCAATGTGCCAGAGCTAACAGGGAGGAAGACTGTTTGTAAACCAAAGTCTTCCTCCCCGTCGGTGATTCTCAGTAATCACCGGGTGCCGGCGGGTAATTACCGGCCGGAATCCAGTGATTGACATAAGTGCCCATGAATGGTGGAGCGGGTAGGGCTTGCGTGCCCCCTAGCTGTAAATGCAAAATCACGCATATATACGCACAGGTGCAGCCCTGTAGCAGTGTTTCTGCTATAGGGCAGTTCTTAAGCGGTTAAAATAAAAAAGAGGTTATACTTACCTGCTGTGTGCAACAATATGACAAAGAGCAGTTCCTTACCTCCTCTTTGGTGGTACCCTGTTGGTGGTCTGCTCCTTCTTCATCGGGGTGCCTTCTTAGCAAGTCATGTGCTATGGGGATACCCATGCAGGCGCGCTCTGAATCTAGGCTGTGTGTGTCCATAAACACACACAGCACAGGTAAACCATGCCCCTGCCCCCTCCACACATTAGTTTGACAGCCACAAGAGCCTACGGCTCTCGCTGCTCTCTGTGTCTGCAAAACCAGGAAGAGGAGAGACCGGTGCTGAAGTGGTGAGAGATGCCAGGTAATGTTTAGGGATGGGGGCAGTTAGTAGGGTGTTTTTTACCTTTAATGCAGGGAAAGGATAAAAAAAAAGGCTTTAGAAATACTTTATTAACTAGGTTTTGACAACAAGACACATGTAGACTGGCATAAAGAAGTCGATACCATAAGGGAGGCTAAGAGATGGATTTTTACATCTAAGAATAAACAGGAGCAATCAGAACATTCAGACAGGATGGATGTATATGAGATCAATGGAAGGAGCCAATAGTTTAATTCATTTTCACATGTTCTGGTTGATTGATGAATTGCTTACTTATTACTTGATACATTTTGTTGAGATAATAAAATGTACTATGGCACTTACCTCTATTATCTAATGTCTTTTAACGACCTTAACTGACATCTGGTAGCAACACTTTCTAGCTTTCCTACCCCCCACCCCATCCCCGGAAAGACCTTAACTTATAGAAATCAAATGTGCCTCATGTTGACCCAGCCATAATATCTCCAACAGCTACCCAGGTCTGCTATGGATCCATTTATATGTCATATGAGGTAAAGACAAGAAAAAGGCCAACTCATACTGCAACAAATTTTTAAATTTAATGAGTTAAATGGGAAAATTGCATTATGCAGAAACCAAGATGAAGTCACAACCATGAGCTGGGTCATCACGAGGCACATTTGTTCTCTTTAAGTTGCGGACTTTCCATCTGTCTGGAACCAAATCAAATCTTAATTGCCGTTGGGGATATTGTGGCTGTATCACAGTAAGGTGCAATTGATCTCTGCTTATTGAGATCTCTCCATCTGGTAAGGAGTGTGTGAACAATGGTGTCATTCACTTGAAGAGAATTTCCTGTAGCATTCGGATTGATTCACAGTATGATATTGTCAACATTGAGACTTTTTGCACTCTACTTCACATATATGGACTATTTATTGATCTTTGATTGTTTTTATGCTTAATTATCTTCATATTTGTGCACTCATTTTTTAATAATACATTGTTGTTGTATCTATATTCGTATGAATGGCACCTTAAAGAGACAGCACACCTATTTAGTGAGAAGTATTCTCACTGTATTTGACATGTGCGGTTAGTTGATTTCGATTTCTGTTTACTTTATGAAACAATAAAAACAAAATATACAAAAAAACCTCATTCACTGTCCATTTAGGGCCAGGGAGATGACCAGGCTGCAATGCATGTCTGTAACAGAGAAAGGTTGGGTCACTAGCTTGGCTCTGCTCTGTGACAGGGATGTGTAAATCTCAGGGCTGGCTGGACACAAACCCAAATATATATATATATATATATATATATATATATATATACAGTATATAAACTATTTAGCTGTGTGTCTGGAGTTCAGCTTTAATGATGTTCCTAGCAGCAGACATATCATTGTGAACGATGGCCAACAATTGCAGAGAAAATCAAAAATGAATGCATTAAATTAAACCATGTCTGCACACATGGCGCTCACAACAATTAAGGGGCCATAAACTGCTAATGAAGCTAAAGTAGATGTTTTATCACACTGGCAAAATCATAAAATGATATAGCTACTCCATTATACATTTTTGATTAAAAAAAAAGTGTTATTTTTATCTAGAGATCATAACCAAAGACATGAATTAAAATGCTTGAGTGCGAGTGTTTGTGTGTGTAAAATATTTATTTTTACACACACACGCACATAGATGTATACACAGCATATTGTTTTAGATGCAAGAAACCATTACAAAAATAAAAATGTTGAAAAGTTAAAACAATCTACACCGGCCACAAAGAAGCAATCTCCAGAAAATATACAGATATGATTTCTATCACTGAAACTGAATTTCCCAGTTTATTCAAAGTCCAGTTTGCGTTGTCTCTGAAGTAGCAATTTATGCTAGGAACCACAAAACTTTGATTTTCATATTTTTTTTAAGCAACACAAAATTAGTAAATAATGCACTGCTACCATGCACCTCCCTAAAGTGTTTCAGTTGCCTTTAGTGGTTATTACAGGCAGCACAGTGGCTAAATGGTTAGCACTTCCGCCTGGCAGTACTAGGGTCATTGGTTCAAATCCCAGCCAGGGCATCTCCTGCCTGGAGTTTGCATGTTCTCCCTGTGCCTGCGTGGGTTTCCTCCGGATGCTCCGGTTTCCTCCCACACTCCAAAGACATGCTGGTAGGTTAATTGGATCCTGTCTAAATTGGCCCTAGTATATGTATGTATGAATGTGAGTTAGGGACCTTAGATTGTACGCCCCTTGAGGGTTAGGGACTGATGTGAATGTACTATATATATGTAAAGTGCTGCGTAAATGGACGGCGCCTGAAAGTACCTGAAATAAATAAATAATAAATACCCAGTGCTGCTTGAGGTTACCAAGGATTCTACATTCTGGACATTCATCCCTGAATGCATAGGGCCCTAAATGTGGGTGCCACTTGGAAAGTGCTCAGCAGTCACAGTCTGCCATAGACTTCGATAGGATGCAGGCAGCAGGGCTGGAAGCTGCACCTGTTCCTCCCAGGTACACTAAAACACCGGAGAGATGCATTGTAATCTAAACAGCCTTTGTAGGCAAGAGGCCTTATTGTACCTACTAGGACTCCATTTTTAAGACATCTGCACGTTTTTTATATTGCATTGGATGTTATTACATGTCCCAGATACTGACAGTTTTTTTTAATTCTTTTTAGTTTACTTGAGGTGATTGAAGCCATATTAGTGCACCTGTGATAGAAACATTAAGTACTGTTCATGATACTTTTTTATTTGCTCTAACATGCAATTTTTCACAGCAAATGTACACAGCAATGGCAATTAAACTAGCATAGTTAGTGAGATAAGACAGAGAAGGAGCTCTGGACTGGGGGAGGTGGGGGGAGACCGCCACAGAAGGTCGTAAAACTGTTGGATAGTTATTTCTAAAACCCTGGTCTAGGATTCAGGCCGTTATCTTTTGTGCCAAATAGAACTATCATTCTTAGTTCAAAAGTTTTCCTTTTCTGAATAGTTTTGAAATTCCCTTTAAGAATCAAGACATTAAGGTCCTCCATAGTGTGGTCTAGTTGTGAGAAATGATGTCCCACAGGTGTACAGAAACTGTGTTCCTTGATGGTGTGCCTCTGAAAGTTCATCTTTGTAACTTCTGTACTGTTTTGATGCAAAACATGTCACACACTCAAAAGGGACCTTCAATATCACCGGATCATACAGCTGCACATCCAGTAATGTTGTGTACCTCATCCAATGCAAAAAATGTAGCAAAGTATCTTATGTTGGCGAAACAGGACAGATGGTACAAATAAGGATGAACTTGCTCAGGCACACCATCAATGAACATAGGGAAGATAGTTTCTGCACACCTCTGGGACATCATTTCTTACAACCAGATCTTACCATGGAAGACCTCACTGTATTAGTTCTTAAAGGGAACTTCAAAACTATTCAGGAAAGGAAAACTTTTGAACTGACAATGATAGTTCTATTTGCCACAAAGATAATGGCCTAAATCTAGACCTGGGTTTTCTAAATCACTATTCAAAAGATTTTACGACCCCCTCTGACACTGTCTTTGTATTTGCAGATGGGGGGCTGTCATTAAAGCATCCTTCCATTCTCCTGTACAGTAACTTTCATGTGCAATATTTCACACAATGACATGTCTTAAGGCAGTTTAGAGTTAGCAGTTAAGGTAGCTTAGAATTAAAGTGTTACTAAACCCAGGACCCTGCATTCACTATATCTGGTCTCCCACAGTACACACAACATGGAAATGCAATTATTTTAGTAACTATAAACTGCTAAATACCTTTTCTCATCAGCAGTTAGAGCAGTCTTGTGACTTCTGTCAGTGTCTAGCTGAGCACTGGTTAAAGCTTGTAGGAGGAGTTTTCATTCTGTTCTGACCCATGAGGCTGCAGGACCCTTGACCCTCTTGTCTGATCACATGCACCCTCCCAAAGAAAAAAAAACTCTATAGCAATACACACTAAACTGAGCATGTGCAGAGCGTCTCCTAGAGCTCTATACTATCAGCATATGGTTTGGGGACAGTAGAAGGGCAGGAGCAGAGAAGAGAGGATCAAACAGCCTTTTTACACAATGCAGAGGATTAACCCCTTAGGTTCCACAGTGAGTATAACAAGCATGCTTTACTGCATATACAGACTGATTTTACTGCTGTGGGTTTAGTAACACTTTAAGAGTTAAGGCAGCCCAATCAAAATTCACAGCAACACATATTTTAATGAATGACAGTGAAATGCACCATTACTTAGATCAGTGTGTTACTGCAATGCACAGATCTAAATGAGCTCCTAACCTCACACAGTTTGTTACTTAACCACTTGGCAACCACACTATAGCCGAATGACAGCTACAGCACGGTTGTCCAGTTCTGGGAGGGCATCATATGATATACTCCCAGAACGCGTCCTCACGTGTGCCTCCGGCAATCTCCGTGATCGCTGTGTCCTACAGACAGAGCTGATCACGTGATGTGGTAAAAGGCCAATCACAGCAGCCTTTTCCCACATGATCAGCCATGTCAAATGACACAGCAGATCACCTGTAAATGCAGTTGCCGGTTATCGGTTGCACTTTCCTAACGCTGTCTCATATTTCTGTTAATGTTTCCATCCAGGAAACTGGGTACAAACTTTTCTCACGCTGGTACAGGACTCCATCGAAGATCCATCGGTTCAACGCCTCAGACATTTTTAAAGCTGAACTCCATTCAGACAGAACATCAAAGAGTGCACTTCTCTTTCATCAACCCATAATTCAATGTATTGTATGTATGCAACTACTAGTCTAAGTACCTGGAACAGAAGAGAGTTTAGCGATTAGAGAGGAGACCTTGTCATTGTGCTGCAGCTGCTTTGCTGTCTAATCAGCAAGCCGGTGGGCGCTTTTGACCCGGTGTCCCTGACCAAGCTGTTCTAATCCTGCAGTAGCGGATGAGGACGTGGCTGTGTTTGCTAGCCTGTTAACCGCCTAAACCTCATACATTTATCCCATCTTCTGAGTGTAAAATGTGCAATAAAGCTGACAGGTAGTAACGGTATGATTTCAACAGGGCTGTGGAGTCGGAGTCGTGGAGTCGGAGTCAATTCTGGGTACCTGGAGTCGGAGTCGGCAAACAATGCTCCGACTAAATTTAGATTGGAATTAAAAAAAAAGCAACTTTAAATGTCCCAATTCACAAAAAGTTAGAATTAATGACTTCTCTACTGTAAGAATAAAGACCAATGCATGCAGTGCCTCACGTAACCGCAAAACGAACACGTTAAGTGACCGTGAAGAAGCATGCTTTTCATGTGCTCCACTATATGGCACGCAACGCACAATTAGGAGCGGCAATACTTATACTTTCCATAGTGTTTTACAGATTTTGTTTTTGGCTCATATAGATAAGTTTTGTTTTTGTTCTAAAACAACCAAACAATGTGGTTTGTATTTTTGGGCTGGTAAAGTTCCTGTTCCTGATGTTTATGCCTGCTGCTACTATCCAGCCACTTGATTAATTAATAAAAAAAATTAATAAAACTTTGTTGTTTTCATTGTGTTTGTCTTTTGCTTAAACTGTTCAATACAGTAGACTGTTGGCTTCCCAGCCAGTAGTCCTGTGGTAATGACATGTATGTTGCCTTTCTTTCCTTCAAGGAATGTATAAAATACATTCGCATATTAATACAGAGGAGTCGGAGTCGGAAGTACAAAAAACTGAGGAGTCGGAACATTTATCTACAGACTCCACAGCCCTGGATTTCAAGTAACCTATCTGACACTCCTCATAGAGCGGCAGGCTTAGCCAATGTAAGTAAGACTTAGAGATCCAGTGTTTACTGAATATAACCAGAAATTCACTGGTTGATTATATTTGATGCTTGAAAGTATGCTTCAAAAAAATCTTTTTTTTTACACTATACTAGCCAGAGGTTTTCTGGTGTCTATGCAGCATCTCCTAACTTTCAAACAGAATGCAATATTTTATGATTATTATTCTCAGAGTATCTATGTATCTCCATATGTGCTTCGGTACATGTGCAGCCTTGCCTTATCTTCTCCTGTAAGAAAATAACCTTTGTAGATTGGAATAAATAAAAACAAAAGGAATTTCTAGATGTTCCACCTACAATAAAATACTTTTGGTACACACATGACTGCCAAAGTCTGCAAAAGTAAGTGTAAACAGCAACATACCCAAGGAGACAGCAGAATGATAAACAAAGAAAAAACAATGTTGAAGTACCTTCTCTATGCAGAAGTTTTCAATGTCTTGTGTCACTTTAGGATTGTCAGGGTTGAATATGTCTGGGTAATCAGCCAAAGCAATGTCTTCAATGAAGAACTGTCGTACAGTCTGCAGTGGGATTTTCTGCATGTTCATTTTCTTATTTTTGATCCGTAATAAGCCCACATGTCTAGTCAATAAAAGGAGACAGTTAGGCATTTATGTGCTTTAAATACATTGAAAGTTATAAATAATAAAAAAAGACAGATTAAAGTAACCCCTATGTTATCCCATCTAACAGTATCTGTGAATAGAGGCTGCTGTAAGCACCTCCCTGCTCTGTCTCTCATATCATAGCTCTCATAGCAATCCCTAGAAAGCAGCTGTGAAACTCTGTGTAAAAATCAGCTTTATTTATTTTCATTTTCCATTCCTCAGTCCCCCTTTCCCTGTTAGTCATTTATTCAGCCAACAGAAAAATATTTCAACCAATCGAGAAAGGGAGTATAATGTCACTGTATTAAGTAACACCTACTGTATAAAAGTCAAAGCTGCTATTCAGGGATTGTTACAGAGCTGTGACACGAGAGGGTTAGCCATTTGTGTGGATTTACTAAAGATGGAGAACACAAAATCTGATGCAGCTGTGCATGGTATCCAATCAGCTTCTAGCTCCAGTATGTTCAACTGAACGTTGACAATGAAACCTAGAAGTTGATTGGCTTCTAAGCACAGATACACTAGATTCTGTGTTCTCCAGTTTTAGTAAATCCCCTACCCCATAATGTGCTTACATCACCATCTATGCACAAGTACTGTTGCAATGGCATGGGTCACTTTAAAGACAGTCCAATTTAATAGTCAGCAGGCAGTTTAAACAACTGACTCCTGTAAAAGTCAGGAAAGAACCTACAAACAACAAAACGATCTTTTCCTTTGCAACTAAAGAGCAGTGATTGTGCTGTCCAATATTTAATGCTCTCATAAATGCAGAGTCTGTGCCCAGCCCGTACACTGCAATAGGTTGACAACACAGCTTAGCCTAAGCAGAATTTATTTTTCTTGATTTAGACCACTTCCATTGTGACATGCTTGGTTTTGCAAATCTGCCCCCAGGAAGCAACTACAGAGTACACTGTGGATCTCCTTTTAAGAACACGGGAAAATAAATCTACTTAAAGGCGGATCTACCCAAAAGTGGAGTGTGTTTGGACGCATCACCTAATGGTTTGCAACTACAAGGCAAGATCTCTCCTTAGTTCCTGAATCTGATCCTTCTGCATTCTCCAAGATCTAAGCACCTCTTATATGAACTTTCCAGCATCTGCTAAAAACAGATAAAAGTTCTGGGTGGATAGATATTCTAGATTTCCCCAAGTTGTGCTTCAGAAAGGAAGTCTACCTGTCGGTGAGGCCTCAAGACAAGTTTGAAAACCTTTACCTAATAACATCGAGAGCCAAACTTTCATTGTGACATCAACAACACTTAAGAAATTACATGCAGACCTCTTTCTTCGGATCAGAGAAAGAAGTGCATAGTGGGATTTGTAGAAAGAGAGGTGTTCACTGGGCTGTGGAACAAAAAAAGGGGTGCACAGAGGACTGTGAAGCACAGGAAGGAGTGTATTGTGAACTGTGGATTAGAGTAAGGGGTGCTTAGTGGACTGTGTGGAAAAGACAGATATTTATAGAGCACCAGGAGAGGTATACAGTGGGCTGTGGATTAGAGAAAGGGGTGCTCAATGAGCTCTGTGAGACAGATGTTCACGGAGGACTATGGACACAAAGAGGGGTATACAGTGGACGAAGAAGAGAAAGAGGTGCCCAGAGGACTACAGGAAGGGGTATACAATGAGCTGTGGATTACAGAATGGTGGACTTGGTGGGCCAAATAGATGCTCATAGATGTATACAGAGGGATGAGTAAAACAGAAAGGGGTGCAAAGAGGACTACAGAGCACATACGAGGTAAGTGAACTGTAGAGAAGAGAAAAGGGGTGCATATAGGCCAACCAAGCACAAGAAAAGGAATACAGTGAGCTGTGGATTAGAGAAAGAGGTGTTCGGTGGGCTCTGTTAGACAAATAGATGTTCAAAGAGAACTGCAGAGCACAAAGAGGGCATACAGAGAGCTCAGAATAAGTGAAAGGGGTGCACAGAGGACTATGGAGCACATAAGAGGTAAGAGGACTGCAGAGAAGAGGAAAGGGGTGCACAGATGATTACTGAGCACAGTAAGGGGTATACAGTTAGCTATGGATTAGAGAAAGGGGTGTTCATTGGGCTCTGTGGGACAGAAAGATGTTAACTGGGGGCTACGAAGAAAGTGGGCTGCAGAGAAGGGTTGAATAGAGTACTACTGAGCACAGGAAGGGGTTAGAGAAAGGGATGCTAAGTGGGCTGAAGCATGATAAGGAGCACAGAAAGGGGTATAAAGTGTACTATAAATCACTCCATGGAGTGTACTGTGGAGAGAGGGGAGTGTAGCAGGATGTGGAAATACTGCTGTAAGTATTTGTGTATAAAATGGAATGAGGGGTGCACAGTGGAAATTTGGAGCAGATAGTAATTACTGTGGTGGACCAGGGAATGAAGAAGGTGCAGAGTAGGACCAAGCAGCTGCTGAGGGAAAGGCAAGAGAGACTGTTAACCCAAACTGAGTGTCCTTTCATTCCTAATTTCTGAGACTATACTATAAACGCTACAAAAATGTGTTTCAGGCTCCACGCACACCAGCATTTTTTTATAGGTTCAAAAAACGATAGAAAAAAAGCTGAACGAGAAAGGTTGATAATAGCATTTTTGTGCCGACTTGTAGTAATGTTTTAGAAGCATTTAGGAGCATTAGCATTTTCTTAGCATTTTTACAGTACATGTAGAAAAAAAAAAAAGCTAGAAAACAAGATGTTAGGAGCATTTTTGTAGTGTTTAGGAGCATTTAGCGTTATTTTCTGCTGGGAAAATGCTTCCAAAAACTCTAGAAAAACATTTTTTTTCTACTCCTAAACAATGATGCTTATAAAATGCTCCTAGCCTAAAGTAGTGTGCATGGACACATAGGATAATACTATTTAGCTTCTAGGAGCAGAAAAAATGCTGATAACAGCTTCTAGGAGCTTAAAAAATGCAAGTGTGCATGCATAAAATTGACATCCAATTTAGGAACGCATGTCATTTTAAGGAAGAGCTGAACATGTTGAGAACTGCTGTTCTATAAATGGTGTAAAAGGCTTCTCAGCTGGATGACATTTGCAGATCTCATTACAGCAAGTTTTCAGTTATAATATCCAATTTTGTTACATTTACTGTGTACGGCTCTATTAAAGCACCAATCCATTACAGTCACTTCCTAGTCACAACCGATTTGGCACACAGCATAAAGTATGATGACGCTATGAGTTCTGTTTTTGGATTGAAGAGACTTCAATTTTGCTTACTCTGTAAATCTAGATAGATGCTTCACAAACAAATCAAGAGGATGAGTGTGTATGCAGATCTTCCTATCACATCCTATATTTTTAAACAGCATGCTGATGTTCAGTTAACCTTTAACCGCTTCCATATCGGGCACTTTTACCCCCTTCCTGCCCAGGCCATTTTTCAGGTTTCAGCGCTCTCACACTTTGAATGACAATTGCGCAGTCATACAACATTGTACCCAAACTAAAATGTTATTTTCTTCACACAACTAGAGCTTTCTTTTGGTGGTATTTAATCACCGCCGGGGTTTTTATTTTTTGCTAAATTAACAAAAAAAGACCGGAAATGTTTAAAAAAAAAACACATTTTCTTTGTATCTGTTATAAAAGTTTGAAAATAAATAATTGTTCTTCATAAATGTAGGCCAAAATGTATTCTGCTACATGTCTGGTGAAAATAACAAAAATTAGGATGTATTTTTTAGTTTGTAGGAAAGTTATAGAGTTCACAAACTATGGTATAGATCTGAATATTGATCAATCCTGAAGTACTGACAGCCAATCTAATTTCTTGAGGTCCAGGAATGTCAGAACAGTACAGATTTTCCCAAATGACCCCTTTTTGCAGAGTAGACAGTCTGACGTACTTCAGAAGAGGCATGGTGAGTTTTTTGAAGTTGTATTTGTTTTGTTATAATTTTTTGGAAAATGAAAAAATTAAAATTACTTTCACAATTTTTTTTTTACATACTGTCACCAGTGCAGTACAGCGTCATCATATAACTGGCATGGCGGTGATCAGGGACACTGACTGGTGACAGTATGAAAAAAAAAATGTTAATTATTTTTTAATTTGTTTTAGTTTTAATTTTTTATTACTTTTTTTTCTTTTTTTTTCATATCTCACTATGACCAAAGTAGTACAATGTTACCATAGTAACATTGTACTACTTTGGGGAAGTGATCAGTATTTTTTTTTTTTTTTTTTTACACAATTTGCTTATAGCAAAGCATTTACCTGAATGACATCGATTCATTCAGGGCTTTTTTTTTTTTTTTGTACTTAGCTGTGATTTGGCCATGGCTAATCACATGACACAGCTGGGCTGTGATTGGTCCAGCCTGTGCATGTGCTCGCTGTGACCATTCACAGCTAGGCACACTAGTATACAATAGATGGCATGAATGAAGCCATCCATTGTATACAACTGTCCTGTGACCTGCTGTGATTGGTCACAGCAGGTCACAAGGTACCGGCAACGGGGCCAGTACTCAGATCTGTCATCGGCCGTGTCTGAGGTACATGGCCGGTGACAGATCGCGACAATGCGTCACTCTGCAGGCGCGCAAACTGCGCATGCCCAGGAGGACGCCATATGGCGTCCACCCGGAACGCTGAGGGATTTTGCCGGCCGCCATTCAGCCATTGGCCGGGCGGCAAGAGGTTAAAGTGATTGTAAACCCAAAATAATCAAAATTGAAATGACCAGTCTACCTCACACAGCATAACAGCAGAAGTCATTTGTCCATAGTCTGGCCAAGAAAGGAGCACACAGTCATCGGAGTTCCTCTCTGCTTTCCTACAGTGAAAAAACCCAACACATGAAACAAAAAACTGCATACACACTCATCCTCTTGATTTGTTTGTGAAGCATCTAGATTTACAGAGTAAGCAAAATTGAACATATTGTGGCTTCGTGTACATGGCTTCATGTCAGGACTTGTACTACTCCAAGGGCTTGTTCACACGTGAGTAAATTCCTAACGCTTACCGAATGCTCCTATAGCTTTAGTATAGGCGTTAGACAGGCGTTAATGAGCTTTAGTATGGGCATTAGACTGTCTTTTTACAAACGTTAAAAACATTCCCCAAACCTTAAAACAACACCACAAATGCCTATAAATAACTGTAATGTTATTAAAGCTCTGCAACCGCATTGAAATGCCCCACAAACACCTGCCAGAACATCACATTAGCCATGAATGTGAGGCGTTGAAACGCTTCAAACTCCTCCTGACTCAACATGAGACTTAAATTTTGAAGCAACGCTACGCTGATGCTTCATGCTTTGATAATGTGAACAGCACTGTGTGCTACCCATAGTATCATATGCATAGGCATTTGAGGAGCATTAAAATCACCCCTCAAAAACGTGCTTTCAATGCCAGTGTGAACTAGGCCTTAGTTTTATGTGTTAACAGACTAGCTTAGTATCAAAAGCACCAAATCAGCTTTGATTAATAAAAGCCCCTCTGGGCTCTCCGCAGTAGCAAGTGATATAAGCAATGCCAAGATCTTGCTTGACCCAGGAACATTCTGGCAGTCAGCCAAACAACATGATCTGGAAGCCATCCTGCCATCTTTCAATCAACTTCAGAGACTAAGAGCTGGTTATGACAGCTCAGTCACTGTGTTGGGAGTGCTCACTGAGCGCACCTTCAGCACAGAAACCTCGGCCGCCCATGGAGGCATATGTGCAATTTGTGGACATAAAAGCCCAACCTCTCTATTGCTGCACATATGCGTTACGTGGGTGACAAAAAGTTAAAGCGTAATTAATCTCTCTCAATCAACGTGGACTATATTTAGTCCTTACGCTGCTAGCGTTAGTAAATAATTAGGAAAACATATCATACTTTATTTACTTGTTTTAATCTTTTTTTTTTTCTTTTTACATTTCTTCAGTTACTTCCTTGTTTCCAGGCCTAGGCAAATGATGTCATACATCCCAAAAGACTTCAGGAAGGGAAGAGAAGAGGAGGGAAGGAGGGTTTTCTCAGTTAAGCACACCCTCCTGCATGCAGACTTAGTCTAAGGACAGATGGAATCCAGTAAGTAAATGCTGCATGAATAATTTTCCCTTACTCAAGATGGCTGCAGCAAGAAATGCTAGGGGGTGTTTTTAAAAGTTAATTCTCAGCAAAGTAAAGCATGGAAAAATGGAAAGATGGGTGAGTTTGCAGTGAATATTAAAATGACTTAAATAGCATTTTCAGTTTGTGGTGCTCTGATGCAGTTTATTTCCACTTTAACCTCCTTAGCAGTAATCCCGAGTGTAGCTCGGGGTAAAATTTCTATACCAAAAGCGGTAACCCCGAGCTACACTCGGGCTTACCATGCGGCGCTGCTCTGGGGGTCCCTGCAGCACTTACCTTGTCCTTCGCTCCAGCGATGTGTCCCCTGCAGCGTCCCCGGCCATCTCCTCCGGCCGATGCCGGCATCTGGCTTCTGTGTTCCGGTCCCTGTGATGTCGGGACCGGCGGGAAATTTTAAATTTTAAAAAAAATTTCATTTTTGCTGTCATTGCTGTTTCAATGCATTTCACATACATTTTGTCCCTACTGCTTTGTCCTGTGCCCTGCATGCATTTTGAATGTTCTTTCTGCCTGGAGAAAAGTCCATGGCGTCCAAAAAGCGTCCATTTACGTCAAAAGCGGTTTTAGAGCAGCGATAGTAAATCAGAACCACTTGCAGAATTGAGTGATAATGATTCGTGGGGGAAATTCGTCATCAGACACTGAAAACGATTTTGCGACTTTGCTCAGCGATGTGCGAATTTGCCTCTGTATTTCAAATTTCAGTGTTTTTGATTTGATTATATTATTGAATTAAATTTATTATTATATTATTATTTTTTATGATCATTTATTAAATTATAATTTATGATTTCGTGTTTCAAATTTTATCATATCCGGAATGTTTAATAGACTCTTGTTCGGACAGATTTCAGTGAGTTATTCCTAAAAATTACAGCCTACAATAAAAAACTACATATTTCCATGCAAAAAAATGGTATCGCTTTCAGCACAAAAAATCGGAAAGAATCATACCGCCAAGGAGGTTAAGAAATATATTTCAAAGATAGTTTTTCTGTTTAGAAAAAAATATTTGAGAAAGGGACTATTTTAAAGGAGCATGCATCAACAAGAGTGAAGAAGCCTAAAGCTGCTGGATGGCTCACATATTACAGTATAAGTTTCTCCTATTTTTGAACTACATAAGCAATGCTGCCTATTATTATGACACTACAGAAGCCATGCTGTGTCTACGCCCTTCAAACAGGACACAATGCAGCCCACAAGGTGGAGGCCTCTGAGCCACCATTCACAGCAACACTTAGCTGCAACCTTTAATAGTTCTGACTGTTAGGAAATGATGAACTCTGATACAAGTTATTGCACTTTGCACACAGTAAATGCTCTTTTTACAGCTATTGTATTATAAATGTGCCAAATTCATCTAATGGTCAGACTGGAGGCTTTAAATGCTTTATTAACATGACTAAGGTTAGTTAAGTGAAAACATTTCCTAATGCATCTGTCTACTGTGCTTAGCATACCTTTAGTTTACAGCAGCAAATCATAATAATTACGAGGTTCAGACTAACAAATATTAGGACCTTTAGCAAGCATATCTGCTCACACCTCTCATAACCACTAAGTCATTTTGGCATTTTAATAGTGACCCTGAATGACATTATTAACACCAGTGCTTGCACATCTGAGTTTTCCAATTAGACTTTGAGAACTTTTACGGAATTGGCAGTACATGAATGGCCTCCTAACCCTCGTTGTCATAATTTACCAGCAAAAGCCAATCTTAACTCACGGCAATGCAATTGAATCTGTATTTCTATAGGCCTTTAGGGAAACATTTTTCATCAATCACTTTCCCAGTGTAGTTTATAATGTAATGAAATGTGTTTCAGCAGCAGGCCTTGGAGACAAAGTGTACATATTCCACACACTCAGGATGAAACATAACTTTGTTCATCAGTAAGTGGTCACACTATCTTTGTTGAGCTGCACTGATCTGTATTGATCAACATACGCCTAACTCAAGGATACATAGAAAATAATTGTATCATGGTGTCATTTTTTGACCCTGTATGCACATCCTATAATACAATAAATCTTCACAATTCTGTGTCAGAGGTTTCCGTTTATGTCTAAACATGGAGCTGCCGCATTTCACTGCACAGGTAGACTGCAGCCTGAAAACTGACACTTTCTGTGAAGAAACTATATATCCCACAATCCCAGGATCTCTCAGTCTAATGCTGATGCAAGAAAGAACTACACAGTAATTAGATTAAACACAGATGCAAACAGGTAGAGCAATTATCAGAGCTCACCATGCAGTATTTCATATCATTTGCACTCAAGCACTTGTGATGCAAAACAGAGGAAATGGTGAGGGATGAATGGAACACTGTATGACCCGGAACAAGAAGTTGCCTGTCCCGTTACCAAATAGGGACAAGCTAGGTGAATGAAAGGAGCAAAACCAGATCCCAACAAGCCTTCACTCGCTAGAAATCTGCCTTCCACACCTACACCTCCTCCCTCCACACTGCCAAACAAGCCTACTTCCTGACCCTCATCAAGGCCCTCTCCTCCAATCCTCGCCGACTCTTCTCCACCTTCAACTCCCTACTCTCTCCACCCCCACTTCCACCCAGCACCTCACTCACTGCCCTTGAGATTGCCAATCACTTCAAAAACAAGATTGACACAATTCGCAGGGACATAGCCGCTGCTCAAACTCCCTCCAAACCTGCCCCTCTCACACAGCAACCTCCTCATCACCCCTCTCCCTCGGCCTCACCACTGCTCTGACCTCCACCCCACCTAACATTCCTCACACAGAAGCCCCCTCAACACTACACACCTTCGTCCTTACTACCATTGAGGAGGTCACCAAGGTCTTCTCTGATGCCCACCTCACCATCTGCCCCCTCGATCCTATCCCCTTACAACTCCTACGACCTCCCTCCCCCTCCATCCTATGCTCCCTCACCCACATTTTTAATCTCTTCCGGCGCATTCCCCTCCCCTCTGAAGCATGCGCACATCACTCCCATACTTAAAAAGCCCTCCCTGGACCCCAATGACCCGAACAACCTCAGACCCATCTCCCTGCTCCCATTCACATCCAAACTCCTCGAGCGCTTAGTCTACAATCGCCTAAGCTCTCACCTCAACAACAACCTCCTCGATCCCCTACAGTCCGGCTTCCGTCCCCTACACTCCACCGAAACAGCCTTACACAAACTCTCAAAAAACTACACTCCCTCGGCCTCAGAGATTCTGCTCTCTCCTGGCTCTCGTCCTACCTATTACAACGCTCCTTCAGCGTTACCTATAATGCTACCACCTCCCCCTCACTCCCCCTCTCTGTTGGGGTCCCTCAAGGCTCTGTCCTTGGGCCCCTTCTCCATCTACACCTCCTCCCTTGGCCAACTCATACACTCTCATGGCTTCAACTACCACCTCTATGCCGACGACACACAAATCTATCTCTCAACCCCTCGCCTCACCCCCTCAGTCTCCGCCCGAATCACAAACCTACTAAACGACATATCAGACTGGATGTCGCTCCACTTCCTTAAACTGAACCTCTCCAAAACCGAGCTCCTAGTCTTCCCCCCAGCCCGCACACCACCCCCCATTGACTTCTCCATCACGTCCAACAATGCCACTATCAGGCCCGTCCCGCAGGCCAGAGTACTTGGTGTCATTCTGGACCCCAACCTATCCTTCCAGCCCCAAGTCCAATTACTAACAAACTCATGCAGACTCCACCTACGCAACATCGCCAAAATCGTTCCTAACCCCAGAAACCACTAAACAGCTCACCCACTCCCTCATCATATCACAACTGGACTACTGCAACTCCCTCCTCACTGGCCTGCCTCGCCACAGGCTATCCCCGCTTCAGTCGATCCTGAATACAGCAGCCAGACTCAATCACCTTACCAACCGCTCCGTTTCCGCCACCCCCCTCTGCCAATCCCTCCACTGGCTTCCGATTGCAAAATGGATCAAATTCAAAATCCTAACACTGACGTACAAAGCTGTCCATCATACTGCCCCAAATTACACCACCGACCTAATATCCAAGTACCACCCAACATGCACACTCCGCTCCTCACAAGACCTCCTTCTCTCTAGTTTCCTGGTCTCCTCCTCCCATGCACGCCTCCAGGATTTCTCCAGGGCGTCACCCATCCTCTGGAACTCCCTACCCCAATCCATCAGACTATCACCTACTCTCCTCTTCTTTAGGCGCACCCTGAAAACCCACCTCCTCAGGGAAGCCTACCCCACCCCCTGCTAATTGCCGACCTCCTCCACTCCTCCTACCACTCCATCCCCCACAGCTATCTCCTCCTGTACCACTATCCCCTCCCTCCTAGATTGTAAGCTCGAAGGAGCAGGGCCCTCGAACCCCTCGTGTATCACATTGTATTGTTATTGTACTGTCGCATGTTCTGTCTCCCTTTGTAATGTACAGCGCTGAGCAAACGGCCAGCGCTTTATAAATACTGTATAATAATAATGAATACATGGACATAGGGGAATCGATCAACCATGACACTACAGACTGCAACCACAATACATGAGCCCATCATTACAAGGTAAGGCAAACAAACAACACAGAGAATAGAACTACAGTAACACCTAGTTAGAAAAACAAAAACATTTGAAAGTGTATAATGCCTTTAAAGCGGTCTACAATGCTGAAGCATGCACATATTCTGTTTTCCATGGAACTGTCCATAGTACTGAGACTGATGCAGAGTCTAATTGACACTGAACTGTTCACAGTGCTGAATTAGGAGTAGAATCTATTTTATATGGAGCTGTCCAAGGTGCTGACACTTGGGAGTTAAAGGATAAGTTCACCTTTTGACAAAAAATAAATGCACGTGTTTTTTTTTTGCAGATAAAAAAAAAATGTGCATTTGTTATTTTTTGTTGCAGGAGTCTGTAAAGCATTTCATCAGCGATCAGTACCATGCAGGTCTCCTGCAGACCTATCAGTATATCTGCTTTGCTGTACATCCCGTATGATACACTCTCACAGGAAGAATCAATAAACTAACACAGCGCTCACAGCACAATGGCAGTTGATTGAGAACTACAAACCAACATCCACAGCCGAGAACTGTGAATGAGTGATGCGGCCAGGTGGGCAAAGTCCTGCATGGCCAAGTTTTTCTAAAATTTTAACAGCTAGCAGGAGAAGATCCCCCGCTAGCTGTCAATGCGGGGGAGCAGGGAGAAGCAGAGGCCAGTCCTTTCACAACATGTTACACCATAAATATGGGTGGAACATGTACCATGTTATGAAAGGTGAATGTATTCTTTAATTTCCACTGAACTCACCTGGTGCTGAAAGTGGCATAGTTTCAATTTACACTGCTGACTGGAGGAAAAGAGAAAGGTTCCAAGTCCATTTTAACTTTTTAAAACCTTTTTTTTTTAGTTTACTAGTTTTAAAACTGATGTTTTTGTTCATTTGTAAATATATATAAGCTGAAATCCAGGTAGATATAAATGATGCAAATGAATGCAGCTCTGTATTGATTAATAATTCAGTAAATATATTTTTAATGTAAATAGTGTTAGGGCTCGTTCACATGGGGAATACATAGCCGTATGCCTGTGAAGGGCCATGTTCACGGACACAGTCGCTTCTCACATTTTGACATCTGTGCTGCTGTATGGTCCCTGAGCACATCCCGTGCACCCACACCAGCACAGATAGCACATCGGGAGCAGCGGCTGTGTCCATGCAGCCGATGCGTCCCAACTGACACCAATGGGACTGCCTGCACAGGGATGCACAAATCACCTGTGCAACCCCCTGTAGGTAAACAAGGTCCTCTATGGGCAAATGCTTATACAGTATGCGTCTTAAGTTTACTTAAATTTTACTAGGTGTCTGTTTCTTGCAATTCCCTATACAGCAGCACTCAGACTGAGATCGGGAGGGACAGGACAAGGAGAGAGCAGAGTGAGCAGGGGGATTACCTCATCAGTCTGTTCTTATTGTTTACTGTCCAGACAACAGGCTGGGGGGTGGACAGAGATCATGACTATATTCCCACAAGTGCAAGTGCGTATGGGGAAGCATTTAGCACTGGCTAAATCCTGCCGCCTCAACCTCCGGAACATTTCCAAAATCCGTCCCTTCCTGACCAATGACACCACAAAATATCCCGCCTCGATTACTGCAACTCCCTCCTCACTGGTCTACCGTTACACAGGCTATCCCCCCTTCAGTCTATTATGGATGCTGCTGCTAGACTCATACACCTTACCAACCAATCAGCGACTGCTGCCCCTCTCTGCCAATCCCTCCACTGGCTTCCACTAACCCAACGTATAAAATTCAAAATACTAGCCACAGCTTACAAAGCCAGCCACAACACTGCCCCTAGCTACATCACCAACCTCATCCACAGATAACGCCCAAATCGCCCACTCCGCTCCTCCCATGATATCCTCCTCTCTAGCTCCCTCATCAACTCCTCCCACGCTCACCACCAGGACTTCTCCAGAGCCTCTCCCATCCTCTGGAACTCCCTACCACAGCATGTCCGGTCAGCCCCCACCCTGTCTGCCTTTAGGCGATCTTTGCAAACTCACTTCTTCAGGGAAGCCTACCCCACCTCCACCTAAGAACTGTACTTGAATCACCTCCGCCAGATCATCCCCCGCAGCTATCACCTTTTGTATCACCTCCCCCTTCCTTAAGATTGTAAGCTCCACGAGCCGGGCCCTCCTATTTCTTCTGTACTGAAATGTATTGTAATTGTATTGTCTCCCTTATATTGTAAAGTGCTGCGCAAACTGTTGGCGCTATATAAATCCTGTATAATAATGATAATAATAGAGCCTCCCCTAATGTGAAAGTACCAATTGCTAAGTCCAAACACTCACACGAAAGAGGAAGTGTCATCATGGCTCTCTCCAGTGTTAAATGCCAACACTGGGGATTTTGGTGCTGACTGCGATAGAGGAAAAAGTGACAGAGAAATGTTGGGAAGATTATCACTGGGTTGGGAGAAGAGTGTGGACTCTTCACATATACACAGTTCAAATATATCTGATACCATCAATACAGGAATATTGTTTCCTCCCACTGATACCAACAATGCCACTGTCACTTGCATTTTTCCTCGGCCCCAGTTAGCCCCATATTATTGGAGCAGACACAGCTCAGCTATTAAAACTCTTCAGTTTGCAACAGTGTCCAAAGTAAGGCGCAAAATTTGACACAATATCAGCACTGTGCACATAACTATTCTTTCTCTTTTGGCAGAGTACATTGCATGCACCAATGCATAACCCCAAACCCCTTCTGCACCCCCAGTCTCAGGCCCACTGACTTCTAAAAGTTCCCATGTATGCTTATAACCAATGAGCTGGATCACGGATCATAACACAGTCAGATGAGCAGAATAAATAACTCTGCCTTCCTGACACATGATCTCTGAGCCAGATATCCCCAGTGAGAAAACAAGAGATGAGAGTGGAGAGGAATGAAAAAGAAAGACAAGAGAAACACACAAATGAATAAATGAGAGTCTGATGGAAGAAGAGGAGGAGACACAAACACGCTGAATGGGAATGGAGCTCAGCAATACTGCTGTACTCCAGAACTGACCAGTGCAGATGTCTGTCCTTCAGCCCATTAAATAAACTTCCTGGGTTGCTATTAGCCCCACCCTCTAATGCATTTGTTGGGGGGTACATTTTATGTAACTGGGTAAGGGGAATGCAGGTGAAGGTACTCCAAGGGGTGCACAAGTGGTCAAGTAAGCCAAGTACATCAGTGGCCAAGTACACCAAGGGATACACAAGTAAAAAAAAGGTTGGGACCCTATGGTTTAAAGCAGTGGTTTTTAACTTCCCCAGGACATTTAGAGGTAGGCAAAAACAAAAGAATAATGGTGGAAAAGTGATGTACACAGGGGGTGTGAAGCTCACAATGTTTACAATGTTTTCTGTAACTGTAAACAGAGTGCTGCTTTGACATTTATGCAGGCCATGCATGGTTCAAATTCTGAAATATTTTCGTACGAAAATCAGACCTCAGAATAATTGGCCAACTTTTCGCTCTGTTAGTGGGGCAATGGCATCAGCCGATTTTCGTGGTTCCTCCCCATTTAGTTTTCCGGGCATGCTGGAAAATTTGTGAGAAACTACCGATTTTAGAAATCATTGATGGCACCATCGGTTTACGGAACGAACGTTTCAAATTTCAGACGAAAAATTGTTCGGAATTCGAGGCCATACATGGTTTGAATTCCAAATGATTTTCGTACGAAGATTGGACCTAAGAAGTCACAGCACACTGTCACACGCTTGGCAAGTGCCCACCTTCCTCCTCGAGTCTCTGCAACACCGCACACCAGGGCCACCTTGTGCACTACAGTACTCTACATAACAATGGACCGATTTGCTGCAGAACTCTGAGGGGGGGGGCTCTTCATAAAAAAGTCTCATGGTGCCTGAGTGCCTATTGCATCTACTGGCACACCACTGTGTGACCGCAGCACTACCATACCATTCTGCCTGGTTTCCGCCAGAGCCAGACACCTAGTGCCCTTCTAAAAGGCACATATCCTGGCCCAATACACCCTGGGCTGAGAGAGTCTGGAGGCTGATGAAATCCTGGAGAGGAGTCAAGAATGAGAATGAGTTCTTACTGGAGTTCATAAGTAACATCACACTGTGAATCTGTGATTCAGCCCCAGTTCACACCAAATCCATTTGTCATGCGATTTGACAGTTCAAAATCACAGAACAGGTCGCACCCTATTTTGCCTATGGAACCGTTCAAATTGATGCAACAACTGCAGGTTTCTGCACTATTTTTGACAATTTCATGTGCGATTTGCATTGACATCAGTGCATGAAGTCGTACAGATGTTGGCAAGCCGCGTATGAAATCACACTGACCAGCTGAAGTAGCAAGATTTCAAAGCCACATTCGGTGTGAGCCAGGGTTCAAGACAATAAATTGGCCTATTATTCCACTGCTTTTTAATTCTATTATTGGACCATTTATTTACCGTTACAAAACATAAATGTGAAATAAACTATATTCATTACAAACATTTTGCTAATATGAAGAATACAATTTATGGAAATAGGATGCCAATGGGTACAATTTACAGAAATGGGCAAAAGATAAAAGGATAGGATCGAAAGTAATAAGCAATCCTCCAGACAATGAAAAATTTGTTTCAAGCATGTCCTACCGTTCATTTAGAACACCATAAAAACAAAGTATAAAAAAAACGGGAATACAAGGATTTACAGCTAGAGCTAATAACAAGGAGAAACATTTAATAAGGTCTACAAATAATCCTGGGGAGTTGGGGCGTGCTTGCAAAACACACAACTAGCAAATGTACGCACATAATCTACAAAAAAGCATACAGGGGCCATTGCATATTATGTGTGCCTGAGGTAAACGATCTACACTTTAGTTTTCAGTATAATTTAATTTTCATCTGGGAAGGTTTTAAAATCGAAACATAAATTCATTTTGAAAAAGTGGAAACACTACCGCAAGCAATTATAAAGAAAAAAAAAAAGCAATGCAAAAAGGAATATGTCAGTAGATTGTAGGAAAATATATATAATTAGAAAATGTTTGCCCATGTTTTACAAAGTACAAGTAATTACTATAAACAATTGTGCATAAATTATGGTAAATGATAGATACTGCAGTCTGGAGGATCATCTAAATATACTTTTGAGCAATAAACAGGACAATTTTAAAGTTATGACAAACATCCCAGAACAGTACATACCAGCACATGACATTTAGCATGATTTAAAAGTTTTATGCATATTGTGCCTGCAACCCTTTCACTGCCACCTTACATCAGCTGAATTCTCCTTCTGTAATACATTTATAGTCACTTCATGACCGTGAATCTAAACAGAAGTGTTCCCTAGACTCCTCCCTGAAAGCTACTTACTAGGGGAGAAAGCACATGATGTCTATGTTTTTGTGTGTTTGCATGTTTTTCAGGTGCTCCCATTGAAGTCTATTGGGGTCCAAAAAACTTGAGCTTTTTCAAGCTATAAGCCTCTAGTGATACTATGCATTGGTGTGAACAGGCACAATTGAAAAGCATAGGATTTTGAATGTTGAGCATTTTGGAGCTTTGAGCTTCAAAGCGAGGTGTGAATGGGGTCTTAAAGCAGGTTTAGCCATATTTTGTCTAATCGGATCCTGAACCCACAAATGCAGCTAAACTAACCACACCTAAACACAGAAAAACAGACAGTGTATGTAGTGACAGAGCAGTCAGTGAGCAGTATTTAGTGGCAGGGCAGTCAGTGAGCAGTATTGAGTGGCAGGGAAGCCAGCGAGCAGTATGTAGTGGCTGTATGGTCAGCGAGCAGTATGTAGTGCCAGGGCGGTCAGCGAGCAGTATGTAGTGCCAGGGCGGTCAGCGAGCAGTATGTAGTGCCAGGGCGGTCAGCGAGCAGTATGTAGTGGCTGGGCGGTCAGTGAGCAGTATGTAGGGGCTGTATGGTCAGTAAGCAGTATGTAGTGGCTGGGTAGTCAGTGACCAGTAAGTAGTGGCAGGGCAATCAGTGAACAGTAAGTAGTGGCAGGGCAATCAGTGAGCAGTATGTAATGGTTGGGCCATCAGTGAGCAGTATGTAGTGGCTGTATGGTCAGTAAGCAGTATGTAGTGGCTGTATGGTCAGTAAGCAGTATGTAGTGGCTGTATGGTCAGTAAGCCGTATGTAGTGGCTGTATGGTCAGTAAGCAGTATGTAGTGGCTGTATGGTCAGTAAGCAGTATGTAGTGGCTGGGTAGTCAGTGACCAGTAAGTAGTGGCAGGGCAGTCAGTGAACAGTAAGTAGTGGCAGGACAGTCAGTGAACAGTATGTAGTGGCAGGACAGTCAGTGAACAGTATGTAGTGGTTGGGCCATCAGTGAGCAGTATGTAGTGGCTGGGCAATCAGTGAGCAGTATGTAGTGGCTGGGCAATCAGTGAGCAGTATGTACTGGCTGGGCAATCAGTGAGCAGTATGTACTGGCTGGGCAATCAGTGAGCAGTATGTAGTGGCTGGACAATCAGTGAGCAGTATGTAGCGGCAGGGCAGTCCGTGAGCAGTATGTAGTGGCAGGGAAGTCAGTGAGCAGTATGTAGTGGCAGGACGATCAGTGAGCAGTATGTAGTGGCAGGACGATCAGTGAGCAGTATGTAGTGGCAGGGCGGTAAGAGAGCAGTATGCAGTGGCAGGGCAGTCAGTGAGCAGTTTGTAGTTGCAGTCAATGAGCAGATGCATTGAATTCCTGCTGGAGAAGCTCCCCATCAGCCACTTACCCCACCACTTGTGATGAAAGACTTGCAGGGTTATTTCTTCTCCATCTTCAGCTGCTGTATCAGCCATAGCAGCCACCTGTCCCAGAAAGGGAGGAGGAAAGGAGGGGGCCACACCCCTGGTCCTGCCTCCCATCTCTGTCTGCAAGGAGAGAAGCTGCTGAGAACCACCTGGCTTCCAGCATACTTCTAGGATACTGTACACAAGGCACAAAGAGGAGAAATCCCATATGAACTCTGGAGAGTAGAGAGAACCACGGGCAGCCCCTGCCCACTTGATCCAAGATGAAGCAATGTTACTGGCTATGATTAATGCCCACACAGGGAAAAATATGTGAGGGCAGAGGTCATTATGTATACTTATATCTTTCTCTCAATAAAGCATTACATATTACTCTGGCAGAGAGTGCCGGCATTACATGTTATTACTGAAGATTTGGCTGACAGGAGCTTCCGTACACCACCCCTTACACCCAAAGCAGGCTGAGTTGAGCAGGGGATGTGTGTTTTCCTAGCAATGTAACTATGTAATAAAATTCATACCTAAACTCCAGTTTTAAAAAAAAATAACTGCTTTTCATACAGGGCATTTTTTTTCCACGCACGTTAAAATCTGCATTTTTGCTAGAAAATCCATAGAACCCCAAACAATTCTAAATTTCCTAAAAGAAAAAGCCCTGTAGAATAAAATGATAGTTGTTCAATTTTTGTATGTTTCACGATATTAGTGCAACTATTTATCACACAATATAATACCCATTTTTTTTAAATATAAAAGATGGGGCTGTGTTGAGTAAATAGATACCAGACATGTCAAGACTCAAATTGCATGTGATGGTGAAAAACTACGATACCCAAATCTATCCATAAGCAACATTTTAAAGGCCTTTACAGGTTATCAAATTAGAGTTAACTATGAATTATGGTCCTAGAATTATTGATCTCACTCCAATGTTTGCAGTGAAACGACAAATATATGGAGCAATTGCTGTTTATATATATGTTCATGCCTTATGCTCCCTCATGTGCACGGATGACGGGTTCTTTAACATCTCCTATTTATTGTGTTATAATGTAATTTTTTTACACTTTTTTAATTTAACTTTATTGCGATCACAATGTAATAGCATGGATAGGTAACAGGTCTTCTTTACTGAAACATCGGAAGTTTATTGTAATTATTATGTCATGCACAGATCATACTTAATTAGCTGCTTTCCGAGCCACAGTAGCCGGGGAATGAATTAAATGAAACCAAAGTGACTAAATGCTCGTCGCTTCTGGGTTCAATCGTCACAGACAAGATCGGGGAACAGACGATCCTCGATCTAACCTTGTTCAGCATTCTAAGGTGACCTGCTGCCGGTGGCAGTGGGGGCACTCATTCTCGGTACCATAAAGCACTAAAAAAAAAACAATCACAGGCTTAAAAAAAAAAAACAGTACCAAGCTTGTTTTAAAGTGTTATTAAACCACAACAGTAAAATCAGTCTATATTTGCAGTAAAGCATGCTTGTAACTAGCTGTGGAACTTAAGGGGGTTAATCCTCTGCATTGTGTAAAAAAGGATGTTTGATCCTGTCTTCTCTGATCCTCCACTTCTTCCATGTTCCCCATTTCATCTCTTGATAGAGCCTCGGGGAAACTCTGCACATGCTTAGTTTGGTATGTACTGCTAAAGAGTTTTTTTTTTCTTGGGTGGGTGCATGTGGTCAGCACCGGGCCAATCAGCGCTGTCCAGACAGAGGGTTAGGGGTTATGCAATCTCATGGTGCAGTTAGAGAGGAGAATGAAAACTCCTCCTACAAGCTTTACCCAGTGCGCAGCTGGATATTGACAGAAATCACTAGACTGCTATATACTGCTGATGAGAAAAGGTATTTAGCAGATATTTACTAAAATAATTTCATTTCCATATTGTGTGTACTGTGGGAGACCAGATATAGTGAATGCAGGGTCCTAGGTTTAGAACACTTTAAGCTTAAGTTTATAAACGGCCTTATGGACATCAAGTGGTTATTCGATGGCCCTCATTGCAGCTTGTACACAATCTGATTGGAGTATACCTTTAAACACAACTTTAACCTTTGATAATGAAATGCTGAAAGCTATCTGGTTAGGCGTGTAAGTTTTTATAAAGCTTCTAATGACATGGAGTGAAACAGAACTAAGAGTTCTGTTCCTTGGGTAATTAACTTCAGGAACAGTCTGTGTCTATTTTTATTTCATGCTATGAAAACTCTGCATACAATATTACTTTTATTAATATCTTAGGTTATTGGATTTTCCTTCTCACTGACTTCAGTGAAAGCTTTTTCATTCCTTTTACATGTAGTTCTCTGCCTGGAGCCAATTGGCAATATAAATCTCTAAGGCTTAAATAGCTTTAGTCCTCCTCCCTCCTCTACACCGTTAGAGTAAATGGATTTTGAATGCAATGGGGTATTTTGTTAAAAGCTTGAAAATCTCTGCTTGTACTTTCCATGTTGATCTACTTTATTAAAGCGCTCTATCAATACTTAAACAACAAAGGCTGAATGTAAAACAATATTTCGATTTCCACGCAAATACGCACTGATACTGACAATATACCACACAGCAACAGTTTACCAATATCTGTGTAGTAAGAAGGTCTGCATGCACAGTGTAATTTGAGAACTCTGGTTAAGTAGTATCTTACATTCGTTCACGTTCATACAAGCTTTGCTCTCTGAAAGGAGATCTGCGTTTGTATGACTCTTCATATCGCATTTGACGGGCGGTGAGGAGGCAATGTATTGCCTCTTCACCACCTGCTTTAATCCCCTGAACCCAACACTGGTGTATCACAACTGAGTGCATTGCACGCGGTTGCAGGACACTTGCAGAGCAGCCCCATTCACCTGCATGGATCATGTTTGGCAGGCGTTATAACCAGTAAAAGTGATAGGCAATGTAAAATCCTGTAAACACCCCCCCACACCACCACCTCAGCAGCTAAAGTTAGCATAGCGGATGGGGGTGGGGTTGGGGCAGAAAAAACACGGCTCAACTGCAGGGTTTTACACCCCCCCAACAACTGATGCGAATCAGCCCTTAAAGCAGAACTCCTTTTACATTTTTTTTTTTTGCATGGATCAGCTGTTCGTATTTTTATAGGGGTGAGGTCTAAGCTCATACTCACGGTCCTGCAGTGGAGTGCGCATTGAGCGTGCTGATATCAAAAACAGTCAATATCCAAGACCACTGGACCGTTGGGGGTGGGGGGCAGGAGCCAAAAAAAACGGTCTTTTGCGGGGAGGATCAGTGGGTCAGGTGAGCATATCTTCAGTGTCCTCTCCCCTAGAACAAAACGAACATTTAACCAGTGCAGTGCTGGCACAGCCCCACTGCATGGGTACAAAAAAAATCCCCAGATTTCTGCTTTGAAGTTTTTTGCCAGCTTTTCTGGTCTGATAGATATAAAAGTAAATCTGATCATGTCAGGCCAGCTTTACCAAAATCTCCTTATAGCAATATGTCAATGTGTGTTTTTCAGTCAAATGCATCCTTCTTATCCCTTCCTCCTAGCCCTCAATTTAGTATTTTTCTAAGTAAACATGTGAAGTTTTAAACAGTGTACATAACAATATAAACCCGTCAGATCTGTACTGGTGTTTGTCCATCAAAATGATGCCCTGTGCTGAGAGAACCTTAATCCATTATCTCTTCTGACAGCTAGGAGATCACAGCACCGAATGCTCCTACCTGTGAGTCTGCACTGACAGCTTCTGATGTCTATTAATGATTGGGAACAACATTGATGCCTTCCTGATCATTAGACATGCAGCTATGTTGATAAATAGCTGTGAGTGGCACTAAATGCGCACAGAGGAAAAAATACAATTTTTCTAAACAGATTGTAGAGTGAAAAAAATATATAATGTAAAAAAATTTGTTTTCCAAGTTTTTTTGTATTGTTGTCAGCCTATAATAATACATTTGAATGGGTAAATACCAAAACATTGTACCGAATAAAAGTCTTATACTGCATGTTGCTAGAAATCAAGAGACATTAACAATTTTGTTCTAGGCATCAATGACCTGAACAAAAGGGAAAGCTGTGATGATACCAATCTGGGAGCTGCCGGTACTGACTTCTTTAAGGAGCAGGTTCCAGGGCTGAAGTTGGAGTTACAAATTTTCACTGTGTGCATGCTTTATCCTCACCAGTGATTTAGGGAGACCAGGAGCAGGATGACCACACTGGAGCCTGCAACATGAAAGGCTTAGTTCACATTTACCAAAATACTACCTATTCAGATAAATGGCTCTGGCAGATAAAAACAAACTGTGCAGCTTTGAATAAAGTTGACTAATGCATTTGCTATAAGTGTAGGCCATTTATGTATATTCTGAAGCCTGGTCAAACTTCTCCCAGAGATCGCATAGATCACTCCTGCCTTGTTACTAGGATATTGCTAAGACACTCCCAGCCATTATTGCTTACCCCCACAATCACAGGAGCAAGCTCTCAACTCCAACTGTACATTGGGGCCACTGCCTGTCGCAGCATCGTTGAGCTCAGAGGTACTGCAACAGGGAAGAGGAAGCCTACGCACGGGGGTTTAAATTGGCTGGTAGTGTCTATACAATATCCTAGGAACAAGGCAGGGCAAGATGAGGTCATCCCTAGGAGTTTCTTTGCAAATTTTTTTAAACTGGTCAAAGCCGCACAGTTTGTTCTTACAGACACCCCTTACCCGCCGAGGCAGTTTTTTGAGGTACTAACAATTTACAAACATCAGCAGAGGCAGCTACTGTTTGTATATTCACAGAATCACTTTGTTATCACAGGATTACAATGCAAAATAGTACGTCCAGCACATCTGAATTGTATAAAAGCAATCTTATAGACTGGGATTTTCCTTCAAACATGAAAGTGATATTATACAACATCCATAAACCTACTTCTTCTCTGCCTCTCCAGGGGAGAGCGATGTGGCCACAGAACTTCCTGGTTGTGACACATAGAAAAGCTGCTGTTCATTCCTGGTCGGAGCAATCTTACACTCATGCTCATGGCCCCAAATAACCAGATCCAAAAATTCATCCAGGAATTGCTCAGGGATGTAATTGGTGGCTCCATGTTTACTCCTAAAAAACAAACAGCAAAGAGGTTTAAACCAACACCAGAGAAATAGTTTATTTCTCTTGATAATCTCACTGTCTAAACCTAAAGTAGAACCCTGATGGAGACCCCTTTCTATAAAAACATGTAAAAGCAGGTACTGCAAATGGTTTATTCTGATTGGACAAGGTGGAGAGTGTGACATCACCACCCTGCCTCTCCACCTCGTCCAAACAGAGAGCGCTTTGCATTCATTCAGAACAAGGAAAACATTCTCTTAATGATGCCAGTGGCGAGTGGCCTACCTCCTGTGTTCAGAATGCAACAAGGCAGCCAGCCACTTTGCACAGGACCATGAAGCAAGTGGAGATCATTGGAGTAGCGGCATTTACTAAAGTCATTTCCAGCTTCCAGAGGCATCAGCTAGGTATGGTATACACATAGTTACATTGGCCCAAGCTGGACCAGTGTAGCTATGTATAAAATATCTATCCCTGGAATAAGTCTGCTGAGCTCTATTTCAATTTGAGGTGGAAGGTGCACTTGGTTGGAAGATGCATATTATATATAAGTAGCCCTACTTTACAACATAGGGGGCCTATACTGTTATCAATTCTTTACATTTGGAAGAATTGTTATTTATGGATTAGCATCCCGAAGTTTACATTCTAAGAGCATGCTCACTGCACACTCTTATCACAGAAACTGAGTTGTCAAAGATGGCTCTCGATCCAGACTAAAGATCAATAGATGGCAGGAACAGGATCCAATCAAGTGGCCACTGTGACAGTGTTCAAATGATTGCCATTCTTCCCACCCCCAGGTGTTCCAAACTATTTAAAAGGACACAGGAGCGGGAAGGAGATAAAGTGGTTGTAAACCCTCTTATATACCCAGTGAAGTGAATAGCATCCGATGACACACAGAGGTGAAAGACAAATCCCCCTACGTAAGTTTGACTTGTATATTTGTAGTCTTCACTTTTGTACATCCCTTTAAAAGTGCTGATTTTAAGTAAACTTTCTGCTCACAGAAGAAGGGGCAGAGAGCTGCAGTTAGAGCTGAGTGGAAGAAAAGGAACACAAACCCCCTCCACACAGCACACAGGAGCTATGTTCTAAATAGACAAGCTGTGTGCGGAGCTCTCTCCACCCCCCCTTCGGAATGAAGCACTAGAGAGAAAGGACACTTAGAGCTTTGGAGAGTGACAAGTAAACACTACAGATAGCTGTGCTCTGTTCAGATTTCATGACTGAGGTTTACAGTCACTTTAAAAAAACACTTCTATATATTATGGACTACAGAAAACATTACTGCAAAATCCAATAACCTTCTGCTTATGCTGTCATTTAAACACTCTTATTCTAGGGCTACTAATTTTTTTTTCAATTCTTCAAAATGAAAGCCAAATGAAAAACTCTATACAGCGGATGTTTTCAGAGCTTACATACTATATATTACAAATCTAGCAACACATCTTCCTTTACCAGTCTCAGGCGGTTAGTCGTGTTCTCAATGAAAAATGTTTTGTGATGACCCATTTGTTACTCTTTAAAGGTCACTTTAGTACCCCCAACATAAGTTAGTATGCTGTACAAGAGTATGCAGTACACTTTCTGACCTTATCTCATCCAGCTACTTTGCGCTTTTTCTTTCACTGACATCTTCTTTTTCTAGTACAAGCAGGAAGAGGTGTCTACAGAAAGTGCTTCTGGTAAACAGTTCTTAGTATAGCTAAAATGCACTTTTTTAAAACACATACAGGTGATATATACATATAAAAATGCAGTGCTGTAAAATGATCAAATCATGCAAATCAACACAATAGTAGTCCTGAAAAGGTGCTCATTAATTCCCAGTGCCAATGGAAAGAATGCAAACTAACCAGAAGCGCATTTAAAATACGCATGTGTGTAAGAAATCCTGGAGATTCCCCTCTCTCCCTCTGGTCAGAAAATGGATATGTGCTGAAATGGATGACGATAACGCCCTCTTGTGGGAAAACAAAATCCTGCAGGTCAGGAAGCTCCCAGGATAGGATATTCCTCTTCAATGGAACCAGGGCTGGGATTGAAATCACTCTGTGGCTGTGAAATTGGGAGAAAGACCCCTCACAGAGGACACAGAGAGATACTCATAATGTAGTATATTACTTCAATTTATTTAAAAAAAACAAGTAAAACATATAATCAAGGACCCTTGCTCTACCTCAGAAGAAGTGCGTGCGCACGAAACGCGTCAGTGGGAGCCTGTGGACGTCGTTGCCACTACGCCACCGGTGCCATGTGGAGGCCCGGCGGCCACCTATAATTTTAAGAGGGTCAGTGGGTCACTTTCACTTGCCTTGATTATATGTTTTACTTGTTTTTTTTAAATAAATTGAAGTAATATACTACACTATGAGTATCTCTCTGTGTCCTCTGTGAAGGGTCTTTCTCCCAATTTCACAGCCACAGAGTGATTTCAATCCCAGCCCTGGTTCCATTGAAGAGGAATATCCTATCCTGGGAGCTTCCTGACCTGCAGGATTTCGTTTTCCCACAGGAGGGCGTTATCGTCATCCATTTCAGCACATATCCATTTTCTGACCAGAGGGAGAGAGGGGAATCTCCAGGATTTCTTACACACATGCGTATTTTAAATGCGCCTCTGGTTAGTTTGCATTCTTTCCATTGGCGCTGGGAATTAATGAGCACCTTTTCAGGACTACTATTGTGTTGATTTGCATGATTTGATCATTTTACAGCGCTGCATTTTTATATGTATATGTTTTACTGAGGATTTTTATACGCGTTTATCCTGGATGTTCAGCTGCTGTTTCTTTGAGAGCGCTCACTGTGTGTCCTTTACCTATACACATACAGGTGATACACATCATTGAGATGTACATTTCAAGGAAATATAATATAATATGTGGGACGCATGGTAGGCATGTTGTTTACTAAGTTGTGCGAACATATTAGGAATATCCTCAGAGGGTTTCCTAATCATAGTTTGTCCAAACACTATGCGTAATGCCACAATAAAAATCCAGATGGTACCTTGTTCATTGCCATTGATAGATATATACCAAATTGGAGAAGCAATCATGTGAGACGGGAAATCTCGAAACTGGAAACTTTATGGATATATTCTCTTGGGTCATATGTCCCTTTTGGTCTTAACATTGAGTGGGATGTAAACGCCTTTATTAATAACAGCTGATTTTATTTTGTAGAGGTAATAGTGTTTGATTTGTTTGATTTTTATTATTTTTTTATCGTGATAATTATGGTTTTATTTGCATTTCTTGTCATTTATACTTGTAACACAAGATGGCACTGTCCCTGATTTTTATCTAATTATTGTTATGGATGTTTTATATAATTTTTTTGAAGATTAAGATTCCGCCTGATTTAATTTTAATTTGTGCAGACTGACTCTGTGAGAGGATCTTTCGGTATTCAAGCATTAGTAAACTTTGCATGTGACCCGTGGTAACTCCGATCTTTTACACTCCCCACTGGGGTTTGCGTTTCCTGTTGGTGGAACACACCTCAGTGTGAGGAAGTGTTCCATTTAATTCCATTTAGCTTTATCTCCTGTTTGAGGTTGCGCTCCCAGTCAATGGAAAGCTCTTCAATGAGGGGGAATGTCCCTCCTAGTCCTATATATATTGAGCGATGAGTTGTGCTGGCCATGCCCGCCGTCTTTTGATGACGAAATACGTAGGGTGAAGCCATGCCGTGTGATGTCATTGAGCTCTGTAGGGACAGTGGCCATCTTGTTGGTTTGAAACCTACTACAATGTTACTGTTATGCTGTTTCAAATGCTTGCTATGTAAGTGCAATTTGAACAAATTGTTTGGAGCAATTAACTTACTACACTATGAGCTGGTAATTCTTCTTTTCATGTGGTGTTGTGGTTGCCTGAAGGGAAGTTTGCTATCTAAAGCTTTATTTGGAGAAATTTCCCACATTTCTCTGTGAGTGTTTTCCATACAAGACCAGGATGCATTACCTGCTGGATTTATTACACTGCTCATTTTGGCTGACCTGCTGGGCAGTCAGTTTTTCTGGTAAGAGGCCAATTTATTTGGGTGGAAGGTGACTGTCTACACTTTGGATTGGAACTCTCTTTCCTACGCGCCATGTTCTGTTTTCATATATGGGAATCCCACATGGACTTTGTTGTCACTTATGTATATTTATTGCCATTTTTGTGAATGGGAGATTTTATGTTCAATTAGCGCTGCAATTTTTTTATCTTATGAAGGAAATCTCATTGTCAAAACAAAGCATAAACTGCACAGAGAACTATCAAATTATTCATTATCACGCAGCCAGAAATCGACAGTGTACATTTAGGTCTCATACACACAGAGCATATAAATGCTGTTACAGGAGTTTTTTTTTTTTTTCAGCCTGTAAAAGCACCTCTATGTAAGCCTACGTGTCAATGCACACATAGGCATTTACAGGCATATTAGAAAAGGAGCGTTTACAGTCAGAAAAAAAAACACCAAAGAAGCATTTAGGAGAGGAGCTGAATAGCAAATGAAAACCTGCACGTCTAAACGCATTTAGGCACACCTAGATTAATGCATTCCAAAGGGCAGAATAAACTAATATTCTGGCCAATACAATGAACTAGCGCTTACACGCTAGATGTACATAAATGTGAGTGTAGTATGTAGCATGAGGCCTAATACATCCCCATGTATGTATGTATGTATGTATATATATGATGGTGCTGACCAATTAAAGGCCCTCTGGCCCATACTGTCATCCATGCACAGAGAGTAGAAAAAGCAACAGGGATTTCAAATCCTCAGACCTGTGAAGTGGATTTTGCTTCCGTGACAGTATGGGATCAGGAAGGTTTCCCACACTGCTCCCGTGTGAATTCAGGCTATGACAAGCCTTGGTTCACACAGCACCAGTGGGGAAACCGCATCCGATTTAGACAGGAATCCCACCACATTCCTGTTCAAATTGCATGCTATTCTTTGTGGTGCAATTTGCGTCCATACACTTCGTATGGACGCAAATAGCACCACAAAGTATCGGTTTCGGGTATTGGGAGCATTTTTACTCATGAAAATACTCAGTATCGGCACCGATACCGGTATCAGTGTATCCCTAGATATAACCATATTGCGATAAGCACCTCTAGCCAGATTTCTTTAATCAGCTCTGGTAGAACAGCATCCATTAAAGCTGCAGTTTAGTTAAAGCAGTTTTTATTAAACCCCAAAGCAAACATTATATTGCAGCAAACTAATTCTTAGAAGTTATGGCTGTATTAGTTTCCTTTTTTTAAGCTTTCTTTCTTCTATTTTCATCTGGTGTACTGACCAGTAAGTCTCAAGCTCTCCAGCAGAATGTATCAGTTTACATGGATGAGAAAAAGCACTGAACACTTGCAGGGATGATTAGAATGATCACTTTTTATTTATTCGTGGAAAACCTTTATCCCAAAAAGAAAAAAATGTTATTGTAGCTGATTATAAATTGTGAGCTTTAGTTTGGCTTGTTATTGTTATCTAAATCTGCTAAATACATTTAATACCACCCCACCCCCCCAGCCTGCAGCTATCTGCTGTGCCCTCCTGTGCTCATTGCTCCAGAGTTGTGTCTCACTAATACTGGAGGTGTGTTACTGGCCAGATCACAAAGTGAAAACAGAGGGGGAAAAAAAAAGAACAAAGAAAAAAAGCTGATGCAGCCACCGCATCTAATGATTGGTAAGCTTCATTATATTACATTTTTGGTTTGGGGTTTAATACCACTTTAAAAAGAAATGTAACATAGCACAGCAAAGGCACAAAGGTGGAAACAATTCTTGATAACTCCTTTCGCCCCTATATCTTTAACAGGTCTGCTACAAAATGAGTGCAATGTCAGTCTAAGTATACTGGGCAGATATCTGCACGATATGTCATGCTTGTGACTGTAATGTTTTCTATCAAATATGAGCAAGTTAAGCAGTGCAATGTTCTACTCAAGATAATAAGTAAAAGTCAATTGAACACTTTCTTCAAAGCACTATAACAGCTTGGCTCAATATTTCAGGTTAATGGAAGTGGATGTGGGAGGAAATTATGATAACAGGATGCTTTTAATGATGGCAACAGATCCGTGTTAAGAAAAATTAATAATAGGGCCTATGGTCAAAATTATATAACTTACTAATAGTGTACCAGCTGCAAAAAATCACCATATATAAAGTGTACCAATAAATAAATAATTTGCGCTAGTAAATGTGTATAAATATATAAATATATATAAAGAAATCATCAAATCATAAGTCCAGAAAAAAATATATATATGCCAATACCACAAAAAAAATATATAAAAAAACTTTTAAGTGCAAAAAACTTTTGTGCAAAAAAAGTGTCTAAATATGAAAAATTTCACCAAAAAACCTTGATAATATAATGGCAGATCATCCATAAATATATCTTCAGAAACGGAAACTCTGCAACACACCGATCCTCATCGATCGAAATAACAGGATGAAAAACTTTGTAGTTAATCGAAAATCCACTTCTCCAATAGATAAAGGACCACCTTCAAACGTATCCATGGGGGGAAATGCCAAGCACTCGAGAGAAACAGAAAGACTTCATGGTGCAATATTATAAAAACCAATTCCTTTATTAGGTACTCATTGCACTTACTCAAGAGGTGTCCCAGCCGACACCAGCATCAACAGCATAACAGCAATCACATAAACGAGCCTGGCTACTCAGCACATGCGCAGTAGCTGGCAGCCAAAAACATAATGACGTCACATCAATCAAGCTCCGCCCTACGCGTTTCGTCATCGACGTCCTCACGGAGCGGATAGATGTGAGACGTCTCAACCTCCTTAAATATTCACTCACAGGAAACGAACAGCTGACATCAATGGGGAATCAAGCAAAGCAAGCCGCCCCACAGATGACAGGAGTCCACAAAGGATATACAATGTATCCAATATATTTGCCATCACAAGCAAAAAAACTTTAAAACAAGAGAACAAAAATAAAATAAAAAGAAATTTAAATAAAACACTAATGATAAATAAATTAAATAAATACATTAACGGGCCAGCACCCTCTAAGACTGTGTTTCAAAAAGGGAACTTAAAGGGCCAGTAACACTTTAAACACAAATAAAGGGGAACTCTAGTAATAATACAAAAATAATGCAAAAATTGTACAAAAAGCATACAATCTCCCATATATCATCTTTAAACAGTTGCCTATATAAAAATATACTTAAAATAACATAAAAATTAAAAATTTGTGAGAAAACAATTCAAATCTATATCGACATTTAACCCAAATGGTTGCAAGGAATTTAGTTCATAAATCCAAAACGTCTCTTTTTTGGAAATCTCATTAACCAAATCCGAGCCCCTCCAATGGGGTTTTACCATCTCGATCCCATAAAAGGTAAGTAAGCTCGGATCACAATTATGTACCAATTTGAAATGTTTGGATACACTATGTTTATCAAATCCTTTTACTATGTTTCTTATATGTTCGCCTATTCTTGTTTTTAAACATCTCCCAGTTCTCCCAATATATCTCAAATGACATGGACATTCTAAAACATAAATCACATGTGTAGAATTGCATGTAATCAGGGATTTAATATCATATTCTTTTTTGGAAAGTGAGGAGCAGAATGACTTTCTTTTTTTATTATTACCAACTTTTACAGTCCTACAAACTTTACACTTCCTACAAGGAAAAAAACCATTTAAATTTGGAAACAGATCGAACTTTTTTGGGGGTTCGATGACATTGCGAGCCAGTTTCATCCTAAGAGACTTATTTTTCTTATAAATGAATTTAGGAGTTTTAGATAAGAATTTATTTAGTATATCATCTTTTAACAAAATGGGCCAATATTTTTTAAAAATTCGTTCAATATTTTTGTATTGCATATTATAGTTAGTAATAAAGGGTACATTATTTTCAAATCCCAAATGAGCCTTTCTATTTCCAAGAAACGTCTCCCTATCTTTAATACTAATCGAATTTCTCTCTTTAATCAAAAAGGTCTTATCATACCCTTTCTCTATAAATCTTTCAATTAACACCTCAGATTGATCGAAAAAATCTTTGTTAGCGCTACAATTTCTTTTTAATCTGGTAAACTGACTTTTTGGAGTGCTATATAACCAATTTGGATGATGTCCACTAGAAATAGGTATATAGCTGTTTTTGTCCACTTCCTTGAAGTAAGTTTTGGTACAAATTTGGCCATTATCTTTATATAGGACCAGATCCAAAAAATTAATTTGCTCAAAATCACTCATAACAGTGAATCTCAATCCATAGCGGTTCATATAAATATATTCCATAAAGGAATCGAGCTTTTCTCTGGATCCATCCCATACCATTATAATGTCATCAATATACCTCTTGTATAGCGCCATCTCTGGCCATTTATTGAAAATACTTTCTTCCTCCCATTTATCCATTACCAGATTTGCCACACTGGGAGCATACTTAGCTCCCATGGCAACACCCTTACATTGCTGAAAAAAAGTGTTGTTGTACCAAAAGAAATTGTTATTCATCGCAAATTCAAGTAATTCAACAACAAATTTCCTCTGCGATCTTTTCAGGAGTGATTTATGTTTAAGGGCCCATTTTACCGCATTAATTCCATCATTTTGATCGATGTTAGTATATAAAGATTCTACATCTATAGTAACCAACATACAATTATCAACATTATGTAATTCTTTAAGGATGTTAATAAGATGTCCACCATCTCTCAGAAAAGCCCTATTTGTCATAACAATGTTTTTCAGAAAAGTATCAACATATTCACCAACTCTTGCAAATAAAGAATTTATCCCACTCACAATGGGTCTCCCCGGTGGGTTCTCCTTATTTTTGTGTATTTTTGGTAAATAGTATATAGTAGGTATTTTCGGATGTTTAATCAATAAATATTTTGCTTCTTTTTCAGTTAATACCCCCAACTCTTTTCCTTTGTTGATAATACACTTAAGTAGTAATTTAAGTTTCTTAGTGGGATTTTTTTGCAAAATTTTATATGTATCTTCAGATTGTAATAATCTCTCCATTTCTTTTTCATAGTCATTCTTATTTAAAACAACAATACTTCCCCCTTTATCAGCACTTCTAATTACTATATTCTTTCTCTTTTCAAGATCCTCAATACCCAATTTTATATCTGGTGGAATACAGTACGAATTTTTAACATTAATACTCTTAATCTCATTTTCTACCATATTTTTAAATACCTCCAGAAAAGCATTACCAGAAATCTTAGGGTTAAATGTAGAAGCATTTTTTAAACCACTATTTTGAAAACCATGAGAAGATGAAGTAGGATTGTTTCCTTGAGATTTATTCAATTCAAAAAAATTTTTAATATTAAGTTTTCTCACAAATTTTTGCAAATCAATAAAAACATCGAATTTATTTAAATTCGTCCTAGGTATATATTTCAAACCAAGGTCCAAAACTTTAATTTCTCTTTCAGAAAAAGTAACATCACTCAAGTTATAGATTCCTGCCCCTATTATTCTCTTTTTGTCTCCTTCCTCCTCTTTTGCCTCTGTATTTCTTGTTCCCTCTTCTCTGCCATAATTCCCTTGTTCTCTCCAATCTTTCTCCTGTGGTCTGTAACCCCTTGGTGCCATATTCCACCCCCGGTGATGGTATGGAAAACCCCCCCTCGATGGAAAAAAATTTTGGTTTTGATAACCTCCTCTCCTATATCCATTACCCCTATATCCACCTTGACCTCTATAGTTGGAAAAACCTCTTGAAGGTCTACCACTATATTCATATTGATGAGGTAATTTATCATGAACATTTTCAGGTGTTCTATTGCCAGAATTCTGAAATGTCACTTTTTGTTTAGGAGGAGATATAGTGGTTTGATTAACCGTTGGGGATTTTAAATTAGGTATAATAATTTTTTCAGGTGTAGAAAGTTGGGAGTCACACCCATCTGTAGTGATCTTATCTTGCCATTTATACACTCTATTATTCCTATAATCTTCAGTGTCTCTTTTATATTTTTTAACCTTTTTATTTTTAGTATCCTTATCGACTTTAACAATATGATCCTGTAAATTCTTTGATCGATCTTTATAATCATTGGTATCTGCAAAAGGTAACATCACATCCTTCAGCTCTTTAATTTTAAAGTCTACTTTCCTCAATTTAACCTGTCGCCTTTTTATAATTAATTCCAATAAACTACTTTCACAATGGTTAAAAAACTGAAACCACTCATCTACTAATTCTCTATCATCCATCCCATCATTGGCAGGTATATCCCATCTCAACCTCCTGGGAGTAATTTTCTCTTTTAGATAGAGTTCCAAAGTATTCACATCCCACCATATTTTAATTTGCTTCTCCAAAAGATATTTTAAACTTTTGAAATTTTCTTCTAAATTCATACTATTTGAAATACCCATGGGATTGAAAACTTCACTAAGATAACCCCCAAAAAAGTTCGATCTGTTTCCAAATTTAAATGGTTTTTTTCCTTGTAGGAAGTGTAAAGTTTGTAGGACTGTAAAAGTTGGTAATAATAAAAAAAGAAAGTCATTCTGCTCCTCACTTTCCAAAAAAGAATATGATATTAAATCCCTGATTACATGCAATTCTACACATGTGATTTATGTTTTAGAATGTCCATGTCATTTGAGATATATTGGGAGAACTGGGAGATGTTTAAAAACAAGAATAGGCGAACATATAAGAAACATAGTAAAAGGATTTGATAAACATAGTGTATCCAAACATTTCAAATTGGTACATAATTGTGATCCGAGCTTACTTACCTTTTATGGGATCGAGATGGTAAAACCCCATTGGAGGGGCTCGGATTTGGTTAATGAGATTTCCAAAAAAGAGACGTTTTGGATTTATGAACTAAATTCCTTGCAACCATTTGGGTTAAATGTCGATATAGATTTGAATTGTTTTCTCACAAATTTTTAATTTTTAATTTTTATGTTATTTTAAGTATATTTTTATATAGGCAACTGTTTAAAGATGATATATGGGAGATTGTATGCTTTTTGTACAATTTTTGCATTATTTTTGTATTATTACTAGAGTTCCCCTTTATTTGTGTTTAAAGTGTTACTGGCCCTTTAAGTTCCCTTTTTGAAACACAGTCTTAGAGGGTGCTGGCCCGTTAATGTATTTATTTATTTATTTAATTTATTTATCATTAGTGTTTTATTTAAATTTCTTTTTATTTTATTTTTGTTCTCTTGTTTTAAAGTTTTTTTGCTTGTGATGGCAAATATATTGGATACATTGTATATCCTTTGTGGACTCCTGTCATCTGTGGGGCGGCTTGCTTTGCTTGATTCCCCATTGATGTCAGCTGTTCGTTTCCTGTGAGTGAATATTTAAGGAGGTTGAGACGTCTCACATCTATCCGCTCCGTGAGGACGTCGATGACGAAACGCGTAGGGCGGAGCTTGATTGATGTGACGTCATTACGTTTTTGGCTGCCAGCTACTGCGCATGTGCTGAGTAGCCAGGCTCGTTTATGTGATTGCTGTTATGCTGTTGATGCTGGTGTCGGCTGGGACACCTCTTGAGTAAGTGCAATGAGTACCTAATAAAGGAATTGGTTTTTATAATATTGCACCATGAAGTCTTTCTGTTTCTCTCGAGTGCTTGGCATTTCCCCCCATGGATACGTTTGAAGGTGGTCCTTTATCTATTGGAGAAGTGGATTTTCGATTAACTACAAAGTTTTTCATCCTGTTATTTCGATCGATGAGGATCGGTGTGTTGCAGAGTTTCCGTTTCTGAAGATATATTTATGGATGATCTGCCATTATATTATCAAGGTTTTTTGGTGAAATTTTTCATATTTAGACACTTTTTTTGCACAAAAGTTTTTTGCACTTAAAAGTTTTTTTATATATTTTTTTTGTGGTATTGGCATATATATTTTTTTTTCTGGACTTATGATTTGATGATTTCTTTATATATATTTATACACATTTACTAGCGCAAATTATTTATTTAACAGATCCGTGTTAACAGTTTAAATGCGGCTCCCAGCAGGAAAAGAACAGAATGTAATGCTTTACAAGTTTGGAAATAAATGTTTTGGATAGGGCTAGCAAGATAAAGCAGATGACCAGGGCACTCCCAGAGGGACCTTACCTGTTCTGATGAATTACAAATAAGTTAAACCAGCTGGATTCATCCTCACGGGGCCGCAACATGGTCACTTGTTTGTTAACAAACATTCGGTACAGTCTTTCATCGGGGATGGACCCTGAGGCAAAACAAAATGGAGGCGCAATTGACTAAAGAACAACAGTGCAGCTGGGTAAATGCACATCCAGCTTGGAGGCTAGACTGAGGGGGAAGGTAAACAGAAGGGATGTCGGTTATAAGCTTTTGCCATCCTTCTTTCTCTTAATAGAAACTTATAGGAAAGTAATAATACAGGGGTTGCCATTGCTGATCTTGTTTTGAAAATTTCTAGCTTTCTAGCTGTCATGGCTCACTTTCTGTGTCACTGACCCAAGAGCAAGCATGTAAAAAAGCAAAGTCAGAATTCCTGATCTGCATACTTGATCCAGATCAGTGACTCAAAAACTAGCTAATGGATCACATGCCAACCAGATAACTATTATATTCAAGAGGAGAGATCTGCAATAGCAGTCTCAATACTTCTCATAGTATGGGCTTCCTTTAACTAACATGCTAGTGCTTTGCAAGAAGACCAGGAGACAGGAAAACAAATGAACTAAATAACAATCAGCCTAAGCCTTCATCATCTGTTTGTTGCTGTACTCATTAATGACCAGGTAGAGTCTTTCAACTCACAGCTGCCTTCACATGACCTCATTGATGGACTTTAAAGTAAGCCAACAGCCTCAAGCCAGTGCCTGATCATTAGGTTTGTCTTTTTGCTCATGCCCTGGATAAATGTCTGTCTGTCTCAGGCTTCTATTTGAATGTCCATGCCTCCCTGTGAACTGTTTAAAATGCATTTGTACTCAGCCTGTCTATGATGACTGGGCTGCTACCTCTGTTAGGCTGCTTTCACACTGATCCACTTTTGGTGCGTTATTCAGTTAAAAAAAATGGAAGAAAACTGCATCCCTTTCAATCCTATGTAGCTCTTCACACTGGTCCATTGGGCTTCAGTTGCGGTTAAAACAAATCCTGCTTGCTGCATTTTTGGTGCATGTTTGGTCCAGTAAAATAAAATGCAGCAAAAACGCATCCCTTCATTGAAATGAGTAGAATCCACAACAAAAACGCAATGCATCTGTGGGAAGTTTTCATGCCCTGGTTTACAGAATCGCATGACAAGGGAAATCACATTATACTGAAAGGTGCCCTTCTAATCAATTCAGTACAGTGTGATTTTAGAAAAGGTTACTGGTGCACTTTAGTGCAATTTCAGCCCCATAGACTTCTATGTTATCTCACAGAAGTCGCATCATCATAGAAAAGAAACATTCCTTTACAGCTTTGATGGATTCAGTGTTTTACAAATCTTAGATTTTTTGCAAGCAATGCTAGGACCAAGTTACTGAGGAGAGGGTACTGTGACCTATACTGTACTCTAAGAAAAGGATTTTACAGGTAAGTCAAGAATTCCAATTTCTTTGTCATACCATACAGGAGACAAGTCTTCATATTCATAATAGATGGGATGTCCCAAAGCAGTAAAGTGAGGTGAGGGTAACATGGCAACTAAGAATCTGCCAACATACAGACTAAAAATGGCCTTAAACTACCACCTGCAAAACCTAGAACCCAAAATTGAAGCATTTACCTGGTATAATTTCATAAATGGCAAACATGTTAATTTAAGACCAGGTAGCAGCCTTACAAGAGTACCAAAAATATATACTGAGCTACGCATGTATAGCTCGGTGTACATTCTAAAGAAGATTGAAAACAGGCAGGTAAGTCTGCTTTGTTGCAGAAGAAACAATTGAGTACTGTCTGTGATAATATAACAGTACTATACAAATCACAAAGTTTCAGCAGAATGTTAGAACGTTCTAAAAAAACGTTAAAAAAGACATTAGGACGTTTTTTTTTTTTCATCCCTTCTAACGTTCTGCTGAAACTTTGTGATTTGTATAGTACTGCTTGGACTTTGAAGAAGGGGACATACCCCAAAAACTTGTCCTCAAAATTGTATGTTAGTGCAAATAAAAAAAGTATCACGGATAGTACTCAATTGTTTCTGTCGGAAATGCACTAATACGGCTACAATCACCTTTGTTGCAGAAGAGACACTGCATGGGTCTTCGGCAATGAGAAACCTGCTTGCTCACAATTTTATATTTCAATGCTTCAAGCTCCCATCTCTGGAGGACTTAAGAGAGATTGAAGGTGACCAGACAAGACGCTGCCCTGGCAACTGCCTAACCTCATACGCTACCAATACCTGAGAATACATAAAGATACATCAAAAGAGAAAGCCCAATAATTAAAAGGGATCTTACTGATGTGCTTTAAATATTGATTACAGCACTAATTTATAGCCCATGACAGCAGATTTTTTATTAAGCTTTCCTCAAGGCATAATCATTTAGAAACTATTCACCATCTCTATAATTGTCAAGATATTACTGGGAGGTTTTTTGTGTTGATTAACTGGTGTTATTAATCATATTCCATTTCTATTATCCATAATAAAACAACTTGATATTTGAAAGTAAATTATTTTAAATGTATTCAGTGCTTGGAACATAGAAAGTGCCAGTAATATAAAAGAATATCACTTTGATAAAGGAGGGATAGAGCAGAAAGGTGATCTTTTCATAGCTTTAAACATATTTATGAGGCTTTCATGTGGGCATTTATTGTCCATTAGGGATGTACAGAAGGGTCACGCACAAGAGGACACCACGTCTCACATACAGATTAGTGTTACCTTAGAGGTCAATGCCGTCACAAAACTTGCTTATAAAATCATAGACTTGCTTAGGTGAACCCTTTTGCTATGTGATGTGAAAAAAAAAAAATGTGTACAAATGTAAGACTAACTTTAACCACAACTTTTGTTCAGACGAAGACTAAGAACCCTCCCTTGTTTCCCCCACTACACACTCGGGTTCCTCTACTACGTACATCTTAAAAAGATGTATTAGTCAATTGAAGAAACCATGTTATGGAGCAGGGGAACAGACATTCAACAAACCACGGAAGGAAGAGTGCCTGCAGCAGCTGTAGCGTATTAACAAACAGGACCCAGGAAAGGTAAGCATAGTGGCTTTTCTAGCAGCAGGTAAGAAATTCTATAAAAGTGACTCCATGATGACAGAGTCACATAAAGTAGAGTCACTTTTATAGCATAGTCTCATGGGTGGAGAACATCACACAGACAAAGGAGCTGGGCTCTCTTAAGTGTAAAGTTTCTGCAGGAGGCTTAGGAACACTGTAAACCCCTTGGGCTGGCCACAGGCTGGGAGATCCAGCTGCATCTGCTTAGTAAGGGGGCACCAGGGGCCACTGTATCTATAGGTTATGATATTGTGAGGCGCATGTGGAGGCAGCTAGAGATATGAAGCTTTACATGGACCGTGGAACCATTTGACGTGTGCCGATACAAGTTTGGAAAGGTGCATGGTCTTAAAGGAGACGTACACTGATGATGGAAGGAAAAACATTTTGGTGATTTTGTCACTTTTTATCATGTGAGTTATATTTTGAGTGGATGATTTACACTTTAAAGGCATACTGCACAATATTAGTGTTTTTCTTTTTGGTGAGCAAATTTTGAAGGAAGAAGTCACTTTGGAAAGAATTTTGGAGAATACACATATGTATATTGATACAAGAAGTTCCCTTATAGAGGTATGCACAGAGCACAGGATAGAGATAAAGAAGAGGAATATACAGTTGCAAGAAAAAGTATGTGAACCCCTTGGGATTACGTGGAGTTTTGCATGAATTGGGCATAAAATGTGCTCTGAGCGTCATCTAAGTCACAACAATAGAAGAACACAGTCTGCTGAACATAATACTACACAAACATTAGATGTTGCCATGGTTTAATTGCACATAACATGTAACATTCACAGTGCAGGGAGGAAAAAGTATGTGAACCTTTGGACTTAATAACTGGTTGACCCTCCTTTGGCAGCAATAACCTCAACCAAACGTTTCCTGTAGTTGCAGATCAGACCTGCACAACGATCTGGAGTAATTTTGGACCACTCCTCTTCACAAAACTGTTTCAGTGTAGCAATATTCTTGGGATGTCTGGTGTGAAATCGCTCTCTTAAGGTCATGCCACAGCATTTCAATCGGGTTGAGGTCAGGACTCTAACTGGGCCACTCCAGAAGGCGTATTCTGTGCTGTTGCAGCCATTGTTTTGTTGAATTACTTGTATGCTTTGGGTCATTGTCCTGTTGCATCACCCATCCTCTGCGGAGCTTCAGTTGGCGGACAGATGGTCATACGTTTTCCTGCAAAATGTCTTGATAAACTCTGGAATTCATTTTCCCATCAATGACAACAATCCGTCCAGGCCCTGAGGCAGCAAAGCAGCCCCAAACCATGATGCTCCCTCCGCCATGTTTTACAGTGGGGATGAGGTTTTGATGTTGGTGTGCTCTGCCTTTTTTTCTCCACACATAGTGTTGTGTGTTCTTCCAAAACAACTCAATCTTGGTTTCATCTGTCCACAGTATATTTTGCCAGTAGTGCTGTAGAACATCCAGGTGCTCTTTTGCAAACTTCAAACGTGCTGCAACATTCTTTTTGGACAGCAATGGCTTCCTCCGTGGTGTCCTCCCATGTACTCCATTCTTGTTTAATGTTTTCTTTATTGTAGATGTGTCAACAAAAATGTTAGCATATGCCAGAGATTTCTGTAGGTCTTTAGCTGACACTCTGGGATTCTTCTTTACCTCATGCAGCATTCTGCGCTGTGCTCTTGCAGTCATTTTTACAGGACAACCACGCCTAGGGAGAGTAGCAACAGTGCTAAACTTTCTCCATTTGTAGACAGTCTGTCTTACCGTGGACACATGAACATCAAGGCTTTTGGAGATACTTTTGAAACCCTTTCCAGCTTCATGCAAGTCAACAATTCTTGATCGTAGGTCTTCTGAGAGCTCTTTTCTGCGAGGCATGGTTCACATCAGACAGTGCTTCTTGAAACCAGTAAACCCAAAACAGGTGTGTGTTTTTTAAGGGCAGGACAGCTGTCAGCAACACATCCAATATCATCACACTGATTGGAGTCAAGGTTGGCTCACTCCTGGCTCCAATTAGCTCTGGGAGAAGTCATTAAGCTAGGGCCTCACATACTTTTTCCTCCCTGCACTGTGAATGTTTACATGTTATGTGCAATTAAACCATGGCAACATCTAATGTTTGTGTAGTACTATGTTCAGCAGACTGTGTTCTTCTATTGTTGTGACTTAGATGACGTTCAGAGCACATTTTATGCCCAATTCATGCAAAACTCCACGTAATCCCAAGGGGTTCACATACTTTTTCTTGCAACTGTATGTTGATATACAAGTCTTTATTTCATCATTTGTCTAGTGAGAGCATAATGAGAATACTACTATCCATATATGGAAGTTTGGTTTCTTACATGAACTTTTAAAGGAATTTTGAAAGTATTTTAAGCATTGATTTTGTGCAAATATTTAGTTTATTTCCAGCTGTTGAATAATGTAATACCCTTAGGCGCTGTCTGGTCACTTTATATTGTGTGGGTGATCATACTTCCTGGAGTTTTGGTTTTCTTCATGCTGCATCCTCTCTTCGTTGGGAGATTTAGTCTCACTTCCCACCCCAGTGTCCACGGACAAAACAGTTGTGCAAATATACAGCATAAAGGTTTGCAACTACCCCTCTTTTTATTCCTCTTCTTTCAGAAAATATATAACTGTTTTGGGGATTTTAAGTAATTATTCAGCCTAAAATGTATGTTTTAACATTTGTAAAAATTGAGGAAAACTCTTCTGCAAAAGAAAAGAAAAATCGCTATTCATTAATTTTAGTTTGGGGGGCTGATAAAACAAGTTAAGGAAGTATCCACCAAGTAAAGTGGGATGACCCTTTAAGGCTGTTAGTACACGCTGTGACAAACACTCACCTAATCCATATAGAGCTATCTTGGTTCTCCCTTTCTGTAGCAGTACTGGGCTGATATCTATCTTTTCTACAGATGCAGAACGTCCAAAATGGTTTACGAGTCCAGCACAGCTCAATAAATCCAGAGCACAAAGAGCATCTGCCTGTAAAGAAAAAGCAGCTATAGTAAAGACAGGCCAAGGTCTAATAGAGCCACAAGAACCCGCTCTCCATAGCTACTGAAACTGATGGGGTAAATTACTGGAGACATCGCTTATTCACCAGTGTTTTATTTTCACATACAAATGTGGATAACTATATAATTAATTTTCCTACCTAAATAGTTGTTACATTGCTTTCTATGAACATATAAGCGTTTTATTTGGAATATTATTTGCTTTTTTCTATTACTACAAGCTGGCAAATGCACAAAAACAAGAACATTTTTTTTTTTATTATTTAACACAAAACGGTCTTTAAAGTTAGTACTGCATCCATTCACATCAATATTTGTTGTCTTATTTATCCAGGGACCACAAATATAGATCACAATACATATGAGACATTTAGCTGGGAAATAAATACCCACTTTTTGTTTTTTAAAGTGGCCATTTCTCATACCATAGCCTAAATACAAAGATTTTTGCTTGCAGAAAATAAAATTCAAGCAAATTGTACCAGTTGTTAAAGTACAGATCATTCACATGTTTAGTGTTCATAAGTGCAGGGCAGCAGTGGAGACAGAGACTTGAGGACTCTGTTTCTGATCTTTTTCTATCACAAAGCAGAAACATCACTTTGTGTTTGTTTAGACCCCTGATATTTCTCCAAAGAGAACCTGTCACAATTGGTGTATGCACTGTCACCAGAGAGTTTGACATCCTGCAGTAATTGCACCTAAAGTGATAATAAAGGCAATGTGTTTTTCATATAAAAAAAGAGGTAATAGTTTCCTGCTGTGTGTATTGGTATTGCAAAGAAAGGTCACTTACCTTTCTTTCTGGCAGTCCCTCCACCAATCCTGTCAGCTTCCCCCTCCTTTGGGTGCATGCTCCCATTGGATCCTGAGCCAAGCTAGTTGGGTCCCATAGACACACACAGCATGGATAAGCCACGCCCCTGTTACCTCCTCACAAGAGTTTGACTGTTTCTCCTCTGTTTAGGGATGAGGAGAGGGAATTGGACAGGTAGTGGGGTGATTTTTTACCTTAATGCAGACTGCATTATGGCATAAAAAGGTTTAAACTTTAGAACTACTTTAAGTAAAAATAAATATATAAACATAGCATTAAAAAAAAAAACACATTGCCTCCACCCACATACAAATTACATATATACAGCAGGTCTCAAAACTTCAATTCCTAAGCTACTAGCCAGGCCTTAAGAGTTACCAGCCACCAGTTGACCCACCCAACCCCACCACTGCCCTCTCCTTAATTCCACCCCTAAACGCTCCCTCATAAATTATCTCATGAAATGACACTGTTAAATGCTGAGACCGGCCCCCTGACCCGCCTGCTGGCCTACCCACTTGCAGAAAGAGCTGTACGGCCCGCCAGCCTGCCTGCAGAGGGAGCTGTCTGGCCCATTTGCCACCTCGCCTGCAGAGAGAGCCGTCCGGCCTGATGCAGAGAAGCCAGGACTCGCCCCCAAGGTATTTACACTCGCTAAATGTGAACAGGAGAGTGGAAATTTTGAGGGATGCATACAGTATCATGTATAAATGTGCACTACACACAGTCGTAAAGCACAATATCTACACTGGTGCACTGCTGTGTCATTCATTTTGACACTGACTATGAAACTGTTAAATGTTTTCTGCAGAATAAAGTACAAAAATATATATTAACAAGAAATTAATAATATTAACATAAAGCAATGTAAACATCTCCTACATCCCATATCCTCCTCCTTCTCTAGCCCATGTCCTCCTCCTCCAGTCCCATCTCCCCCATCCAATGTCCTCTTCTTCCAGTACCATCTCCTCCATGTCCCCCTATAGTCCCCCACTGACAGATCCCACCCCCAATTGGGGTACAGGGCACACTGTAGGTTACAAGGCACACAGCAGAATACACAGCAGGGTACATGGCACAAAGCAGGGCAAAGATCAGGTTATAGGGCACACAGCAGGCCACAGGGCACATGGCTGGGTACACAGCAGGGTAAATAGCAGGGAATAGAGCACACAGCAGGGTACACAGCATGATGCTGGGCACACAGTATGGTGTAGGGCACAGGGCACGCAGCAAGGCACAGGGCACGCAGCAAGGCACAGGGCACGCAGCAAGGCGCAGGGCACGCAGCAAGGCGCAGGGCACGCAGCAAGGCGCAGGGCACACAGCAAGGCGCAGGGCACACAGCAAGGCGCAGGGCACACAGCAAGGCGCAGGGCACAAAGCAGGATACACAAGCTACATGTTTTCTGTATTTACCGACAGCAGCTGGAATGTGAGTGACATCAGCAGGGAACAGAGCCATAACAGCGTGTTTTCCACATTCATGTTGCCTCAAAAAAACGTAAACGTATTTTACTGGGATTTTATGTGATAGACCAACACAAAGTGGAAGCTAATTGTGAAGTGGAAGGAAAATGATAAATGGATTTCAAATACATACCTGAAAAGTGTGGCGTGCATTTGTATTCAGCCCCCTTTACTCTGATACCCCTAACTAAAATCTAGTGGAACCAATTTCCTTCAGAAGTCACCTAAATAAATAGTAAATAGAGTTCATCTGTGTATAATTTAATCTCAGTATAAATACAGATGTTCTGTGAAGCCCTCGGAGGTTTGTTAGAGAACATTAGTGAACAAACAGCATCATAAAAGCCAAGGAACACACCAGGCAGGTCAGGGAGAATGTTTTGGAAAAGTTTAAAGCAGGGTTTGGTTATAAAAAAAATATTCCAAGCTTTGAACTTCTCACTGAGTACTGTTCAATCCATCATCGGAAAATGGAAAGAGTATGGCACAAATACAAACCTACCAAGACATGGCCGTCCACCTAAACTGACAGGCCGGGCAAGAAGAGCATTAATCAGAGAAGCAGCCAAGAGGCCCATGGTAACTTTAGAGGAGCTGCAGAGATCCACAGCTCAGGTGGGAGAATCTGTCCACAGGACAACTATTAGTCATGCACTCCACATATCTGGACTTTATGGAAGAGTGGCAAGAAGAAAGCCATTGTTGAAAGAAAGCCATAAGAATTCTTGTTTGCAGTTTGTGAGAAGCCATTCAGGGGAAACAGCAAACATGGAAGAAGGTGCTCTGGTCAGATGAGACCAAAATTGAACTTCTTTGTCTAAAAGCAAAATGCTATGTGTGGCAGAAAACTAACACTGCACACCACCCTGAACACACCATCCCCACCGTGAAACATGGTGGTGGCAGCAGCATGTTGTGGAGATGCTTTCCTTCAACAGAGACAGGGAAGCTGGTCACAGTTGATGGGAAGACGAATGGACCCAAATACAGGGCAACCTTAGAAAAAAACAGAGTCTGCAAATGACTGGGGCGGAGTTTCACCTTCTAGCAGGACAATGACCATAGACATGCAGACAGAGCTACAATGGAATGGTTTAGAAAAAAGCATATTCATATGTTAGAATGGCCCAGTCAAAGTCCAGACCTAAATACAATTTAGAATCTGTGGCAAGATTTGAAAATTGCTGCTCACAGACGCTCCCCACCCAATCTCACAGAGCTTAAGCTATTTTGCAAAGAAGAATGTACACAAATTTCTCTCTTTTGATGTGCAAAGCTGGTAGAGACATACCCAAAAAGATTTGCAGCTGTAATTGCAGCAAGAGGTGGCTCTACAATGTGTTGACTTCGGGGGGGGCTGAAAACAAATGCACACCACACTTTTCAGATATTTATTTGTAAAAAATGTTGAAAACAATTTATCATTTTCCTTCCACATCACAATTATAAGCCACTTTGTGTTGGTCTATCACATAAAATCCCAATAAAATACATTTGTTTTTGGGTGTAACATGACAAAATGTGGACAACTTCAAGGGGCATGAATACTCTTTCAAGACACTACAAACGTGCAGTGCATTGCACTACGTTACCACATGCATGTTACAGAGATGCAGTTAGTCTTCCCATTCCCGGCAAAGTAAAAGCATCTGAAAAATCCCCACCAATTCATTAATACTTACTTTGTATACTCCCCTCTCTAACCTTACTTTGCCGGCACAACAAACCTGCTGCTTCCAAGTATAGGGCAGCATGTAACCTCCCCTTTTTGACAGTGCTCAGTGTGACGGTGCACGGCGTCAGACCCCAGCCCTTCTCACCAACTTGTGACCGAAGGACCAGCCGATCTAAGACCGTGCTGCCACTTGCGTAACAATGCCACTCTCAGCTGCGCCCTGCACAAAGATTGTCCAGCTCGCTGGACCACAATCTATGTGCCAGCAGCCTGAGAGCGATTGTTACTGGGTCAGGTTAATTACGCAATTAACCCTTCACACTGCCATCACCACCTTTTTACAGAGAAGGAGGAAACTCACCAATCTTAGCAGTAACACTATGATGTTTGAATAAGCTTCCGTATACACAATGCCACTGCAGACAGATGCATGCAGAGGGTTAATACGTACAGTAGCACTCTCCAGAGACAAGGATTCTTTTAGTTTGCATTAAAAGCTTTAGAGACAGTTTCAACACTTTTCAGAAAATAGGATTTATTACTAAAAAGGTCAAAATGGTACAATTAAAATATTTACAGAAAAGATGTAACATTATATATATATATATATATATATATATATATATATATATATATACACATATAAAGAGAGCAATAAAACAACAGAGAAATAAAAGAAGGCAGGATACTTGCAAGAGTCCTTGGTTTGAGCAGAATCCAGTTGTCCAAACAAAAAGGTTGCCTTTCTCCCAAAGATGTTCCTGATGTTAAAAGGGAGGTATCTCTTATTACCTCTCTCCAGGCATGTCAGCCTTTTTTCTAGTAACCCAAAGGGGTGTCTCCTGAAAGCAAAGGGCCAATCGCCTCATTTGGGGATGGGTGTTAGGTGGGGACCCAGGCTATGACCAAATCCCTTACAAGTTTATACCATGGTCACTAACCTTCAATAGGTATAGGTAGCATCCTAGCAACTGGCAGATTAATATGCAGAATCATATTCCGAACGTCCAGGAACCAAATATGGCATATCCTGCCACTCCAGATAAAAATATATTGCTTTCTACCCTCTTGTAGATGCTACATAGGAATGTAAGGTGTCATGTGACTCGTATTAAAATGACCTATCTGAATAAATATATATATATATATATATATCAATGTGCCCAAGTTCCTGCTGAAGTTATGAATTTGTATGAAAAATGACTCATGTGGGATGTACGTTTTATGGCCCCTGCTGTAATGCTTACATGTCAAGTGACCGACTGAGTTATAGTTTTACGACCCGGCAGAGGAAAGGGTTTGTCAGACACTCTGGCACCAGGCTAATTGGGGTTACAACCATGAAGCTTATCCAGCTGTGCCTTATGCACTTGTGACCGCAGTGCACACACAGACCACATTCATTCAAAGGGGAGAGGGGGACTGGACAGAGTGAGAATGATATATTCAGATCATGATACAAGATGGTAGACCTTAACAAAATGGTGGTCAGTGTCCATGTGTCTAAGCGCACAATTATCACACTCAGATCTAGGAACCAATCTCCAGATCATATGATGCAGGGGGCGATGTACATTGGATATAGAAAAGTCACCCCACTTTAAAATAATCACATTGTGTTGCTGTTCAGCCTGAAATGAAGAAATTATTCATTATTTCTTGAGTTTCAACACCAGGTGACACTGAGAATTTTGATGGTGGCCACAATGAAGGAAGAAACACCGGGGGGATTGCTGGAAAGGTGAGTATTACTAGGCCACGGGAACTTTTCACAGACATTGTCACTTCACCAATAAGTTTTCATATCTCAAGTGTATATCACTAGCAGTTTGTCTCTACAGCATGTCCTATATTTGATTGGATTTTACTTGCTATATTGTTTATGACAGAAGACAAAGGAGCATAACTCATTTATATGTTAACATACATATCCTTTTGGTATTGGCATGATGATACATCCTTGGTGTGAACTTTACAGGATTGCTGATGTTATGTATGTTTTTGTTTTCAGGGGTTGGTCTCAGGCTTGTCCATGGTCCCTTGAGAGTGTATAGGCCACCCTGGATGACCCCTGTGAATTTGTAGCACCAGATTTGGAGAATTTGCTTTCAAGCCTTGACCAAGTTTGTTATGAGCAAACACTTTCCTTGATGAAGATTTAGCTGATATCAAATTATTACGCATTGGCTGGACCCTACCCTATGAAGAAATCTTTTTATGGTAGGCATTACGATTTAGTCCCAGCAAGCTATACATGGGTTTTGCTTTTGCATTTTACTATGTATGACTCTGCCTATTGTGATTTTATGTAACTTGTTTTTGTTGTTGCACAGCATAAAGAACTTCTTTTCTTTCGTAAAAATATTGTTCCCATGAAAGTCCCATGGGAGGTTTTCATTGTTCACATGTATTAACAGGAATGCTGGCAGTATAGAGCCCCAGGATTTGCATTGTAAAAATTATTTCCATTGTTATCTTTAACTCTCTTGATGTGTGGTTTGCACTTCAAATATACCTAAATAAAACAGTGTAAAAAAACATTTTTTTCTGTTCATTTAAGTTAAAAAAATGCTTACTGATTCTGTAAAAAATCCAGTAAACACTAATTCATTCATATACAGTGCAGTGAACGACCCTAGAATGTTTTTGGCAGGATGACTGGTTCGGAAAAAAAGGACAAAAGTGCCGGAAAAAACAAAACATATGCAGTCAACGCATCTAATGACTAGAAAGCTGCAATATATTAAATTATTTTACCTGTATATACTGTGCATTCAGAAAGTATTCAGTTGCAGCCTGATACTGCAGTTTCTTACATTTTTTTTCTTCTCATTAATCTACACTCAGTGCCGCATTATGACAAAGTGAAAACAGAATTTTAGAAATGTCTGTAAATTTATTGAAAAGAAAAAACTAAAATATCACATGTACATAAGTATTCAGACCCATTACTCAGTACATTGTTAAAGTACCTTTGGCAGCAATTACAGCCTCGAGTCTTGTGGGTATGACGCCACAAGCTGTGCATATCTGGATTGGGGAATTTTCTGCCATTCTTGTTTAACCATTTGCCGCCCGCCCTATGGCCGAATGGCGGCCAGCAAATGTCATCAGCATTCCGGGTGGACGCCATATGGCGTCCTCCCGCAAATGCGCAGATTGCACTCCTGCAGAGCCGCGCAGCGGCGCAATCTGTCACTGGCCGTGTACCTCAGACACGGCCAATGACAGGTCTGAGTATCGGCCCCCATTGCCAGTACCATGTGACCTGCTGTGACCAATCACAGCAGGTCACATGACAGTTGTATACAATGGATGGCTTCATTCATGCCATCCATTGTATACTAGTATCTAGCTGTGGATGGTCACAGCTAATCACATGCACATGTCATGTGATTAGCTGTGGCTAAATCACAGCTAAGCACAAAAATAAAAAAAATCTTAAAAAACCCTGAATGAATCGATGTCATTCAGGTAAATGCTTGCTTATAGCAAAGTAATTCTTTGCTATAAGCAAATTGTGTAAAAAAAAAAAAAAATACTGATCACTTTCCCAAAGTAGTACAATGTTACTATGGTAACATTGTACTACTATGGTCATAGTGAAATATGAAAAACAAATCTTAAAAAAAAGAAAAAAAATTTAATAAAAATAATTTAAAAAATTAAAAAAAAAATATTTTTTTTTTTCATACTGTCACCAGTCAGTGTCCCTGAACACCGCCATGCCAGTTATATGATGACGCTGTATTGCACTGGTGACAATATGTAAAAAAAAAATAGTGAAACTAAAAAAAAATACAACTTCAAAAACTCGCCATGCCTCTTATGAAGTACGTCGGACTGTCTACTTTTCCAAAAGGGGTCATTTGGGGGATATCTGTACTGTTCTGACATTCTTGGACCTCAAGAAAATAGATTGGCTGTCAGTTCTTCAGGATTGATCAATATTCAGATCTATACCATAGTTTGTGAACTCTATAACTTTCCTACAAACTAAAAAATACATCCTAATTTGGGTTATTTTCACCAAAGACATGTAGCAGAATACATCTCGGCCTAAATTTATGAAGAACAATTATTTATTTGCAAACTTTTATAACAGAAACAAAGAAAAACGTGTTTTTTTCAAAATTTTTGGTCTTTTTTTGTTAATTTAGCAAAAAATAAAAACCCCAGTGGTGATTAAATACCACCAAAAGAAAGCTCTAGTTGTGTGAAGAAAATAATAAAATTTTAGTTTGGGTACAATGTTGTATGACCGCGCAATTGTCATTCAAAGTGTGAGAGCGCTGAAACCTGAAAACTGGCCTGGGCAGGAAGGTGTAAAATTGCCCGGTATTGAAACGGTTAAAACCTACCTAAAGTTTAGTAAGGTTGGATGAGGACTGTCGGTGAATGGCCATTTTCAGGTTTCTCCAGAGATGTTCAAGTTAGGGCTCTGGCTGGGCCACTCTAGGACATTCAGTTGGTAGCAAGCTGGTCGGTAAGTTGAGCTGGGAATTTTTCTTTTTTGTTATTTGACATGCCTCACCCTTCCATGTGCTCCTTGCTGTAAAGGGGCAGTTGCCATTTGTTTGTACTACTAATATACTGGTGAGGGATGCACTGGACACCTTAGCTGCCATTGTGCTATATGCTGGGTGTCTAGTGTGCCCCTGTGCCTTTAAGGAGGGGTGGACTCCCTCCAGGCTAACCTGCCCTTAGTCTATCCATTATTATACATGTTCTTCTACTATGGAGGCTCTCAAAATTATAGAGTTAGGACTGCAGAAAATAATGGGGTGCTGTGAAGAGGCTCTGCAGCTTACACATGTATTTGCAAATGTGTGCAAACTAAACCTCTGTTTTTAACGCAAACTGTTAGACAGGACAATTCGGTTGGTTGCAGGCTGGTCAGTAATATGAGCTAGGAATTTTTCTTTTTTGTTCTTTCACTCTAGGACATTCACCATAAGTTGTCCCTAAGCCACTCCTATTTTGTCTTTGCTGTGTGCTTAGGATCAGTGTCATGTTGGAAGGTAAACCTTCGGCCCAGTCTGAGCACTGTGGAAGAGGTTTTCATTGAGGATATATCTGTACTCTGCTCTATTCAGCTTTCCCTCAACCCCGACCAGTTTCCCAGTCCTTGCTGCTGAAAAAAACCCCTACAGCATGATGCTGCCACCACCGGACTTCACTGTTGGGATAGTATTGGGTAGGTGATGAGCAGTGACTGGTTTCCTCCAGATATATTATTTAGAATTGAGGCTAAACGGTACACTCTCGGATTCAACAGACCAGAGAATCTTGTCCCTCACAGTCTGAGAGTCCTTCAGGTGCTTTTTTGCAAACTCTAAGTGGGCCTTCATGTTTTCAGCACTGAGGAAAGGCTTCAGTTTAGCCACTCTGCCATAAAGACCAGATCAGTGGAGGGCTGCAGTGATGGTTGTCCTTCTGACACTTTGTCCCATCTCCACACACTGGAGCTCAGTAAGAGTGGCCCTCGGGTTCTTGGTCACCTCTCTTACTAAGGTCCTTCTCCTCTAATTGCACAGTTTGGATGGGCGACCAACTGTTGGAAGAGTCCTGGTTGTGCCAAACTTCTTCCATTTGAGAATTATGGAGGCCACTGTGCTCTTGGGAAACTTTAGTGCAGCAGATTTTTTTGTTAGCTGTTACCAGATTTGTGCCCTGCAACAATCCTGTCTCTGAGCTCTGCAGGCAGTTCCTTTGACCTCATTGCTTTTGCTCTGATACAGTATGCAATGTCAGCTGTGAGGCCTTTTATAGAAACGTGTGCCTTTCCAAAATCTTGCCCAATAATTTAATTTACCACAGGTGGACTCCAATCAAGCTGTAGCAACATCACAGCAACGATCAAGAGAAATGGGAGGTACCTGAGCTAAATTTCAAGTGTTGTTGCAAAGGGTCTGGATACTTATGCCAACGTGATATTTCGGTTTTTCCTTTTAATACATTTGCAAACATTTCTGTAATTCTGTTTTCACTTTGTCATGCTGGGGTACCGAGTGTAGAATAATTAGAATTTTTTTTTCTTTTAAATAACTTTAGTATCAGGCTGCAACACAACAAAATTGAAAAAAGGGAAGGGGGTCTGAATACTTTATGAATGCACTGTAGATGCATTTTAATCTAATACAGTACATACAGTAAGACTCAGATTTATACTAAAGAGCAAAAAATGTCATGTACAGAAAGCAATCAGTTTGATACACACATAAAGCTTCAATATCACAGAGCAAAGAGTATGGTATCTTATAGCTACAGATCCCATTGTTCTAGTCACTCAAAATTGTTCAATGCTGAATTGCAATTGGCTTCCCATATGATTAATCTGTGATATTCAATAAAACCTTACATGCATATTTATTTTATACTGATTTGCCTATCATACAAATTCCGAGAAGACAGCAAGGACACAAGCATCTTTTTTGCTGTAGAATAATTACCCCTGTTGGGTCGTCGTGATTTCCATGCACACTGAACACTGGTATAGAAACATTTAGATTGTCATCTTGGTAATTTACCCAGGGGAATCTGTAAAAGAAAGAAAAAATTATCATAGATTTTATATGCATACTATCAGAACAATCACATATTTCATAATATATACAAGGGGAACAAGAATGGTCCCAAACAGGATTAAGTGTAAAGATCATCATTAAACCTTCACTGGTTGCTTCTCAGCAAAGCAGCTCATGTCTCTGCTGTACACACGTCATCACCAGCTCCATTAGTGGGCTTTAAGACCAGGTTTACACCTGTCTGATGCATTAACACATGCACATTAAAGCAGAACTAAACTCTCGCAAATCAGCATTAACTATTTTTATAGCCTATGCTACTAGGATTAGTAAATAGATAACAAGGTATACAGTGGGGCAAAAAAGTATTTAGTCAGCCACCAATTGTGCAAGTTCTCCCACTTAAAAAAATGAGAGAGGCCTGTAATTGGCATCATAGGTAGACCTCAACTATGAGAGACAAAATGAGTAAAAAAATCTAGACAATCACATTGGCTGATTTGGAAAGAATTTATTTGCAAATTATGGTGGAAAATAAGTATGTGGTCAATATCAAAAGTTCATCTCAATACTTTGTTATATATCCTTTGTTGGCAATGACAGAGGTCAAATGTTTCCTGTAAGTCTTCACAAGGTTGGCACACACTGTTGCTGGTATGTTGGCCCATTCCTCCATGCAGATCTCCTCTAGAGCAGAGATGTTTTGGGGCTGTCGCTGGGCAACACGGACTTTCAACTCCCTCCAAAGGTTTTCTATGGGGTTGAGATCTGGAGACTGGCTAGGCCACTCCAGGACCTTGAAATGCTTCTTACGAAGCCACTCCTTCCTTGCCCAGGCGGTATGTTTGGGATCATTGTCATGTTGGAAGACCCAGCCACGTTTCATCTTCAATGCCCTTGCTGATGGAAGGAGGTTTGCACTCAAAATCTCACGATACATGGCCCCATTCATTCTGTCCTGTACATGGATCAGTCGTCCTGGTCCCTTTGCGGAGAAACAGCCCCAAAGCATGATGTTGCCACCTCCATACTTCACAGTAGGTATGGTGTTCTTTGGATGCAACTCAGCATTCTCTCTCCTCCAAACACGACGAGTTGTGTTGCTACCAAACAGTTCTATTTTGGTTTCATCTGACCATATGACATTCTCCCAATCCTCTTCTGGATCATCCAAATGCTCTCTAGCAAACTTCAGACGGGCCCGGACATGTACTGGCTTAAGCAGGGGGACACGTCTGGCACTGCAGGATCTGAGTCCCTGGCGGCGTAGTGTGTTACTGATGGTAGCCTTTGTTACGTTGGTCCCAGCTCTCTGCAGGTCATTCACTAGGTCCCCCCGTGTGGTCCTGGGATTTTTGCTCACCGTTCTTGTGATCATTTTGACCCCACGGGGTGAGATCTTGCGTGGAGCCCCAGATCGAGGGAGATTATCAGTGTTCTTGTATGTCTTCCATTTTCTAATTATTGCTCCCACAGTTGATTTGTTCACACCAAGCTGCTTGCCTATTGCAGATTCAGTCTTCCCAGCCTGGTGCAGGTCTACAGTTTTGTTTTTGGTGTCCTTCGACAGCTCTTTGGTCTTCACCATAGTGGAGTTTGGAGTGTGACTGTTTTAGGTTGTGGACAGGTGTCTTTTATACTGATAACAAGTTCAAACAGGTGCCATTGATACAGGTAATGAGTGCAGGACAGAGGAGCCTCTTAAAGAAGAAGGTACAGGTCTGTGAGAGCCAGAAATCTTGCTTGTTTGTAGGTGACCAAATACTTATTTTCCACCATAATTTGCAAATAAATTCTTTCCAAATCAGCCAATGTGATTGTCTGGATTTTTTTTCTCATTTTGTCTCTCATAGTTGAGGTCTACCTATGATGCCAATTACAGGCCTCTCATCTTTTTAAGTGGGAGAACTTGCACAATTGGTGGCTGACTAAATACTTTTTTGCCCCACTGTATAATATTTATTTTCTTTAGGGCCAGTTCACACCAGAATGTGGTGTGGGAAACACGTACTCCATGTGCGTTTCCCGCACTGCGTTCAAAACGTACTACACTTGCAATCTGCAGTGCATGTCAGTGTTAACTTAATGACTCCCCAAACACAGGTAGGACACGCAGTGCATTTGCCTGCACCAGATCATATGGTACAACAGTACCCTGCAATCCAGTTCCCGTGCGTTTATTATAAAGTATTGCATGCACTTCTTTTGCTGTGATCTGACGGGATTTCACCCCATTCAAATGAATGATTTCAACCTATTCAAATGAATGGGCTGAAGTCGCACTGTACCCGAATTGCATGTGAATCACACAGGAATGCACAGCGTGTTAAATGTTTTTTTACATTTCTTCAGGTGCTTCCTGGCTACCCTCATTAAAGATGGCCACGGTTAGAAATGCTAGGGGGGGGGGGGGGGGTTTCAAACTGTTTTATTTTTTTTTTAACAAAATAAAGCATAGAGACATGGATGGATTTGCATTGAATAATAAAAAGGAATCAAATAGTGTTACCAGGTTGTGGTGCTAAGATTCAGTTAAGTTCCACTTTAACGTGCATTATGTCACATATTAATGCGTGTTGTGTTAAGGTAGCCTTTATGTTTTGAATGGGCTGCCAACACATCCCCAGCAGGTCCAAAACCACTGCCAACCCTTGTTTGGGATCACAACACAATCATGCTGGCACACTGTAACACAACTGTGTTCCCTTAGTGTCTTATGGTCCCCTTGCCCTACACTGTGATCCCATCCGCTTACCGCTAACATTACTATAGTGTCCTGTACAATCCAGAGGATGGAATCATACTTTGCAACAGGAAAGACTCCATTGTTGAATGTTGTAAAGTCTGAAAGAGGTTTCAGTGCTTCAAACATAGGGGATGTAAGAGACATGAGCCCCTGCAGAGATACAGTTATATATTTGGACACAGGCATAATTTTAGTTTTTTTCAGGTATTTACCAAAACATATACATGTTATAGTTATATAATGGATATGGGCTAAAAGTGCACACTCTCAGGTTTAATTTGACTTTATGTACTTCCATTAGAGGAAGGGTTTAGGAATTACAGCTCTTAAGAGTAGCCATCTCCCTTTTTCAAGGGACCAAAAGACAATTGAATGAAAAGCTGTTTTATGGCCAGGTGTGGGCTACTCTATTATTTCTTCATCAATTAAGCAAGTAAAATGTCTGGAGTTGATTCTAAGTGTGGTATTTGCATTTGGAATCTATTGCTGTGAACCTACATCATGTCCATGCAAGTGAAACAGGCCATTGTAAGGCTTCAAAAACTAAACAAATTCAGCAGAGCGATAGCAGCAACATTAGGAGTGGCCAAATCAATAGTTTGGTACATTCTGAGTAAAGAACGCACTGGTGAACTCAGCAACATAAAAAGGCATGGACGTCCATGGAAGACAACAGTGGTGAATGATCGCAGGATCCTCTCTATGGTAAAGAAAAACCCATTCACAACATCCAGACAAGTGAAGGACACTCTCCAGGAGGTGGGCGTATCATTGTCAAAGTCTACAATCAAGAGAAGATTTCACGAGAGCAAAGAGGGTTCACCACAAGGTGCAAACCATTCATAAGCCTGAAGAATAGAAAAGCCAGATTAGACTTTGCCAAAAAATATCTAAAAAAGCCAGACCAGTTCTTGAAAAGCATTCTTTGGACAGATGAAACTAAGATTAATCTGTACCAGAATGACGGGAAGAAAAAAGTGTGGAGAAGGCTTGGAACAGCTCATGATTCAAAGCACACAACATCATGTGTATAACATGTGAAGGCAGTGTGATGGCATGGGCATGCATGGCTTCCAGTGGCACTTGTCATTGGTGTTTATTGATGATGTGACAGAAGCAGCCGGATGAATTTTGCAGTGTTTAGAGATATACTGTCAGCCCAGATTCAGCCAAATGCAGCGAAGTTGATTGGACGGCGCTTCACAGTACAGATGGACAATGATCCAAAACACACTGCAAAAGCAACCCAGGAGCATTTGAAGGAAAAGAAGTGGAATATTTTGCAATGCCCAAATCAATCACCTGATCGCAACCCAATTGAGCATGCATTTCACTTGCTGAAGGCAAAACTAAAGGCAGAAAGACCCACATAGAACTGAAGACAGCTGCAGTTAGAGCTTGGCAAAGCATCAGAAAGAAGGAAACCCAGTCTCTGGTAATGTACATGGGTTCCAGACTTCAGGCAATCATTGCCAGTAAAGTATTCTCAACAAAATATTAAAAATCAACGTTTTATTTATGATTATATTCATTTGTCCAATTACATTTGAGCCCCTGAAAAAGAAGGGACTGTGTATAAAAATGGTTGCAGTTCCTAAAATTTGTACTTCATATTTTATTATTTATTAAAAATAGCCTATCCTTTTCAATCTGCAGCAATGTGATTTCCTGTAAAATGCAATGCAAAATGGCTACCTGGAGAGTAATTGAGTGATTGGTTCACTGATTTTCACAGAACTCTGCACTAAGATACAAGTCAGATTTTTGATCTCCTGCAACAAAAAAATGTCATTTTGGTGAGATACTCCTAAAGGGAAATCCCATCTAAAAAGGGATGCAGACCCTGTCACTTTCCTCATTAGAGCCCTGAAGGTGCAGCAGCTGACTGATAATTATAAAATAACTCCCATATTTTTTCAAAATAACAAAGATAGGAATCTGAAACAAAGGTACAATCCTTGCAATGTACATAGATCACACAGAGAGGAGTTTTTTTTCCCCAAGAAATGTGGAGTTAATCTTTAAGCTAATAACACATTTCTAAACTGCACTTGAGCATCACAAACTGAAAATGCTATTAACCACTTGCCCTCCAGAGGATTTACCACCCTTAATGACCAGGCCTCTTTTTGCTACTCTGCGCTGCACTAATTCAACTGATAATTGCGCGGTCATGAAATGCTGCACCCAAAAGAAATTTACGTCCTTTTTCTCACACAAATAGAGCTTTCTTTCGGTGGTATTTGATCACCTGTGCGCTTTTTATTTTTTGCGCTATAAACAAAAAAGGCCAAAAATTTTGAAGAAAAACAATATTTTTTACTTTCAGATATAAAAAATATCTAGTAAACTCAAAGTTGGTTATACATTTAGGCCAAAATGTATTCTGCTACATGTTTTTGGTAAAAAAAAATCCCAATAAGTGTATATTGATTGCTTTGTGTGAAAGTTATAGCGTCTACAAACTATGGTATAGATACTGCAATTTACGCCATTTTTTTGCTATACAGCGCTGCGCTAGTTTAATGGACAATTGCGCAGTCATGCAAAACAGTACATAAATTAAATTTACATCCTTTTTTTTTCCACAAATTGAGCTTTCTTTTGGTGGTATTTGATTGCCTGTGCGGTTTTTATTTTTTGCGCAATAAAAAAAAAATCCTGACAATTTTGAGGAAAAAAAAAAACAATATTTTGGACTTTTTGCTATAAAACATGTCCAGTAAAAAAAAATTTAAAAATCAAATTTAGTGATAAATTTCTGCCAAAATGCATTCTGCGACATATCTTTGCTAAAAAAAAAAACCCAATATGTGTAAATTAATTGGTTTACATGAAAGTTATAGCGTTTACAAATGGCGGGAAAGATACTGGGATTTTTAGGTTTTTTTTATACTAATAATGGCGGTGATCAGTGACTTATGGCGGCGATCAGCGACTTATGGCGGGACTGTGGCGGACATTGTGACATTGGGGGGTACTGACTTGGGGTCACTGACATCCCCAGTGACACCAATACAGTGATCAGTGCAAAAAAAAAAAAACACTGACACTGTACTAATGGCACTGGGGAGGAAGGGGTTAAGTTTATTATTCAGGGAAAGGGTTAACTGTGTGAGGGGAGTGTTTTACTGGGGGGGGGTGTACTGCTGGGAACACCTCTTATTGGGAGAAACTCTTCTGTCCCGATCAGCGTGTCCTGGAGATGTCAGGGAACTGACAGAAAGCACATCTACTGCAGCTGTGCTCTCTGTCAGCGATTGCCGCCGATCGCCGGGACATAGCCAGTAACGACCGGCTGTGACCCGGCGACTGACATCCGCGGCTGTAATTGGCGGAACAGGTAGGGCGGCGGCGTGCCCCCTACCTGTTTTAAAAACACACATTTTAAATGTGGTTTTGCCCAGCCGTGCCGCCCTGCCGCCGTATTTCTACAGTGGCTGGGCGGCATGTAGTTAAATTAATTTTAATATTCAAAGCAAACTCATCCATGTCTCCATACTCTATTTTGTTGAGATATCACTTAGAGAAAAAAACCCCTAGCATTTCTATCCGTAGCCATCTTGAGTAAGGGCAGATGATTCATATAGCTTTTACTTCATGGAATCCATCTGCCCTTAGCTCAGACATGCACACATGGGGCTGTGCTTAGCTGAGAAAACCCCTCCTCCCTTCCTCCAGATGAAGGAAAAAAATGGCCATCCTGGATGTATCACATAATTTTGGACTAGGCCAGAAACCAGGAAGCAATTGAAAAAATGTAACAAAACATTTAAAACACGTAAATACCTTCCTATCTATTTACAAATGCTAGCAGCAAAACGATTAAAGGATAAGTTCACCTTTGGGAACATTTTTAGGGTGGAACATGTAACATGTCCCTACTCCTGCAGTCTCTCCCCAACCCCCCTGCTAATTGTGACAGTAGGCTGGGGATGTTCTCTCCACACCCACTGTCACTATTTGAAATATACAGACACCTTATTCATTCACAGAGATCTGTGAATGAATGAACTACAAGTACAGACAGACAGCCTTTGCAGCTGACAGCTTGTAGTCCTCAATGAACTACCACGGCACTGTTGAGCACTCAAGGTAGTTCACGGAGTCTTCCTGTCACTCTGTAACTGCTTGCCTGTACGATGTATGAGCAGAAAGATACACTGACAGTCTGCAGGAGCCCTGCATTGCACCAGAACCCTGCTGATCACAGGTACAATGCTTTCCAGGCTCCTTACCTGCAAAAAAATGTGCATTTATTATTTTTTTTTAAAGGTGAACTTTAAAAATCTTGATAGAGAGAGTTTAGTTCTGTTGCAAAGTACACCTATCATAAAGCAAATACAGGGCCTGCCAACTTACATTGTAAAAAGCTAATACACTGGGTGTTATACTGACTAGCTTGCTTTAATACTTTGAGCCTATACCTTATTTTATTATCTTGTTTATTGTTCTTTTTATTACAGGTATAATCAATTTACACAGCACTTTAAATATTGTACATTCACATCAGTCCCTGCCCTTAAGGACTATACAATATCTCACATCCATACTTACACATAGTAGGACCAATCTAGACAGGAAACAGTTAACATACCAGTATCTTTGGCGTGTAAAAGGAAACCACAGCACCCAGAGGAAACCCACAAAAGCACAAGGAGAGCATGCAAAGTCCATGCAGGTAGTGTCATGGTTGGGATTCAAACCCTAATGCTGCAATAATAGTGTGGTAACCTCTAAGCCACTGTGCTGCTTATCTTGAAAAAGTCAGGCTCATCGTCCCAGCCATTGTCAGCGCTCCCTGCTCTCTACTGCAACCACCACGGGCTGACACAGGGGAGCCAGATCACACGATTAGGCCAGTCTGAAAATACATTATATTGCCAAAAGTATTGGGACACCCCTCCAAATCGTATTCATGTGTTCCAATCACCTCCATGGCCACAGGTGTATAAAATCAAGCACCTAGGCATGCAGACTGCTTCTACAAACATTTGTGAATAAATGGGTCGCTCTCAGGAGCTTAGTGAATTCAAGCATGATACTGCGATAGGTTGCTGCCTGTGCAATAAGTCCATCCGAGCAATTTCCTTGCTACTAAATATTCCACGGGCAACTGTTAGTGGCAGCAACTGGGAACAACAGCAACTCAGCCAAGAAGTCGTAAGTCACGTAAAATGACAGAGTGAAGACAACACATGCTGAAGCGCGCAGTGTGCAATAGTCGCAAACTGTCTGCAGTGTCAATAGCTAAAGACCTCCAAACTTGGTGTGGCCTTCAGATTAGCACAACAACAGTATGTAGAGAGCTTCATGGAATGGGTTTCCATGGCTGAGCAGCTGCATCCAAGCCTTACATCACTAAGTGCAATGCAAAGTGTCAGATGCAGAGGTGTAAAGCACGCCGCCACTGGACTCTAGAACAGTGGAGACGTGTTCTCTGGAGTGACAAATTATGCTTCTCTGTCTGGAACTCCAATAGACATGTCTGGGTTTTGCGGTTGCCAGGAGAATCGTACTTGTCTGACTGCATTGTGCCAAGTGTAAAATTTGGTGGAGGGGGGGGTTATGGTGTGGGGTTGTTTTTCAGGGGTTGGGCTTGGCCCCTTAGTTCCAGTAAGGTGAACACTTAAAGCGTCAGCATACCAAGACATTTTGGACAATTTCATGCTCAAAACTTTGTGGGAACAGTTTGGGGATGGCCCCTTCCTGTTCCAAGATGACTGCGCACCAGTGCACAAAGCAAGGTCCATAAAGACATGGGTGAGCGAGTTTGGGGTGGAGACACTTGACTGGCCTGCACAGAGTCCTGACCTCAACCCAATAGAACACCTTTGGGATGAATTAGGGTGGAGACTGCGGACTCAGGTCTTCTCGTCCAACATCAGTGCCTGACCTCACAAATGCACTTCTGGAAGAATGGTCAAACATTCCCATAGACACACTCCTAAACCTTGTGGACAGCCTTCCCAGAAGAATTGAATCCGTTATAGTTGCAAAGGGCGGGGCCAACTCAATATTGAACCCTACGGACTAAGACTGGGATGCCACTGAAGTTCATGTGCGTATAAAAGCAGACGTCCCAATACTTTTGGCAATATAATGTAGGGAAGCATATACTTCTTGCTTGCACATGTTAGTTAGCACAGGTGTTAGTAGGGGAAGGGAGAATTTTTACAAATAGTTTTACAAATAGTTAGGTTTAGGTTCGAATTCTATTTTAAGCCCAACTCTGGGCAGTTAAAAAAAAAAAAAAAAAAATGATGAAAATGTCCTCCCCCCCATGCATACTGCCTTACAGCACATCACTACGCACCAGTTATAACAAGCCAGTAAAGTCTTAATTCCTAATGTGTGGTCAGAGCAAAGCAAAAACATGCAAGAGCAGTCAGTCCAATGGTGTTTTGTGTCTTATCAGTCATGTGAATGTCATGGTAAAGGCTGCTTTAACAGAACTGGGGCAAAACAATTCAACTGAAAAAAACAGCACTACTGGTGATTTTGTATGAATGCATCATTTACTTGGTGGTCTTTTAAGTAGAATGATTCAGTAATAAATTCACCATAATATCAGACTGGGCCAAGTGTTACCAGGAAGATACAGTGACCGTGATTCCATAACAAATTAGGTGAAACATCATTTTGCAAAGAGTACCAATCATGTGCAGGAAAATTGATTGATTGAAGTCAGAACAATTTCACCTTTTTTGCTAAGCTAAGTAAAAATTCCTTTTGCAAAGAAAACTATTTTTTCAATTTTCCTTACACAAGTTTGGCTGTTCTTTGCAAAGTGAATATTCACTTTGTACATAAGGTACCATTTACTAAAAGGTAATTGAACACTCCCTCTCCACAGCAAAAATAAACTTTGAAATTAAACATGCTCTACTCCTTTAGTAAAATCAATGTCATACTTGCAGTTAATGTGGTCCTTTTCCACAGGCAAAGCTAAGTATCCATGCACAGGCAGTTGGTACTGGGGATACAGTGTGTATCAAATAATGTGCTTACTTGCCACAACATTTTCAATTTTGTTGTTAATATTTTGACTCAAGCATCTCTGTTAGACACTAATAAATGATCCTGCCATTAATGTCCTTGTTTGGACACTTCCTGTTATAGAGTCACAGCACACTGTCTTCATTTCTCAAATGTGTTCCTGCATTGCCTTCCAGTGCAGACTACAAGTGGCTTGTTTAACACACATTAAACAGCCATGGTTCACCATGGTCACCACTAGGAAACCTGCCCTGAGAAATATTCATATCATGTCAGCGTTTGGGTTTTGAGAAAATCTTCCAATAGGGATACTAGGTCTGGGGACCCTGGTGACAACCAAGGATTCCCTCACTTTGAAGGGATTTCTATTCAATTCCTGTTTTGGATACAGGACAAGAGAAATCTCCTCAATAAGGACAAGGATGGCAAGAAAAAAAAAAAAAACTCGGGTTAAAACCCCCTCATTAAACTCATTAAAGAATTTCATACAAACTTTTCTAAGAACGTTGGTTTGAATTTCTAATGGTTAGCAGGGTCAAATTGACGTTCATGTTCTTGAACTTTTTTCTTCTCGAACAAAAAAATTTCAAACAGTGTAAATGGTTTTCGTTTGGGTCCATTTGTTACAAAATTGAATGTTAAAAGCAAATAAAATTACTTTTGAACGACATTCGTCAAGTCATCAAATGTACTGAGAATTTTCGTACAAATATTTGTTTGAAAATTTACTTGAGCATGGAGAGCATTCCTAAACTTAAAAAAAAACAAAACAAGTCTAAAGGTGTCCAAATCATCGTGGCTGTAGTTTAGCTTTACAGATGAACTTCAGGATAAGCAAGTGTCATCTAAAAACAAGAGGCTTGTGTACTCTTCCTTGAATCTCGGTGTGCTTTGTGTATTTCTTCCAGATCTGTGCAGTAATCCAATGTGAAACTTTGCCTCTGTGTAGAAGCTTCGTGCAATAAAGACCAGTCATGGCTGTTCTCTCTTCTTGTGCAGGGTGACTGGTCTCGTCTCCGCCCCCTGCTGTAGGCATCCAGCAGTGGGTGGAGCCTGCTGGGCCCCTCCCACAGCTCTGCTCTTTTCATAGGCTTCATATGGAAGGTACTTTTACAAGGTAATATATGGGTTTGAAAAAGGCATTTTGTGCATACAAGGTGAAATTAGAACTAAGGAATACATTAAAATTAAAGGGTTCTCTGTGCTTGGAGTTCAACTTTAAGGAAAGGAACAGACATATGGCTCATATGTTTTGTCTCTGAACTCAGTCCAAGCTAAAGTGTAGCTGAGAGGATTATTTTGTTTATTAAGGTCCCTAGCAAGCTCCCTTTCTGAAGCTACCCAGCAAGTGCTTATTACTATTTGTATTAAATTTGGCACAGCTGTCTGAAGTAACATTACGTCTCTGGCAGCTTCTTTTGTTCTGATTTATACATGGCTCTCTCCTGAATTGGAGAACATTCTCTGTTGAAATTAGCTTTTTTTTTTTATCAGATCCTGCAAACTGCTCAGCGCCTACATTTATAAACAGAGTCAAATCAGATTGTGGTCCTTGAACTTTACTGTACAAGCTGGATAGGAATAAGAAAAAAATACAGATACATTTCCTGACTGATTAAACCGAGACACAGATTTACACAAAAATCATGAATCTGATTATTTAGATTTGTTTATTAATGGAAATAGTATATTTTTTGAACCCTTTTTTTCATGGTTATTTTAAAAAGACTGGAAGCCTGGTGTTACTTGTTATTAGTGATCTTCAAATCATCAAGACACAACCATCTTTTGATGTGGACAAACTCCAATCGTTTTGAGTATGTAAATGATTGTGTATACACACACAGATAAGACCATGTCAATAGGTCTCTTTGCCAATTTTATTTTTGTATTCATAATTAGACTGAATGTGCCTACAGATATTAGGCTCAACAATACCACTGATGTTGAGATCAAGAACAAGTAATGTCTATATGTCAGTGGGAGCTTTACCATACCCCTTGGCAGAGCCTGCTTATAGGAAAGGATGCCAGTATTAATTTTACTTTTCGAGTCCTAAAGGTTGATGCTGACAAAAAGAGGAAAGCTGCAGGGACATCCCCCTGAATAACCCCCCCCCCCCCCACACACACACACACACACACACACACACACACATACACACACGCACATACACACACACACTCCCAGCTGGCCTCAGCTTTGTAACAAGCAGTAGGGAGATCAAAAAAAAAGGGAGAGGACACATCCAGTAATACAAGTAACAGATTTAATTGGTAAGTCGAAAATACTATTTACAGGACACAGGCACGCATTATGACTGGGATGTCCAAAAGCAGTCCAACTAAGGGGGGGGGCATCACTGCAAACAACGCCAACCGTCCCACTGTAAAAAATTTTTTTTTTTTGGTATCTCATAACCTTGCAGATCTCCTTTCATTCTTGCATACAAATTGAAAATATGTTTAATAACAGAATTCAAAACACTGTTTAAGTTTCTTTGATAAGCTCTTGTAGTGCAATCACCTCTTGCCACAAAAATGCACAGCTATAGGCCCCCAATTTCTTACACAGGGCCTGGCTTGAGCACGTCTGAGTACAGGAATGTACTGCTGTTGAAATTCAACTTTCAAAGGCTGCTGACCTTTTACAAACACACATGGCAGTGGCTTTTTCTTGAGAAGGGTCTGCGCCGGCCCACAAGTAATATTCTCTTCTCTTGAAATGCCTGACAGAGGCTGAAGGAAAGGGAATGTTCTTTAACATACTGTACAGTATATAGTTACCTTGGAAGTTTACCTATTATCTGAATTGAATAATTAAATTCCAATATATGTATACATGATGTAATGTTCTTTCTTATAATAATGCTCTAATCAAGAAATATTTTGGTAGAAAGATTTAATTCTTAACTTGTATACTTTACGAACTCTTTAAATCACAATAGGAATATACTATAGGAAATGACCCCATTGCTATGACTTCTAACTCAGAATCTGGAATGGGAAGGGTCGGGCTATTATATAATATATAATAAAGATTCACCAATATGTATTTGTATAAGTTCCTTAACTGACCTAAAAAAAAATATAACTCAATTCATCATAAAGTCAACCTATTTATACATATATTTATTATTAGTATTGTTGTTTAGTAGATATTCAATATTACATTAATAAAGGCTCCTAACACCTACATAACAAAATGGGTCAGGAGATCTCAACAGATTCAGAGCAGATTGTAGCACCTTATGCTCAAAACTGGAATCAGAGGAGGCCTTAACATCCACCTAGTAGACAATGTGAAAAAAAAAAAAAAGGAGGTGACCAAGCCAATTAAAGAAACAGATGCTTGACGCTAAAAAGCCCAGGAAGCCCCAATGGGTCTGATAAAGTGTGCATTGACAGTGATCCTTCAAAACCATAGGCTCTAATGATAACTTGTCTGATTTGCCTAGCAATGTTGGAGTGAGAAGCAGGAAGACCTCTGCAGGAAGTACAAAGAGAGAATCCAATTATCGCTGATTCTAACCAGACTAGAGGAAGGACAGAATATAATCTACTAAGAACTTTCAAGTATTAGATTTCCTCAACTCTCACCATGCAAGATAGGCTTTCCAGGTGGGGCAATAGACTTTGCTATAAGCCGATTTCCTAGCCTTCAAGAGGATAGGAATGACTGAAAGCCATTGTTTCTAATTTTTAGGGACTCTTTAATGACTGGCATAGTACCACTGGATTGGCATAAGGCCAATTGGGTGCCAATATTTAAAAAGGGGTCAAAATCTTTACCAAGTAATTATAGACCTGTTAGTTTAACTTCTATAGCTGGGAAGATATTGGAGAGTTTAATAAAAGACCACATGGATGAGTTCTTGCTGGAAACTGACAGCATGGATTCATGAAAGGGAAGCTGTCAAACAAATCTGATTTCTTTTTATGAGGTGAGCAAAACCTTGGACAGAGGGGTGGCAGTGGATGTGGTACACTTGGATTTTGCAAAAGCGTTTGACACAGTTCCCTAAACACGGCTAATGTGTAAGGTAAAGTCTATGGGCTTGGAGAAATCCATATGTAAATGGATAGAAAACTGGCTAAAAGATCGTATTCAAAGAGTAGTGGTTAATGATTCATACTCTGAATAATCTGGAGTCATCAGTGTTGGCACCCTAATTTTTTAATATATTTATAAACAATATAGGGTCTGAGATTTACAATCCCATTTCAGTCTTTGCAGATGACACCAAGCTGTGCAGTGGAATAACACCCTTACAGGATGTCTGCGACTTACAAGCCGACCTCAATGCACTGTATAATTGGGCAACTATGTGGCAAATGAGGTTTGATGTTGATAAATGTAAGGTTCTGCACTTTGGGGCTAAGAATATGCATGCATCATACATACTAGGGGGCGTACAACTGGGGGAATCAATGGTGGAGAAGGATCTGGGAGTTCTGATAGATCACAAGCTTAATAGTGGCATGCAATGCCAAGCTGCGGTTTCTAAAGCGAACAAAATCCTCTCTTGTATTAAAAGAGGTATAGACTCCAGAGAGAGAGAGAGATATCATTTTGCCCCTGTACAAATCATTAGTAAGACCTCATCTCGGATATGCAGTTCAGTTTTGGGCCCCAATTCACAAAAAGAACATTGGGGAACTGGAGAAAGTACAGAGAAGGTCAACCAAACTGATGAGATGCATGGAGCAGATCAGCTATGAGGAAAGATTAGAGGAACTGAATGTATTCTTGCTTGAGAAGAGGAGATTAAGGGGGGATATGATCAACATGTATAAATACATCAGTGGTTCATATAGTGAACTCGGTGTAGAGCTATTCACCCTGAGGTCATCACAGAGGACAAGGGGGCACTCTTTACATCTGGAGGAAAAGAAATGTAATCTCCAAACACAGAAAGGTTTCTTCACAGTGAGAGCTGTGAAAATGTGGAATAGACTACCTCAAGAGTTGGTTCTGGCCAGCTCAGTGGATTGCTTCAAAAAAAGTCCTGGATTGTTTATTAGATACACAGAATATAACTGGATACTAACATTTATAGGTAAAGTTTATCCAGGGACTATCCAATTGCCTCTCAGGGGATCAGGAAGAAATTTTTTTCCCAGCAGGAGTAAATTGGATGTAATCCAGTAAGTCACTTTCTCTCCAGCCCGTGGCTTCCCCAGCCCTGCCAGTAAACCTGCAACCAAGAAGCAGGATGGTTCCTAGGCCAGAAATTTCAGACAATCCTTAAGAGTCTGCCAGGAGTCCAACTATGTCCAAGTACCATATCCTCCTGGGTGAATTTGGTGTTATAAGAAACACTAGAATGCCCTCTCTCTCAATTCTGCAGTGCAGATAAACAAGAATCTGAAGGGCAGAAATGTGTAGATTAGGTTGAACTAATCAGATGGAGTCACCAGAGTGTCCACTGTAAATGGTTGAGGGTCCCTGGAACTGGTAACAAACCTGTCCTGTGTGTTGTTGATTCTGGGACATGAGAAAAATCACATCCGGCATCCCCCACCTGTGGGAAAGAGCATGAAATACCTAATGATGGAAAGCCCATTCTCCTGGATCCAGAAGATGGAGAAAAGCATGCTTGGCAATTTTCTACACCTGGGATATGGACGGTGGACAGGGCCATAATGTGCAGTTCTGCAAGAAATAAAGAGAAACCTACACAGGAAAAATGTAAGCTTCTCCCAGTACAGAAAAGAGATCCATCACCAAAGGACACTAGCAAAAATTGAGGTTAGCTGGTAAAGACAGGTTATATAAGATTTCCCTGCAGCTTTCTCTTTGTGCCTGTGTTCAGTCACCTGAAGGTAGCTGAATATAATATGAATAAAGAGCATGTGCCCCCTACTATACAGCTGAGAATATTCCAATGAACTGACATTTGAACCCAGCTTTGATAGCCCATCATGTAATCCAATACTTATGATGGCACACTAACAATCTGTAGATGCAGAGATAAACATGGTCACCTTTAGTGTATGTGACCGGAAGCCAGCATTGGAAGCGGAGCCTTTTTTTTTATTCTCCGTTCAGGGCGGCGGCAGCAGCGGACATTGTGACTGGCGTTGGATCTACTGCGGGGGACATTCTTTTAGTTATTTCTTTTAATAAAGGACTTGTCAAAGACCGTGCCCTGTCTTTTTTCACACTGCACTTTTTGTTTTTTTATTAATGAGTATCGGGACCATGTACCCCATACTCATTCCCATGGGGGGAGGCAGTATCTGGGGGCCCCCTTGTTAAAGGAGGCATCCAGATTCTGATAAGCCCCCTGCCTACAGACCCCCACAACCACCGGCCAGGTTTGTGGGGAAGAGGCCCTTGTCCCCTCAACATGGGGACAAGGTGCATTGGGGGGAGCCCCCCCTGTGCCAAAGCACCCCCCATGTTGAGGGCATGTGGCCTGGTATGGTTCAGAGGTTGGGGGGCGCTCGCTTGTCCCCCCCTTTTCTTGACCTGCTGACAGTTTGCACAGTACTTTACAAAATCAAGGAAGACAGTACAAATAAAATACAATAAAATACAAGAGGGTTAAGAGGGCCCTGATCAAAATCTCTGTATAATTTCAGAACATCACTTTATATCTTGTTTCTATCCTTTGTAGGAATTAGTACAGTGAAAGCATTGCTGTATATCTAACCCACTGGATATTAAAATTTACCCTAAATGACTAAAAAAATGTAGAAACTCTAATACAAAATTATAATTGGAGGGAAAGAAACAGTTTGCTGATTATTTCCTGAAAAGTAGACTTTTATTTGGCCTTGTTCATTTTCTGGTGAAGAGTGGACCACACATTTGGGCTCTGATGAGAGTCCCAGTGAATAAATATTATACTACGTATGAAACTGGTTTGTGGTACTGTATGTGCTCGGAAAAATAAGTCAATACAGTTTTTTTTTAGTAAGGATAGCAAATGATTAGTAGCATTGTGCAAACAAAAATAAATAGTCCCAATGTTTTAGTGTAAGTGATCAGTTTTAAGTCACTGAATTTCTGAGTTTGTGCAACCTAAATGAACTGGGTAATACCAAGTGTAAAAATTTCATTGAAAGTCATCCGGTAAGCCTTCATTAATCATAAAAAATGCCATATATGAGTTTTTAAAGAGAGTTTCAGTAAATTTTGAAAGCCTTGGAATAACCATGTTATCATTTAAATATTAAAGCACATGAACAGCAGATGTTAAAACATAATGCACAGCTCCTTCCTAAGTATTTAGATATACATGTGTAAGAGATCCTCTATATGTAAATAATTTTATGTGTGCTTTAAAGAAAACATGTCCTGTATAGAGTTTCTAATTATACATGTACATGGTGAGAGACATATTTGTTCATTAGGTACTGTACACAGATTTTGCTTATTGCTTTACAGTGCTACATAGTTGTGTTTATTGCTTTCACTAACAATGCAAGACTACATGTCAATTGACCACAGAACTCCAAAAGCAGCGAGGGCAGAGACTTTGTGAAGGTGGTGTAGCACTGCAATATGTGGTGCTGCTGCATCTTCTGACAAAGGATTGGATGGAAAGTTTGAATTGAAACAGGTATTTGGCGCACTCAGAAAGGGCTGAAATGGTGTCTGCAGGATAAGCACAGGTCAAGAACAATATGAAAGTATATAAAAGTCTTGGTATGAATAAAACATTGTCCTTTAGGATCTATTGTGGGCCTTAAAATTTGAGTTACTTGTAGGCTGCCAGGTGATAGAGAGCAAAAGAAGACCCTGTGAGGAGACCAAGTGAAAAAAGAGTGGCACCTGAGTGCAGCAGTTGAAACTCTTTAATAAAACATAGAATACAGGCAACTCACAAAAGCATAGTAGAAAGCGCTTGTCATGTAATCGGCATCCGCTGTGTGGTGAGATGTGGGTCATTGTGCCAGGTTGTGGGTCCGGTGACAGGCGGCGATGCTGGTGGCTCCCAGCATTTCCGGCGAGTTGCGGGACACTAGGAACAGGCAATGGAGGAGACGTGGACGTCACATCCAATCACGTGGGTAGCGGGGAGTGGCGCTCGTTTGGAGCATGTGTACTCCCTCTTCAGGCCGTAATGGATGCCGATTACATGACAAGCACTCCTCAATATGCTTTTGTGAGTTGCCTCTATTATACGGTTTATTACAGAGTTTTAACTGCTGCACTTAGAAGGCGCGCTCTTTTTTTCCCTTGATGGAGAGTGTGGCCAACTCATTGCAGTGACACAGTAAACATACCATGGTGTTGTTTGCTATATGATCTATACAAGCCCTGCTCTCATTTCTCTCAGTCATTTGCGGGACTTGTGATTACTTCTGCTGACTCCGTTACCCTTGCCATCTGACAAGTGATCTCTGTTGATCAAAATTTAGACACGATCCCTAGGTATAGGTTCATTGAAAACGTGCTATCGTTTCCCTGAAGACAGTTAAAATCCCATTAAGATTTAGTAATAAGAGCTGAAAACATGGGAGAAAATAATGTAGTTTTGTTGCAAGAGCAATATGAGAAGGCGGCAAAACTGAGGAATAGTAGTTCACTGCAGGAAATTAAATGATGATCCGAGAAATAAATGTCAACAGAAGATGAAAACTAATCTGAGACAAGAGGTGATGAAGAAATATCTTAATAAAAAGTTGGTCTCGTAGTATTGGCTTCCAAAAAATAATTTTTCTGTATATTTTATAGATTAAGCATTTGCCCTCCGGAAGATTTACCCCACTTTGTGACAAGGCCATTGTCTGCAGTTTGGCACTGCACTATTTCAACTGGTAATTGTGTGGTCGTGCATTGCTGTACCCAAACAAAATTTATGCCCTTTATTCTCACACAAATAGAGATTTCTTTTGGTGATATTTGATCACCTCTGTGGTTTTTACTTTTTGAGCTATAAGCAAAAAAAGGCTGAAAATTTTGAAAAAAAAAAATCAATATTTGTCACTTTTGGTTATAACAAATATCTAATAAACTCAAAGTTAGTCATAAATTTAGGCCAAAATGTATTCTGCTATGTCTTTTATAAAGAAAAATCCCTACACATGTATATTAATTGGATTGCGTGAACGTTATAGCGTCTACAAACTATGGTATATATTTTAGAATTTATGCAGCTTTTACTTTCTGACTGCCTAAAATTGCTAAAATACCAGGGCAGTAAAATCCCCCCCCCCCCCCCCCCAATTACCCCTTCTTGGAAAGTAGACACCCCAAAGATTTTGCAGAGAGGCATGTTGAGTCCATGGAACATTTTCTTTTTAGCCAAAACTTTTTAGGAAAATACCCTTTTTTGTTTTTAAACACAAAGCTGTCACTTTAATGATATATTGCTCATGCATGCCATGGGTATATGTGGAATAAACACCTCAAAACACATCCTCCTACTTCTTCTGAGTATGGGGATACCACATGTGAGAGACTTTTTGGCAGCCTAGCTACATACAGGCACCCAAAATCCAATGAGCAGCTCCAGGCTTTCAAAGGGCATATTTCCTCGTATCACTCTACCACTACCGAACACAGTTTCGGAGGCTCTAAAATGCCAGGATAGTACAAACACCCCCCCCCTTCCCCCAAATGACCCCTTTTTGGAAAGTACACACCCCAAGGAATTTGATAAGAGGCATGGTGAGTATTTTACAGATATCATTTTTGTCACAGGGTTTTGAAAATTAAAAAAAGAAAAAAAAATGTTTTTCTTTCTTCATTTTCCAAAAACATGTGGCAACAAATTAGATATGCAAAATACTTATCATGCCTCTTTGCAAATACATTGGAGTGTCTATTTTCAAAAAAGGGGTCATTTGGAGGAGTTGCTTCTACTATCTTGGAATTTCAGGGCCAACATTAGAAGCTTATTTCACACATCACCCACTCTTGAAGACCAAGCCTTTTTCTGACACTTTTTATTCACATGAAAAAACTTTTTCTTTTGCTAGAACCTTACTTTGAAACCCCAAACATTATATATTTTTTAAAGCAGAGGCCCTAGAAAATCAAATGATGGGTGTTGAAATTTTTTGCCATCACACAGTATTTGCGCAGCGATTTTTCAACCGTTTGCTCCGCGCGTTCCTCTCGCCGTGTTCCCGCGCCGTTCCGGTGTAGCATGAAAATCCGTCTCCTATGAGGATCTGTCCCCCTCGACGTATCTGCGCATGTGCCAGTTTCAGGCATTAGCAGCCGATCGGCGATCTCTGGCACATGCGCAGATACGTCGAGGGGGACAGATCCTCATAGGAGACAGATTTTCATGCTACACCGGTCTTCAGGGCGGACTGTGAGAGGAGCCTAGCGGGAGCCTAGCTCCGCGGGCCGGATTAAAAGGTCCGCCGGGCCGTATACGGCCCGCGAGCCGTAGTTTGCCCATTGCTGGTCTAGATCATCCCAAACAAGTACAATCAAAAACTATCTGCCCTCACAAGCGAAAATACCAGAGGGTAAAACCCCAAGGAGACAACAGGGATTAAATGGAAGACGGGAGATGGGAAACATCAGCAGTGCTCGCTGCAGATTTTCTATGGGAGTACCTAATATGAGCCAAAGCATAGAAATTGAAGATATAGAAAAGGAGTTGGCTATAGAAGATGTTGAAGAACAAGAAAAGACTCCTCAAATGCCTACTAAATATGAAATAGATATGTTTATGAGATTGGAATGGTCTATAAAACAGGAGAGGGCGGTATTACATAAAGACCTGGGGCAAGTTTTGTCACAAGTAGAAGAAACGGAGGGAAAACTGGACAAACATGCCCAAATAATAAATCTAGAAAAACAAATGGAGGTGATGCCGAAGGAGCAAAGGAGTCTGCTATATAAATTAGAAGATCAAAAAAAAAGAGATAGGAGTAATTTGAGGATATGGGGTTTGCCCGAGACTTCACAAGGAGAAGATTTGATGGAGAAAACAAAGAAAATGTTTAATACAATAATGGACAGATCAGTAACAGAGCACTTGAAGATCGATAGAGTACATAGAATAAGAAGATCCCAAGGAAATGCGAGTGAAAAGGAGGGGGGTGAAAAGAACAGTGGGGGGGATATCTACGTGTTCCTCCAGATGGAGGATCATACTTTCATTGAGACAAAGTTAGTTGGAGAAAAAAGAAAAAAACATGGGAAATGGAGGAGGTTAACTTTATGACCTATAATTGAAAGGGATTGAATACCCCAGGGAAGAGGCATAAGATTCTCACAGAATTACAACAGAGATCTATTTCAGTAATGTTCCTACAGGAGACCGAACTTTTACAGGAAACAAACGTTAAGTTATATTCTAAATATTATCCAACCTGGTATTATGCAGACTCACCAACTAAACGTGCTAAGGGGGTAGCAATTGGTATAGCTAAAAATTTAAGATTTAGGTTGGAGGATCCGGAAGGTCGACTTCTGTTCCTGAAGGGGGGGGTTACAGGAAATAGAATGTACAATGGAAGGGGGAGGGGGGCAATAAGAACAATGGTACATATACATTGCCACAAAAGCAGTCCAGTGGCCTATTTGAAGAATATATTAAGAAAGCTTTCAGATTTTAAGAAGGGCAAATTAATTGTGGCAGGAGATTTTAATTGTTGCAGGGATCCTCAGATTGATACGACGTCGCAGGTACAGAGAGATGGAGGTAGAGATTGAAATCTATGTGAAGTATGCTATATCAGTGTCAGCTGATAGATGTATGGAGAATTAAACATCCTAGAGAAAGGGATTATACATTCTATTCTCCTGCACATGCGATGTATTCCAGATTAGATTATATATTGATAGAACACAGACTCTTGGAGTCGTTGGTTAAATATAGAAGTCACAACAATATTGGACCATGCACCTGTCGTAATAACGCTATTATGGGGAAAAGAGCAAGATAATATAAATATGTGGAAACTGAATGAGACACTCCTCCAGGATCACGAGATGGCACTGAGAGTAAAAAAAGAAATAGAACAATACTATGAAATAAATGAGACTGAAGGAGTCTCAATTGCTACGGTGTGGGAAGCACATAAGGCATATATCAGGGGAATTTTGATAGCAATTGGAGCAGAAAAAAAGAAAGAACGGCAAAAGAAAATAAATACATTCATAAGGGAACTATATGATCTAGAACAACTACATAAAAAGAGAAAAGTAAAAGACACACAACAGAAAATATTAAAAAAAAAAAAAGAGACAAATTAAGTAACTTAATCAAGCAAGAAACGAGGAGAATATTTAACATGATGGCAAGAGAAAGATATCAGTGGGGGACTAGACCTGATAAATATTTAATGAGAGCACTGAAAAATAAGAAATCAAGGAATTATATAGAGAGAATTAAAGATGATAATGGTGAAATGGTGTACGCAACCACTGATATCGTTAGTGTATTAAACAAATATTATAGGAAGTTGTATGAAGTGAACCCAAAAAAACCTAAAAGGAGAAGAAAAATTAAAAAAAGACAGACATATTTAAAAGAGGCGGGACTACCGAGATTGGAAGAGGATCTCTTCGCTCTTCTAGAAAAAACAATACACAGGAAGAAATTCAGGAGGTACTGAAGGATACAGTTGTGTGGAGGAGTCTTGGGCCAGACGGGTATACTGCGAGATGATATAAGAAATTTAAAGAACAATTAGTCCCTAAACTGTGTACACATATGCATGCACTATGAGGCAGAATGGAAATGAGGGAGGAGTCATTGCAAGCACATATTACAATCATACAGAAAGAGGGGAAAGATAGGACCCAATGGGTTAGTTACTAGCCTATCTCACTGTTAAATATGGATATGAAACTATTGGTGAACGTTCTGGCTACTAGGCTGAAAGTCTTAATGCCGCAATGGATTCATTTAGATCAAGTAGGATTTGTTCCTGGGAGGGAGGGAGAAGATAATGGGCTAAGATCATTATTCCTCATAGAAAAAAGTGAGAGAGAAAACCCCCCATATTGATCTTATCGGTAGACGCTGAGAAGGCTTTCAATAGCGCAGATTGGGGCTTTATGATGGATACATTGGAGGTTCTGGGGATTGGTCAAAAAATGAGAGCGTGGATAGGAAAGCTTTAAAGCCAACCATCAGGCACAGTAAAGGTCAATGGCTCATTATCAAGAGTTTTTTTAAAATGTATAATGGGACAAGACAAGGGTGTCCGCTTTCGCCTGTTGTTTGTGATATCTTTAGAGCCTCTCCTGGCAACAGTACGAAACAGCCTGGATGTAAAAGGGATACAGAGAGGAGAGATAGAACATAAAGTGGCAACATACGCTTATGATATGCTATTTTATGTGGTAAACCCTAAGCTGACACTACCCAATCTAATGAGAATAATGAAATATTATGGAGATTTATCAAATTTAAAAATCAACCCGTTTAAATCAGAGATTCTTAATGTTAATGTTCCGATAATTGAAAAAAAAGGTCTTGCAGAGAGAATTCCCCTTTGCATGGAGAGAAAGAGAACTAAAATATCTGGGAATAAAATTAACCTCGTCCTCTAAGAATCCATATAAAATAAACTACATCCCATTAATAAATGATATAAAGGATGAATTGAGGACCACTCTCCTGGATAGGATGGATAAATCTGGTAAAAATGATAATTGTCCCGAAAATCCTATATAAATTTCATATGCTACCCATACAGCTTCCGTGAACCTATTTTAAAGTAATTAAGAAAATGATATTGAGGTTTACTTGGGGAAAAAAAAAACAAGAATAAGCTATGAAGTGCTGTGTAGAGATAAATAAAATAGGGGTTTAAATGTACCGGACTTTAAGAGATATTATTATTCTGTATTGTCACGTATTTTTGATTGGACATATAATGCAATAGGGAAAAGTTGGGTTAATATAGAAAATACATTAAGTGAGACACAACTAAATAGGATTGTTGGTTGCCACATCAGTATTGTAAGTTGGCTGAAAGCACGAGCACTTATAAACAAAATGTAATTAAGGTTTGGGAGGTAAATCACAAACAAATGGGATGGGAATTTAATTCAATGTTAATACCATTTTTCCCACCTGGGAAGGAAAAATTTCCGGTAAATGGATAAGGAAAGGGAATACACAGTTAAAAGACATAATGAAAAAAGGAGAAATATGTTCCTATCAGGAGCTATAAAATAAAAAAGAGGTGTTCTTTATGTTAGATGAGTGGCAATATTTTCAATTAAGACACTTTGTTGCAATACTCTCAAAGCCATTAAGGACAATGGAGAATTTAAATCCATTTGAACAACTGTTTAGTGCAAGTAAGATACAGAAACATGGTACTTCCCATATTTATAAAATTCTTTCTGCAACAGCAAGATCTAATTCCCCGCCATATATGGAAAAATGGGAAAGGGAACTCGGAACATCATTCAACAAGCAACAAAAATAGAAAATATTTACATTAACGCACGGGGCTATAGATATGACTTTGGTGGAAATGAATTATAAATGTTTAACTAGGTGGTACAATACACCGAATATGGCACACATGCAGCATGTAGAGAAATCACCTATGTGTTCATTCACCAAGCACAGGAGATATTGGGGACTAATATCTTGAAAGATCCAAGCATATGCTTATTTCATAAAACTGAGATTACAGCAGAAAAATATAAGAACTTGATGATATTTCATTTAACCACTTCAAGTCCAGACAGTTTTACCCCCTTCCTGTCCAGGTCAATTTTAAGCTTTCAGCACTATTACACTTTGAATGACAATTGCGCAGTCATGCAAGACTGTACCCATACAAATTTTTTAGCATTTTTTTTTTTAGACAGATACAGTCATGGCCGAAATTGTTGGCACCCTTGATATTTTTCCTGAAAATCAAGTATTTCACACAAAAAAGGTATTGCATTAACACATGTTTTGCTATACACATGTTTATTCCCTTTGTATGTATTGGAACAAATATAAAACAGAGGCAGAAAAGCAAATATGACATAATGTCACACAAAACCCCAAAAATGGGCTGGACAAAAGTATTGGCACCCTTAACTTAATATTTGGTTGCACACCCTTTGGAAAACATAACTGAAATCAGTCGCTTCCTATAACCATCAATAAGCTTCTGACACCTCTCACCCGGAATTTTGGACCACTCTTCCTTTGCAAACAGCTCCAGGTCTCTCTTATTGGAAGGACACCTTTTCCCAACAGCAATTTTAAGATCTCTCCACAGGTGTTCAATGGGATTTAGATCTGGGCTCATTGCTGGCCACTTCAGAACTCTCCAGCGCTTCTTTGCCATCCATTTCTGAGTGCTTTTTGACGTATGTTTGGGGTCATTGTCCTGCTGGAAGACCCAGGATCTTGGACGCAAACCCAGCTTTCTGACACTGGGCCCTACAGTGCGACCCAAAATCCTTTGGTAATCCTCAGATTTCATGATGCCTTGCACACAGTCAAGGCACCCAGTGCCAGAGGCAGCAAAACAACCCCAAAACATCATTGAACCTCCACCATATTTTACCGTAGGTACTGTGTTTTGTTCTTTGTAGGCCTCATTCCGTTTTCGGTAAACAGTAGAATGATGTGCTTTACCGAAAAGCTCTATCTTGGTCTCATCTGTCCACAAGACGTTTTCCCAGAAGGCTTTTGGCTTACTCAAGTACATTTTGGCAAACTGTAGTCTTGCTTTTTTATGTCTCTGTGTCAGCAGTGGGGTCCTCCTGGGTCTCCTGCCATAGCGTTTCATTTCATTTAAATGTCGACGGATAGTTCGCGCTGACACTGATGCTCCCTGAGCCTGCAGGACAGCTTGAATGTCTTTGGAACATGTTTGGGGCTGCTTATCCACCATCCGGACTATTCTGCGTTGCAATCTTTCATCAATTTTCCTCATCCGTCCACGACCAGGGAGATTAGCTACAGTGCCATGGGTTGCAAACTTCTTGATAATGTTGCGCACTGTGGACAAAGGCAAATCTAGTTCTCTGGAGATGGACTTGTAACCTTGAGATTGTTGATATTTTGCCACAATTTTGGTTCTCAGGTCCTCAGACAGTTCTCGTCTCCTCTTTCTGTTGTCCATGCTTAGTGTGGCACAGACAGACACACAATGCAAAGGTTAAGTGAACGTCTCTCCTTTTTATCTGCTTTCAGGTGTGATTTCTATATTGCCCACACCTGTTACTTGCCCCAGGTGAGTTTACAGGAGCATCACATGCTTGTAACATTCTTATTTATCCGCAGTTGTGAAAGGGTGCCAATACTTTTGTCCAGCCCATTTTTGGAGGTTTGTGTGACATTATGTCGAATTTGCTTTCTTTCCTCCCTTTTTTTGTTTTGTCCCAATACACACAAAGGGAATAAACATGTGTATAGCAAAACATGTGTTAATGCAATACGTTTCGTGAGAAATACATGATTTCCTGGAGAAATATCAAGGGTGCCAACAATTTCGGCCATGACTGTAAAACTTTATTTTGGTGGTATATAGTCACCGCTGGGATTTTTTTTTTTTTTTTTGCTATATAAATGAAAAAGTCAAAAATTTAAAAAAAGGTGTTTTTCTTTAAATATTTCATAATAAATCTTGCCAAAATTTATATTTATATACAACAGCCGGACGGGAGGTGGTTAACCTTTTGCCGCCCAGCCAATGGCCGTTTGGCGGCCAGCAAAATCCCTCACCGTTCCGGGTAGACGCCATATGGCGTCCTCCCGGACATACGCAGTTTGTGCGCCTGCAGAGCCGCGCAGCGGCGCAATCTATCACCGGCCGTGTACCTCGGACACGGCCAATGACAGATCTGAGTACCGACACCGTTGCCGGTACCATGTGATCTGCTGTGACCAATCACAGCAGGCCACATGACAGTTGAATACAATGGATGGCTTCATTCATGCCAACCATTGTATACTAGTGTGTCTAGCTGTGATTGGTCACAGCAATCACATGCACAAGCTGGGCCAATCACAGCCCAGCTGTGTCATGTGATTAGCCGTGGCCAAATCACAGCTAAGCACAAAAAAAAAAAAACCCTGAATGAATTGATGTCATTCAGGTAAATGCTTGCTTATAGCAAAGTAATTATTTGTTATAAGCAAATTGTGGAAAAAAAAAAAAAAATACTGATCACTTCCCCAAAGTAGTACGTTACTATGGTAACATTATACTACTTTGGTCATAGTGAAATATGAAAACAAAATCTTAAAAAAAAGAAAAAAAAATAATAAAAAGTTAAAAAAAAATAAAAAAATAAAGATATTTTTTTTTCATACTGTCACCAGTCAGTGTCCCTGATCACTGCCATGCCAGTTATATGATGACGCTGTACTGCACTGGTGACAGTATGTAAAAAAAAAAAAATTGTGAAAATTATTTTTTTAATTTTTTAATTTTCTGAAAAATTATGACAAAAAAATACAACTTCAAAAAACTCGCCATGCCTCTTCTGAAGTACGTTGGACTGTCTACTTTGCAAAAAGTGGTAATTTGGGGGATATCTGTACTGTTCTGACATTCTTAGACCTCAAGAAATTAGATTGGCTGTCAGTACTTCAGGATTGATCAATTTTCAGCTCTATACCATAGTTTGTGAACTCTATAACTTTCCTACAAACTAAATAATACATCCTAATATGGGTTATTTTTACCAAAGCCATGTAGCAGAATACATCTCGGCCTAAATTTATGAAGAACAATTATTTATTTGCAACATTTTATAACAGAAACAAAGAAAAACGTGTTTTTTTTTTTAATTTTCGGTCTTTTTTTGTTAATTCGGGAGCTTATTGACCATTTGCCGACTGCCCCACAGCATATATACTGCTACAGGGCAGCCGCATTGTGCAGGACCACGTATATAAACGTGATTCTGCACTTCTTGGTAGTGCATGCGCACCGCTTCTGCTGTGATTGGTCACAGCAGAAGCTGATCAGCAGGCGACGGCCAATGGATGAGCACTGGCACCCTCCGATCGTGTAGGAAACTGACGGAACACAGCTCTGCCTATGCAAACAAGGCAGAGCTGTGTCCCGTCAGCAGCAATGTGCTGGATTCTCTTTCCCTGCAAGCAGGGAATAAAATCCAGTACACTACCTAGTAAACACAGCACACACAGTAAACATTACACTTAGCTAGGCACAGTTAACCCTTTGATCACCCTAGATGTTAACCCCTTTCCAGCCAGTGTCATTAGTACAGTGTCAATACATATTTGTAGCCCTGATCACTGTATTAATGTCACTGGTTCCCACAAAGTCTCAGTTAGTGTCTGATTCTCTGCCGAAATATTGCAGTCCCGCTATAAGTCGCTGATTACCACCATTACTAGTATAGCAAAAAAAAAAAAAGTCAGTATATATACTATAGTTTGTAGACATTATAACTTTTGTGCAAACCAATCAATATACACATACTGGGATTTTTGTTATCAACAATATGTAGCAGAAGACATATTGGTCTAAATGTATGAAGCAATTTGTTTTTTATTGGATATGTTTTATAGCAGAACGTAAAAAATACTGGGCGGGGGGGGGTTCAAAATTTTCAGTTTTTTGGTTTATAGCACAAAAAATGAAATACCACCAAAAGAAAGCTCTATTTGTGGGAAATTAATTTATGTACAGCATTGCATGACTGCACAATTATCAGTTAAAATAAAGCAGTACCGTATGGCAAAATATGGCCTGATCAGGAAGGGGGATAAATCTTCAGAGGTCAAGTGGTTAATGTAAATTCTTTATTGGTTACATAAATACAGAATCCAAAATGCCTCAAGAATGGTGTTGGAAACCTCTACAGAATGGAAGCCATGGCAAAGGTAGGTTTTTTAACTAACTACACAAACTCCCCTTCTTTTTTTTTCTTTTGCAGTAGTTTAAAACAGTACAGGACACCAACAGTCATTACGGTTTACTCAGTCTTACTGCTTACAGCAATAAAAAGCCATTTGGGTTTTAATCTGAGAGTGGGAAAGCAACTGTGAATTCCAAGAAGGTATCAGATATGGCTGTCAGACAGAGTAAAACCTTTTCAGGTGCTCCAGTTGATTGTTCAAGTTACATTCTCGAATCTGTACACTTGCGTACAAGATCACAAACTGCCAAAATCAGTCATCCATGTTTCTGTGTTAGTATTCTGCAGTCCTAGATAAATTAAAATCAGATAGCTAGGATACAACAAGGCAGACCATTTAAACACCAGCAAAGGTGTGGAGAAAAAAATTACACACACACAATTGCCAATACCCAAGAATGTAAAATAATCAAGCAGCAATCCAGACACAAGAAGCAGAGAGAGGACACGTCAAAGTCAAAAAGAATGGGAGAACAGGGAGTTACATTAGACACAATGTAGATAAAGTTGTATTTAAAATGGCTTGTTGTGAACAGATTTTAGGGTGGGAAGATATGAAGAACTGAGAAAAACAATGCGTCCAGAACTAAAATGCAGACAAATTAATATTCTTACCACGGCATATTTGGTCATTTGTATTTGAAGCAGAACTCCAGTCTGCAACATCTATATTTTTATACTTCTCCAGAACATGCTGTGCTGATTTCTTTACTTATTTTAACAGTATTCTGAAGTTTTCTACCTTACATCTACAATGTTTGTATTTGCCATAAAATCATTTTCCTGGAGTCAAGAGGGATAAAGAATATTTTCCACCTTTGGGTTATAATAGACCTACCACCTACACGAGGAATGGACAGCAGAAAACAAAGATATTTGTAGGCCAGCCCAAAATAATGGTGCCACCATGGGCAAGGGGAAGAGTACAAGAGAACTCCCCAAACAAGGACTTAGGCAAGGAACAGAGGATTAACATACGTAATCAAAATATATCTAGAGTAACATCTGGAATCATTTAGATTTGATAGAGCTAAGAGCTGAACCCTAGCTCAACCTTACTGACATATGGGGAAGCCACCCCTAGGAGACAAAGCCCCATAGCTTGGATATCCTTCCAATCCTCAAGCATTATAAGAGAGATTTAGGGATGCTCCTGACTCCCTAAATCCAAAGACTGGAGCCACAGTGAGAAACCATAAGGGAAGCACATATGCCAGGGTCAATCCTGAACAGAAAAGATTACCAGAAGGCCCTCTATCATAAGCCTGGGAAGCAGATGAGGAAGAGGGCTTATCAGTGGTCAGGCCTAGACCCAGATGATTACACCCAATGAAGTCAACAGAACATCCTGCAGTTAAAGCAGAATTTCACAGAGTCCATATCCGGCATCCTCCACCTGCAAAGCAAGAGATGCACTTGGCTGTATGGGCCGATCCCCCCATATCCAGACATTACTAGTTGGGGAAAACATCCTATTAATTGTTCGTACCTGTCATGATCATATTGAACGAGACTAGAACATGACGTTCTGGGCAGATCAGAATCTGAACCACCACCTTGGCATAGCGAGATCTATTTTCTACTGAGGGACGAGGCAGATCTCCAGCCTCTTGCTAAGGTAGCCATACTAAAAATAAAACGCACACAGTGGAAGCAGACCAGGTGAATAAGAATGCTGCATTACAACCCCGGACACTTGCCGAGTCTGCGCAACTCAGATTCCAACCTAGTTCTGGCCCAGTAGAGCTGGGATTAATAATTTAACTTTGAGGATCCCAGAGAAAGAAGAACAAGTGGTCCACAGTGGGGGCAACTTCCTACGAAACACGATTTTGGAAAAAAGGTGATCTTTTATGTCTACCAGTCACTCTTTTCCCTTCAGTTTGACACATGTCATCAGTCAAAAGCAGTTATGGCTGCCTTAGTAAAAAAGAATGGAACAGCGCTAGGGTCCACCACGGCTGTTTTTGAATATACTGCTCCTTGTTTTACCTGTTACCAAAGATATTACCAAAACCTGAACATCCCTTCCAGAGAATACAAAAGGATATATTCAGACGCCCAAGTCAGTCAAGACCACCACTGGTCTCTATGGACATATTTTCTGAATGGCCCAAAGTTTGGCCAGTGGCAAATGCTACTGCAAAGGCCACAGTAAAGAGAGTTATCAGAAGTAGTTTGTAAGTACAGAGTCCCAGAGACTACAGAGAGTAACAGAGGAACGTCTTTTACAAGAAGTAAAAGTCCTTACAAGACGTTTTGAGGTTTTATTTTACAGCCCCTACCATCTACAATGTAGTGGTGAAAGTAGAGTAACTAAGGGAAATGTCAAAAACTAGAAATGTCTTCATATTTTTTAATCCCCTAAGGGATATACAGACAAGAGATTTTGTTTGGAATTGTGGCGCTCACTTGCTTATATCTTCCTCAGCAGCTGAAGTCCTCATCTGGAATATATGTAACTGGGACATCTCTGAGAATGTTGCTGATCTCTTAAGGTTTTTTACAAACTCATTTATGGGTTTTCCCCCCAAATTCCAGATCCTAACAGTTTGGAAGGATCTCACAAACTAAGCCAGGTGACTGGTGGATTTTTATACATTGGAGACATTTATATATATGAGGGTATGTTTGGAGACGCAATACATCGTCTATTTCATGTACAAATTACAAAATGTGAAGGAAAAGTCACCTGTATTCATACCAGACACTGCAAAAAAGACTAAATGAAATTATCTGTGTTTAATTTGGTTTCCTCTTGGAATCACAGTCTAGGGTACTATTTAAAGTGCTGAGCAAACTGTTGGAGCTATATAAAACCTGTATAATATTATTTATTCAAATGCTTTAGTAAGGGATATACTGTATGTATATTTAATGTGGTTTGAAAAGTAGTTCAGCCATGTTGAAGTCATATTGTCTTTTATATGTCTTCCATTTAAATGTAGAATAGTCTATGTTTACCTATGCTGATAAGTCAGCATGGTCACAATTAAAGTGGCAGTAAACTAATTTTTTTTACTTTTACCTACAGGTAAGCTTGTAGTAAAGCTTACCTGTAGGTAAAATGAATATCTCCTAAATGTACACCGTTTAGGAGATATTCTCTTTTTCTTAGAGCTGGCGCATGCACTGTGCAGGAACGGCATACCTGTGCCATTCCTTCAGAGCACTGTGCCGTGGTCCGGGACTCACACGCGTATGCGTGGGAGTAACACCATGGTGGCCCAGCCTGTGAGATGACCGGAGCTCACAAATCTGGAAGGAAGACAGAGTGAAGATGGAAGCCTCTGCAGCAGTGACAGTGCGCCGCTGGAGGGTTTCATTTTAGGGTAAGTTTTACATAATGTGCTAGCATGTGATGCATACTAGAACATTATGATATTACCTTATAGAGGAATTTTTCTTTTTTTTTCGGTTTACTACCTTTGCCTCCTAAGCCAGGACTAGTTCTACTAAAATGTATGGAGGTTCCTGGTTAAAGGTGATAGTAGGTGTGGTCTGTGATCAAAATGTAAAATACTGATCTAGAGAGGGGAGACAGTAAAGAAAATGTGTAAATTCTGTAAAAAACTGTATTTTGGTTTGTATGATTTGTAAATGAGTGCACACTGCACTCATTGTGCACCTAACACTAATAATGTTTTCGATACATGTTTGCAGTCGCGCAAATCTTGATTAGAAATTAACCTGCCTATGTAACGCCCCTTGATACCATAAAAGTACAACTGTAATATTAATGTGATACCTACGTAATCATGTGCATAACAAAAACATCAAATGTGCCGAATAAACAGAACAATGATTTTGAAAGATGCGGAGTGTATATTTTTTGTGTCTGTTCCCTACTGCAGTAGTTATTAATTTGGAACCACTAATCAATATGAGGATATGAGTTGCCTATCTGTACAATTTCAGTATTAATGTCCAGAACAACCTGCAAAATCAAGTGCATGTATTCATTTTTTAAAAGTGAACTTATTCTTTAACTCAAAGAGCCTCACAATCACAAACAACACAAAACCCTACTAAAGGACAAAGTAAAGGCAGGATAAACCAAGGCAGAAGAATCATTTTATTTTTTATTTTTTTCCATTTAAAGCTCAAGTCAAACAATTAAATTTACCTACCACAGGAAAGAGTTTAAAGCTGGCAGGTTTGTATGATTTCCCCCTCTATTCCTGTTGTCGCAACTCAAGATTGTTGATTTTTCCTTTATATACAAATCTTTGTGACAATGGTCAGCAGGACAAAAAAGAGAGGTGACTCTCCCAATGGAGACACAAAAAGCAATTAAGCAGGAACTAGACTGTAACGTCACTTGCACTTTGATCTGTATGCCTACTGTATTGCAATCCAAAGGTAAAAAAAATTAATTCACTTTGGGAAAAACACATGCTAATGGCTCGAACCCTTTCACGTTCTTTACAAAGTTTGATGCACTTTAACTTCAACTGTAAATAAAACAAGCATTCTTTTTCAGTTAAAAGTGATACCAAACAATATCCTTATTATCCAAAAATAATCCATACACATTAACTACTTAATAACCCTACAATCTATTTTTCATGAAATGGCCTCCTTGTAACATCCTCCATTAGCTACCACACCTCTCCTTTTTTTGCTCCAGGCAACAGTACATACAGTAGGACCATGGAAAACATAGCCACTCTCAGAAGAGATGTTACAGTGCCAATAATATTACACAAAGCAGGTAAGTATACCATGTTTGCCATTTTAATTAAAAAATAGTTTTACTATCACCTAAAGAGTAGATGTGTTTTTCCTTTTAAACAAGAGTTTAGTGTCACTTTAAGGGTGACATTTAAATTTTAAGTCTCCATTACCACTTATGTGACTTGTCATGCGACTTGTCATGTGCCTATTGTTTTCAATGGCACCCATTCGGATATATGCGACTTACAGTATAACTGAAGGCAAAACATTTTTTTAGTTTTGGACAGAGTGGAGAAGGATTAGAATGGATGTCAGTTTTTATTAATGTCTGTGCCCCGTTATAAGGAGATTCACCCTCTCAATTTGTCATGTTTACCATTATCATTGAAAATGAAAGTAAAAGAAAATACTAAATTTTGGGTTGTCCCCAAAAAAGTAATAGAGGGGAAATCTTCCAATGGGGACACTAGTTCTAATGATCTGGGTGTCCCCAAGGGATTCCCTTACATTGCAGGTATGTCCTCTCACTTTCTGTTTGGCTATGGGACAGGAAGTGAGGAGGAATCTGACATGGATGGCGAAAAAAAATCTGACAGGGAATCTATGACAAAATCCCTCCAATTCTTAGATTGACCACATTTGAGAGAATATGTTTGGATGGCCCATCTAGCAAATCTATAAGGTTCGCATCTCCACACTTTCCCATCCTCCTCCGAAGCACCATTATATGCAGGGATGAGAACAAGCATTGGATGAGGAGCTCCCTTTGCCACTTGGCAGACAATCTGGTCACAAGCGGCTAAGTGCTCCAACTGCACCTTACACAGAGTACACCAATATAAGATACTTTTTAATTACTACTATACCCCAGATAAGCTCTGATCTATATATTCCACTAATGAAAGCTGCTGGAGATGCAAAAGCAGCCTGGGAACACTCTTACATATTTATTGGTCTTGCCCACTCCTCGAACCCTACTGGAGAGCAGATCACGTCCTTATCCATCAAGTCTTTCACCACTGGATCCCATTCACTCCTAAAGCATTTATCTTGGGGTTACCCCCTTCTAAATTTTCTAAAACTTCTAAAAGACTGCTATCACATCTTCTAATGGCAGCAAGGTGCTTAGTAGCACTTAAATTGAAACAGCATGAACCGCTCTCTCTGACGGAGCTTCACACCAGGATCCGGAATGTCCAAAGGATGGAATGCCTAACAGCCACCTTGAATGACTCTATAGACAGACATAATAGGGTTAAGGAGCTGTGCCACACCTTTGAAAACCCACTGTGACAATTCCCAGGAGCTACAAGGCCATGGAGTGCACCTGATACTCTATTTTTTCTTCTTTTTCTGTGTTCTTCCCTTCTCTCTTTTTTTTTCTTGTATCCACATCATCGACCTGCCTGATCATATCAATTTCTCTACCAGTATGCGGGCGCTTTGTCTACGCTATATACGTCTCCTGCGCTGTACTGCGGTTGCAATGTGATGTTTTGATTGTCAAGTATTATGCAGTACTATTTCACAGCTGGGTTGGCTTAACCACATAGGAATCAGCTTTGTTTATCCATATCAGAGAAGTTATGTAAACTCCGTCTGGACTTGATTGTGAGATTATGTGGATTTCCACCACTTCTACTGTGTATACCCTTGTGCCAAATAAAAAGACAAAAAAAAAAAATCTGACAGGGGTTATAACCCTCCCTTACTCTATTAAAAAAAAATGCCTATATTTCTACTTTAAAGTTCCTTCACTACTTTGATGTGACTCTGGTTCAACTTAGAGCCAGAGAGTGTAAAGTTGCATTAAAAGTCGTACTCCAAAGCCGTCTTGGAAATTGTGTTACTTACAGAGCAGTCTATACAACCACTGCTTCTGTGTGACCTGCAATTTTCTATTTTACCAGCAGCTGGCACTAAAAAATAAAAAAAAAACCAACAATCACAAGTTTAGATGCCAATAAAACCATGGGTTATAGAAAGAGAGGTATCAGTGTTACTACACAGAACACACATTGCTCTTCACATGCACCACACTTACTTGCTGTAGCTAAAATTAACCGACTGGTCGCTAAGAATCTCAAACTGTACCGGGCGATCCCCCATACAGTATTTTCTCATAAGCTCCATACAAGTGTGTAGAGTCTTCCTGGAAGGTTTGTTGTCATGAAAAAGATCGCCACCAAGCAACAAGAAGTCGACCTGTGGAAAGGTATAAACATTTATACGGTCACTTTTTGAAAGGGTTCACTCAAGTTAATAGATTTCCAAAAAAGACTCCCACTTTCTAAATTCATATTTGTATATTCTCTGAAAAGCGATCTGCAGTGGATACTTTTTTAGAGGGCAGCTAAGCTACCACTTTCAGGTGATACTGCTGCCACCCGATTGCCTGTTTTTCATTACACCCACTAAAAGAAATTGGGGACTGCCAGGCTTCAAAAAGATTACATGCGTGATTCCATTACTGTGCATGATCTTTTTATATACAAACCCCCCCCCCCCCACACAAAATTACAAACTTTTCAGTGTGGCGCTACTATATAGTGCTAAAAACATGGTCCTCCCTTAAGTGTGCAACACTTACATGCCCTGTGTGCTTCCTCCTCAAATAAATCCAATAACGTGATATTAAAATTTAAATTAAAAATTCCAACAAATTTATGGTGTACTACAACAAGACACTTCCCTCCATAGAAACATAAATATGTGTGGATTTATGCAACAGTGGTTATTCAGGACATCCTCAAATACAATATACAAAAAAGTGCTCCAATATCTGCATACTACAAGACACCTCCCCCACTGAAACACCGAATGTGTTCCTGTGCAGAGTCTATACAGTGATAGACATTTGTGACACCCACAATATGCAGTTCCTCCCACAAAGTGCTTTAGTGCAGTCCACTTTAAAGTGCTCTTGATTTCAATGCAGTGCTACATTCCTTCGTACATTCCCTTACCCCTGTTGGGTTTGCACCAGGGGTGGACTGACCATTTGGAAACTTGGGCACTGCCCGAGGGCCCGGGGTCAGTAGGGGGCCCCATGAGATGCCTCTGGTACCTTTTTCATACGCTTTTTTGAGTTTGGGCAAGGATACAGGGGCCCCATGATCCCCTATTGCCCGGGGGCCCCATGAGTTGTCAGTCCGCCCCTGGTCTGCACTCAGCAAAAATTTAGATTCCCTTTTTACAGGCGAGTCATATGTGCTTAGTATAGCTTCCACCTTTAATTTCTCCGCACCTCCTCTTATAGAACCTCGTGTATCCCCGAATTTCCTTCTCCTCCACTCCACCAATGATTGACCGAAAGAACCAAAAAGCAGAACTGCAATAGTGAGGATTCGCAGGAACTATGTCTACTCTGCCTCTCTTTCTTGTTGGTTACCTTTTCAGGCTGCTTCTGTGCAGTCAGCGTCTATTCTCCTGCACCACACTTTTTGAAAACTCTATTGTTCCACACATGCGCAAGATAGAGCTAAGACGTCATGCACTTTAGGGTGCACCTTAACCCAGTGGTTGCACAATTCCACACAGGAGCATATATATTTGTTTCTGTGGAGGGAGGTGTATTGTACATCATACATTTGTTGGACATTTTAATATCACATTATTGGATTTGAGGAGGAAGCACCCATAGCATGTACGTCTTGCACACATAAGGAAGGAAAGTGTTTTATAGCACTATTTAGTAGCGCCACACTAAAAAGTTTGTAATTTTGTCATTTTTATCCATCTGAGGATATAAGAGGAGTGGAAGGCAGCTACATTGGTGTAATTATCAGTCCATAAGTGCGGATAATAAACCAGAAAAAAACAAAAAATAGAAAATATATTCAGGCAATCCAAAAGCTTTCAGGAAAGTGGTTTTTTTTTCATTCCAATTCAAATGTAAATCTCTGTTCTACAAAATTGCAGGACTATTTACTTTCTGAAAGGCTTACTTTTATATTTTCTTAGCGCTGCGTTATCAGATGTACAGACTGTAACAGTAAACAACATTAACACAAGTTAGAAAATGAGTATGCAAAAAAGGACACAGATAGGATTAATAACACACAGGAGTAGAAAAAAGCCTGATAGAAAACTTTAACCAAAACCAGTTTTATTAAAAATAAACACACCGCTCAAAAAAAATTAATGAACACTTTGAAAACACATCAGATTCCAATAGGGAAAAATATCATGCTGGATATTGTAGCAATCATGCACACCGAGATGGACACGGTCATCCATCTTGTTAAGAATCTTCCATGCTGTATCATCTCTACTCCCAAATCAGCTTTCCTCTACCCCCCTCCCTCTCTGTTGAGTGACATGTGGTCTGTTGGATGCAGATCACAGGCAGCAAACTCCATGGGAGGGTGTCATGGATATAAATCCCACAACTGAGCTGGGGCCTAGATGTCTGTTAACTTCCGCAATCTGGGCTCGTAAAGCCATAAACAAAGTCCTCCACTGAGTTCAAAAGACATTCCAAGGGGTCGTAAAAACAGACTTACATTTAAAAACTCACCTTCCATATAAGTTCATATCTTCAAATAGGACATAATTACCTAAACATGGAGCCCATATTCGGCCGGCTAAAGTTAAGACCATTCTCCTGGTATATTACACCCCCTAGCTGCCATACACAGGAGAGCCGAAAATGACATCTCCTTAACCATTCAAGTGGATATTTCATATTTCATATCTAACCGTTCAGCCGAAGATTCTGCGTAATAATCTACTCGTAGATAGGATGTTGTATGTATCCAGGGTAAGTTATGAGCCATAATATAATTTGAGAAGTTTTTGGTCACAGCTTGGGTCTCCACCTACAACTCCCTCCCCAAATGAGGGGATTGGTTTACTGCTCCAGGGAGACACCCTGTGGAGTTGCTAGAAAAAGTTAGCTAAGCTGAGTTGTAAGAAGTTGAAGTTCTCCCTTTTTTTAACATCGGAACTAAGGTTGGGAGATAAGGCATCCTTTTGGCTCATGAAACCTGATCTGCTTAAACCAGGACATTTGGCAAGTACTTTAACCCTCTAAACTCCTTTCTGTTATCTCTTTGCTGTGCTATTGTTCTCTGTATATTTATATATATTGGATACATCTTTTTCTGTAAATATTTTTATTGCACCCTTTTGATCTTTTAGTAATAAATCTTACTTTTTGAAAGTGTTGAACTGTTTCTACAGCTCTTTAATGCAAACTAAAACACCAGTCTCTGAAGAACGCTACTGTGTGTTTTAAACGTCTGCATACATCTGTCTGCGGTGACATTGTGTATACAAACGATTATTCAAACATCATAGTGTTATTGCTGATATTGCCGAGTTTCCTCTTTTTCTGTACAATAAGGAGGTGGTGGCAGTGGGAAGGGTTAATTGCGTAATTAACCTGACCCAGTAACAATCGCTATCAGGCTGCAGATACACAGATTGTGGTCCATTAGCTGGAAAATCTGTGTGCAGGGTGCAGCTGGGCGTGGCATTGTTATGCATGTGACAGCGCGGTTTTAGATTGGCTAGTCCTTCGGTCACGAGTTTGGAGAGAAGGGCTGGGGTCTGACGCCGTGATCGTCACAGATATCTATACTGATATGGACTGGGTAATGTGTTAAGAACATATGGACGTCCCATCGTTTGATGGAAATCAAAATTATCAACCTACAGAGGACTGAATTCAAGGACACCCCAAAAATCAAAGTGAAAAAATGATGCAACAGGCTAGTCCATTTTGCTGAAATTTTATGGCAGCAACTCAAAATGGTACTCAGTAGTTTGTATGGCCCCCACGTGCTTGTATGACAACATTGGGACATGCTCCTAATGAGACGACGGATAGTGTACTGGGGTATTTCCTCCCAGACATGGACCAGTGCATCACTGAGCTCCTGGACAGTCTGAGGTGCAACCTGTTGGCGTCGGATGGACCGAAACGATATCCCAGAGGTATTCTACTGGATTTAGGTCAGGAAAGCGTGGGGGCCATTCAATGGAATCAATTCTTTCATCCGGGCATTGTCGCGCACCAGGAGGAACCCAGGACCCACTGCACCATTATAGGGTCTGACAATGGGTCCAAGGATTTCATCCCGATACCTAATGGCAGTCAGGGTATCATTGTCTAGCCTGTAGAAGTCTGTGGGTCCCTCCATAGATATGCCTCCCCAGTAGGGCTCTGGCAGTGCTCATCCTGTTCCTCTTTGCACAAAAGGAGCAGATACTGGTCCTGCTGATGGATTAAAGACCTTCTACAGCCCTGCTCAGCTCTTCCAGAGTAACTGCCTGTCTCCTGGAATCTCCTCCATGTTCTTGAGACTGTGCTGGGAGACACAGCAAACCTTCTGGCAATGGCACATATTGATGTGCCATCCTGGAGGAGTAGGACTGCCTGTGCAACCTCTGTAGGGTCCAGGTATCGCCTCATGCTACCAGTAGTGACATTGACCCTAGCCAAATGCAAAACTAATAAAAACAGTCAGAAAAGATGAATAGGGAAGAAATGTCAGTGGCCTCCACCTGTAAAACAATTCCTGTTTTGGGGGGTCATCTCATTGTTGACCATCTAGTGCACCTGTTAATTTCATTAACACCAAAGCAGCTGAAACTGATTAACAACCCCCTCTGCTACTTAGCTGACCAGATCAATATCCCAGGAGTTTAACTGACTTGATGCTATACTCTGATTAAAAAGTGTTCCTTTAATTTTTTTGAACAGCATACAAATAGATCTGTTTTTCCTATCCAATTCCCAAAAAAGATATGTTTTTTTTGTAGACCTCACCCTCAAAGAAATCAGGTTTACCATCAGCCTGTCAGAAGTTATCTACATAAGTTAGCCAGGTTGATAAAAGACACAAGTCCATCTATTTCAACCAATATAAAATTATAAATATATAGAATAAATAAAAAGAAAACCTTCATATACAGAACCCTATACCTACAGCTGATCCAGTGGAAAGCAAAAAACAAAACAAACGATAAAGCATGGTCCAATTTGCTCCAGTGGGTGGAAAAAAAAATTCCTTCCTGATCCCCAGAAGGCAATCAATATTTCCTGGATCAATAATCCCTGGTGTTATTACCTATAAATGGCAATATCCAGTTATCTTTTGTGCATTTAGGAATGCATCCAGCTCTTTTTTCAAAACAATTGCCTGAACTTGCTAGAACCAGTTCTATTTCATATTTTCACAGCTCTTACTGTGAAGAAGCCTTTCCATATATGGAAGTTAAATCTCTTTTCCTCCAGATGTAGAAAGTGCTGCTAATTGCGAATACACTCCTGAGCATTCCAGCAGCCACCTCGTACATAGAGGCTGACAAAGATTTGTTATATAGACAGTCGGGGCTCATTTATGCTGCTTGCACACTAAATGCGCCACTGTAACAGTCAGTTTTGTCCTGCAGTAAGGGGGCAGTATGATGTACAGTTCAGTGCATCGATGTGTTTACTTTTTTAAAGAAGTATGGTTAAACCTTTTTTGGCTATACTTCTATGGATCACAGGAGTGCAGTTCATTCTGCACTCCTTCGACCCATTTTCAGCTAACAGCGGGCTAACGCTTGCTGTCGGCTGATATCACTCAGCTGGTCCAGGCTGGGAAAAGATCATGACTATACAGACAGGATCCATCCAGATGCCTGGACCGGAAGTTGGCTTAGCCTCTCAGATGCATTGCTGGGAGACTAAGCCTGGTACTCCAGTGAGCGCTGGAGGAGCAGAGCAGAGTTCTGGTGACTGACAGTCATCACTATCTGCTCAGAGCAGAGAGGAAAACTGAGTGAACAGCAGTGTTTGATTGCTCAGTTCTCAATGCAGACGCAGCAGAGGACAGATGTAGCAAGGGATCAATGCCGCATCCACCTAAATATAAATTTTTTGTAAACCCCAAACTTGTCTTTTAACTTTATCTGAAGAGCATCATGTGCACTAGAGTAGGGTGACGTGGTGTCATCCAGTGTGCTGCAGAAAAATGCAACATGTTTTCTGCACCATACACCAGCATTTTGTTGTGACAAGGGCTCATGGAAAACAATGGTTTTCTATGTGCCCTTGTGGTAACAGATGTTTATCCAGTGCGAAAAAGAGTCACCGTATATAGTATGAACAAGCCCTTAAACACAGACTACAAGCTGAAATACATGTGAGGTAAAGTTGGGCAATCTTGGCTCAATGAGCAACGAAAAAAAATCAGGAATTCTCAGCTGAGGATTGTCCCCATCTATCATACACAAAACCTTCCTATTATAATCTATAGTGTTATAGATGTCATGTTGTTTTGAAGGTCCCACGGCCAACCTCGAAGGACTGTGCTTCATGCAGATTTGGGGCAAAGATGACAACGTACAGTTACAGGGCCTTCAAAATGTATAGTGTTCATGACAATCCTGGTCTTCTCTTTGCCTTTCTCAAATTAAATTAGAACTAAAGACAGCAACTTACATGTATATATTGTGACAGTATGAAAGGCAAGGTGATCGATGGATGCTATGTGACTCCTCGTATGAGTTCATATCTGGGAGATTAAGGTGGAGTCCAGTCCGGGTTTTCCAGACCACTATGGCAGAACGGATTTTGTGGTCCACTAATGACCATCAGCAGATGGTATAAATCAAGCAGGACTGGAGCAAGAAGTAGCTCTTGGTCTGGGACTCACAGAGCCATATCTGAGTGAGCTGTGGATGAAAGTTTGCATTGTACAAGAAAGGAAAAGGTTTGCATACTGTTTTGGTTTTGTTGGTGACAGGTAGAAGCCCTTCACCAGTGAGATAGGAATCTCCTGTGTTTAGTTAGTGTCTGGATGGCGAGAGTTTATTTTCTGTTTTATGATGCTTGCAACCTTTTAAATAAAATGGACAAGTCAGATTTTAAAAAAGCCCTGATTATATATATATATATATATGCTACGGCAACTAATTATAAGCACCTCTGCACTTTTTTTTTTAGTTCCCCTTGCAAAATCCCACAAATAAGTGTTGAGCTTACCTGTTGCAGTTTCCTGTGATGGAGCAACTGTGATGCAGCACTACTCTTTTTTATGTAAATGTTTTTATTTAAAATTACACATACAAACATTTATACAGGGTAGAGTATGTATTATAAAGTACATAACATAATATAGTGAACAAAAAAGTAGTTTATCTGTCCAAATATAGAACAAAGCTCTAAACCTTCAATTAATATCAAAATATACAAATGTAAAAAAGTTACAGAAAATGTGTTTTGATAATATAAATACAGAAACAACAAATGTGAGACAGTAAAATACTGTATTTTAACCACTTAAGGACCGCCTGCCCATAATGTACTGTACCTGTATGTTCCTGGCCTCTTCCGGGTAAAGGGCTCATGCCCCAGCCCGCTGACTCCCACTGTGATTAGACACAGAGGGATTTTGTCAGCAGGTCCTGGCCAATGAATCATAGCCAGGACCTGCTGATCAGCTGTGTCAATTCACAGCCCAGAGCTCTGTGTTGACAATCAACACAGGGCTCTGTACAAAATCGACAGATCCCTGCAAAGCAGGGAGAAGGAAATAAAAGATGTTCAGTGAAAAGCAGCACATATATACAGTAACACTTGTTAGGCACACATGTAAACCCTTGGTTACCCAAGATGTTAACCCCTTCCTAGCCAGTGTTATTAGCACAGTGACAGTGTATGGTATTTATCACTGTATTAGCGGCACTAATGATCTCAGAGTCAGTCTCAGATTGCCCAGCAATCCCACTATAAGTCGCCGATCATCAGCAGTATAAAAAAAATTTAAAATTCCAGTATATATATCATACCTTTACAAACACTTTAAATCCCACTCTATTACTTAAGTTGTTTTCAAAGACAAGTAATACAGGTAGGGGTCAGGGAGGCCTCAACCTCCCCAATCCTTTTTGACAGCTAAATGCTGCAATAGGAATCCTAGGGGTTTTTTTTTCCTTGCCATATGAAATTAGAAACATTTTATGAAATTTTTATTTTATTTTAAATCAGGTAAATATACTGAAGCAGATATTTTAGGTAGTATATTTTTTCAAGACATTTTCCCAAATGAAATGGTTACGCTAATTATCAAAAAAGATTTTTAATTCAGGTTAAAAATATCTGATATTGTTGAAGCTCTTGATTCATAGACATTTTGTTTCTTGTGTTAGGATTCAATTGGTACTTTGTGGTTAGAGTCTTCATTAGTAATATTAATATTTAACAGTTCTGACTTTGTATAATTGACTTTGAAGTCTGACACTGTACTAAAAATCTTTATGCCTTGCACAATTTTCAGAAGAAAGATCAATGATTCTGTGACAAACATCAGAAGGTCAATAGCAAATGCGGAAACTGTATTTTCTTTGCTATCACACATTAAAGTGACACTAAAATCACATTTTTAAATAAAATAAATGCAATATGTTTAAAGTGCAGCCAAAAACCATTTTAGCTGTACTTCTCCTGTGGATCACAGGAGTGCAATTCGTTCTGCAGTCCTGTGACCCGTTTTCAGCTGATGAATGATCAACAAAGGAAGGTCTTACAGTCCTTGAAGAACAACAAGAATATTACAGGCAAAAATGCAGACAAAGGAGGAGCAGTGGTAGTCCTGAATGCCAGTGACTATCAACGGGAGGCTCTAAGACAGCTTACTGATACCATGGTGTATGAATCTCCTGCGACAGATCCCACTCTTCAGTATCAACATAAATTGGAACATATTATAGAAGAGGATAGCGTATGTACTCTCCAGCGCCTCAGGATATGCACAGCCAAAAGGGAAGCCAAGGGTACCAGGACAGCGACAACCAAAAGGAAATGTTCCAGGGGTGCAGCCCTCCTCAGACAGGGAAATCAGCCACTGGATAGAGAGAAAACACAGGTGGCGCACACACCTAATGCATTATCCAAGGTTTATTGTAGGAATTAAATCATAAAAACATACTCACAGACGAAGCATGTATCTAAAAAGCATAGAAAAATGACAATGGCCACAACGGCGGGCAAGGTGTTCTCACAGTCAGTGCGGTCAAATGGTTGACGCGTTTCGGGGACGAATCCCTTTCCTCAGAGCTGATGACCAACCTGCTGATTAGATTGATGACCCACCATATTGGAAGCAGCCTCTGAGACACCACTTGATAGGGGAAGTTACCTCTATGTCAGGGACGTATTTGCTGCGAGGCAAACAAGGCACTTGCCTAGGGCGGAACTTATCAGGAGGGTGGCGCCCTCCTGAAAAGTTCCGCCCTAGGCAAGTGCCTTGTTTGCCTCGCAGCAAATACGCCCCTGACATAGAGGTAACTTCCCCTATCAAGTGGTGTCTCAGAGGCTGCTTCCAATATGGTGGGTCATAAATCTAATCAGCAGGTTGGTCATCAGCTCTGAGGAAAGGGATTCGTCCCCGAAACGCGTCAGCCATTTGACCGCACTGACTGTGAGAACACCTTGCCCGCCGTTGTGGCCACTGTCATTTTTCTATGCTTTTTAGATACATGCTTCGTCTGTGAGTATGTTTTTATGATTTAATTCCTACAATAAACCTTGGATAATGCACTAGGTGTGTGCGCCACCTGTGTTTTCTCTCTATATTATAGAAGAGGCCAATAGCCTGAATACTTTGAAACCGGAGGAAGCAATGAAATTGGTACTGGGATCTCCAGTCATCCTGATTTTTCATCACCTACCAAAAGTGCATAAAATGGAATTACTGATAAAAGGCAGGCCCATTGTTGCCAGCATTGGCTCTCTTGGAGAGCCATTAGGGAATTTGATGGACAATTATTACAACCGATGGTGACATGCTTGCCCTCTTATGTTCGAGACACTAAACATTTCATCCAAGCTTTAGAGAACTCTGGACGGACAACTTCAAATGGTTGACTTGTGACGTTAGGTCTTTATACTCTTGTGATCTACACAATCTAGGATTGAAAGCCCTCAGATATCATGCTGATTTGTACACTGATTATAACCCTGAGATGAAGTGGTTTATCTTAGAAAGTGTATATTTCTTGTTGAATCACAATTTTTTCCTATTTGACCAACAGTATTATCTTCAGAAACAAGGGGCCTCAATGGGCACTAGATTTGCACCAACATATGCCAATCTCTACATGGGCAGCTGGGAGGAACAGTACATCTATGGAACTTCTAACCCTCATAATTGCCTCATTAGAGCGTATTTTTGCTATATTGATGATTTGATCTTTATAGTTGATAGGGACCTGGTGTTTGATGATTTTTTTTAAGCATCTTAATACCAACACAATGAATTTAACATTCACTGGAGAAGAACAGTTGGGCAGTTAAAGGAGGTTACAACCAGCATAAGGTTAACCAAGCATACCAAACGGTGAAGGATACACCGAGAGTGTCTCTCTTAATGGATAGAGGTACCCCAAGGTTAAAAAAGAAAAAATGATGCAACTATGACATCTCTGACCTTTTCAACATGTTACAATAATCAGTATTGGAGGATTGTACAGATAGTCTCTTGCTACCTACCATTGTTACATGGGGATCCGGACTATAAGACCATTTTGTCAGATAAAGTCCAGTTTGTGGCTAGGAGGGCTAAAACAATTGGCATCGTGATTTTCCCCAGCTTATTTCCATCTAATCCACCGAGACACACCTGGTTGTTTAAGTGTAATGCAACTCGTTGTTCGAGCTTTCAGCTAGTTGGGAATCCTCATAAGATAACATCATGCACTAATGGCAAAACGTACAATATTAGCCAGCTTATCGACTGTCAAACCCAATATGTCATTTATGTTATCACTTGCCTTAAGTACAACTTGCAATATGTGGGCCGCACAACAAGACGCTTGTGCAACAGGATGAGAGCCCATCTGTCGAACATTAGGACTTCTAAGGAAACCAACATCTCGAGACAGTTTAGATTATATCACGATTCAGATATTACCTTTCTTAAGGTCCAAGTGATAGAACGTATAGATCCTCCCAGGAGGGGTGGCAATTGCTTTTCTATTCTCTGTAAAATAGGAGATTTCTGTAGGGATGCACTGAAATTTCGGTGGCTCAAACGCTTCGGACAAAAACACCCCTATTGGCCATCATGAAAAAAGCACTGGTACAGGTGCCGAAAAAAACCCGCCCCTCGCACACCGCTGCCACCCCTCGCCACCGGCCGCTCAGTATTTCTCAGCCTTACCTAAGAAACCATTGAACGATCCCAGCACTGGGCATAGAGATTAGTGAAGGAAATATGGCCTCCACTCATCTCTATGCCCTTGGAGGACCAGAGCGATGTCACTGCTGGATCCTGACATTTTTTTTTTTTTTAAAAGCACTAGATCAATGCTTTTTTGTTTATCTAATACTTTACATTGCAGGGGAGAGATGTGGGGCCTTATTGACCCCATATCTCTCCATAAAGAGAACTTGTCACTAATTATTTTTATCACTTTATTTTAAGGGATGCAAATTTTTTTTTAAAGGGACAGTGCAAAAAAATTAAATATTATAAATTTAAAAAAAGTTTAAAGTGCCCCCCCCCCCCGTGCTTGCATGTAGCGGTGAACGCAAACGTAGGCCATGCCCACATATGTAAACGGTGTTCAAACCACACATATGAGGTATCGCCATGAACGTCAGAGCAAGAGCAATAATTGTCGCACTAGACCTCCTCTGTAACTTTACACTGCTAACCTGTAGAAATTTTTAAAGCATCACCCATGGAGATTTTTAAGTACCACAGTTTCACGCCATTCCACGAGCGTGCACAATTTTAAAGCGTGACATGTTGGGTATCTATTTACTTGCCATAACATCCTCTTTCATATTTTGCAAAAAATTTGGGGTATATATTGTGGGGTCTTTTGTTTTTTTTTAAATCAAAGCGTATTTTTTTCAAAAAATATATATTCATTTTTAAAAACTGCACATTTCGGTTTTCAGCCAAGTGCATTTTGAATTTTCGGTTTCATCACCAGAATTTTCATTTTGGTGCACCACTAGTTTTCTGGATTTTTAAGCTTGAGACACAGATACCAAATGGTCTTAACTTTGAATGGGATGTGACTCACTATTATGATTAAACATTCGTTTTTGCCTTTTTCCTACTCCATTGACCTTTTCTTCTTGCTCTTTAGAGCCACAATTTTTATATTTGTTTTTTTTTTCTTCATTTTTTTCTTTTTGATTTTTAGACTTTTATTTTTCATATTTTATTTCCTTTTTCACATTTGTATTTTTTTTACAATTTTAAGCACTCACGTTTCACTCACTTGTTATACTTGTTCACATTCACATACACTTATTTTTTTCATATTTTTTTCCCCTTTTTCCCCTTTTCTTTTTTTATATGGATTTGCTAATAAAGTTTTATTGTATCCCTTGTCCTTTTCTCTTTTTTTTCCATAGATTATTTTATTGCTTTTTGTTTTTTTTTTTGTTCATCTTTATATTTTCTATTACTCTTCTGGTGACAGGGTTAGGGATTTTTCTTTCTTTACTTTCAATGACAATGGTAAACAGGAAAAATAGATACGGTGCATCTCCTTAACGAGAACACAGAAAGCAAAAAAACTGACAAGAGTTCTAATTCCTCTCCATTTTATCCAAAACTAAAAAAAAAAAATGTTTTGCGTTTTAGTCTTCCTTTAAATAAAAAGTAAGCCACATTTTTTAAACATTCCTTATATTTTTGTAACAAGTGTTTTTTTTAATGTTTTATTTTTTTAAATCTTTTTACATATTTTCATCAGACTAGTTCATTGTCACCATAGTGACACTGTACTACTTTGGGGGGGGGTGATCTGGGATTTTTTTTTTTTTTTTGATTGCTGTCACAGTGATGATCAATGTTTTGTACTGTCATGACAAGGTTATATTCGTAACAGCTATGATTACTATTGTGTGCTGTGATTGCCCTGGGGTACCATGTGATAGCTGTGGGTCAATCACAGCATCATCTTAGGATTCACAGCAGTTATGAATGAAATTCATTCATAACACCTTGTAGACGTTATTATGTGGTACTGGTACCCGCTGTGCGCCCCAGGGGTGTGGTCCTGCATAGGCTGTCCTGCCGCAGTAAATGTAGCATATCTCTGGGGCAACCGGTTAAACATCAACTGCATACAGAAAGCTTCTAGGTAGCCATATTGTATTGAATTTTAGAGAAAAAGTACAGCTCTGCAGATTGAAAAGGAAAGGTAATTTTTAACAACATTGTATCAAAATATGGCTTGTGTAGCAATTGTATGTGCTTTATTTTTTAATTTGCTATTTTTTCCATGAAAGTGCAGCCCTCCCCCCTTCATGATCATGCACTTTTTTTCTTTTTGATACTGAGTTAATTTAACTGACAATTGCGCGGTCATGCAACGCTGTACACAAATTTATATTTTTTTTCCCTACAAATAGAGCTTTCTTTTGGTGGTATTTGATCACCACTGGTTTTTTATTTTTTTGCGCTATAAACAAAAAACAGCCGACAATTTTGAAAAACAAACACTATTTTTTACTTTCTGCTATAAAACATCCAATAAAAAAAAATTTAAAAATCAAATTTCTTCATAAATTTAGGCCAATATGTATTCTATTACATGTTTTTGGTAAAAAAATAAATCCTAATAAGAGTTTAATTGGTTTACGCAAATGTTATAGCATCTACAAACTATGGTATAAACACTGGATTTTTTTTTTTTTGGTTAATACTAATAGAGGCAATCAACAACTTAAAGTGGGACTGTGATTTTGCAAAAAATAAACCTAGTGATGACTAAACACCACCAAAATAAAGCTCTATTTCTGAGAAAAAAAAATAACACATTTCATTTGGATACAGTGTTGAACGACCAAGCAATTGCCAGTTAAAGTAACAGTGCTGAATTGCAAAAAATGCCCTGGTCATGAAGGGGGGTAAAACCTTCCGGTGGTCATGAGAGCTGTACACATGGGCCAAAGGCCTTCTGGTTCCTGCACGTGTACCCAGCTTAACCATTCCCCACACTTTGAAAAATGTTTCACACTGGACAAGTAAAGGTTAAGTTCTTAATGAAAACTAGTTTATAGTCAAGCAATAATACATCAGGCAAAAAGAATTCTACCCCTATGTAAACACTATTGTAAATCTACTGAGTGTTTTGCAAAGTGCAGCAAAGGCAATGGTAATGCTTTTCAGTATTATTATCATTCCTCATGCAGATGCTCTTTGAGTATACCTGTAATTGCGGGCATATTCACAGACTTTGCGCTAGATACAAGAGGCCATTAGGTGCGGTTCAAAGAAGCACAGATGAACTGCAGTGCCACATTAAAAGCCTTATAAGATGTCTATAGGCACTACATGAGGACTGTGCATCACATAAACTTCTTCAGGCTTACAAGAAGTGGGTAGAAGAATCAATGACATGCATGTACAAGTTTTGGAAGTGCATAAATGTACATTCCTCTCACTGAAGATGACAAAGCTTTAACATTTTACCCCCAAGTTTAAATTAGAACTATAGGCAAAACATGCTTTTTCATTTTGGATAAAGTAAGAAAGGATATATAACCCCTGTCAGATTTATTTGCCTGCTGTCACTGTTCTGTATTTCTATGAGAGATGTTTAATCACTTCAGTAAGTCTCTTTTGATGTGTTCTTTAAGAGAAACTCGGGAATAGAGTGTTTTGGAGTGGATTGTTTGAAGGACCTGTAATTATTAGCTTTCACAAAACAAATCAGCAGGAAGAACGTTCATGCAATTAAAGCAAGCCACAACCAACAGAAATGTCTTGCTATGTACTGTATAGATTCAAAATAATTGCCACCCAATAACTCATAAATGCAAATGTAATCAACCGAATGTTAATAATGCTATCAGTGTATGAAAATGTTTTGAAAACCTTTGGTTTTGTTAAAAAATTATTTTTTAAAGGGAGACTGCACTTTCATGGAAAAAATAGCAAACGAAAAAAAAAAAAGCGCATACAATTATTACTACTATTATTCAGGATTTATTTAGCGCCAACAGTTTGCGCAGCGCTTTACAATATGAAGGGAGACAACACAATTACAATACATTTCAGTACAGAAGGAATAAGAGGGTCCTGTTCTTACAATCTAAAGGGAGGGGGAGGTGGTACAAAAGGTGATAGCTGCAGGGGATGAACTGATGGAGGTGGCTTAAGTACAGTTCTTAGGTAGAGTTGGGGTAAGTTTCCCTGAATAAGTGAGTTTTCAAAGATCGCCTAAAGGCAGACAGGGTGGGGGCTGACCGGACATACTGGGGTAGGGAGTTCCAGAGGATGGGAGAGGCTCTGGAGAAATCCTGGAGGTGAAAGTGGGAGGAGATGAAAAGGGAGCTAGAGAGCAAGATGTCTTGGGAGGAGCGGAGCGGGTGATTTGGACGTGAGGATGAGGTTGGTGATGTAGCTGGGGGCAGTGTTGTGGATGGCTTTGTATGTCGTGGTTAGTATTTTGAATTTTATACGTTAGGTTAGTGGAAACCAGTGGAGGAATTAGCACAGAGGGGTAGCAGTCACTGATCAGTTGCTAAGGTGTATGAGTCTAGCACCAGCAGCATTCATAAAAGACTGAAGGGGGGATAACCTGTGTAAAGGTAGACCAGTGAGGAGGGAGTTGCTGTAAAAAAGGTGGGATATAACAAAGGCGTGGATAAGTTGTTTTGTGGTGTTGTTGGTCAGAAAGGGACAGATTTTGGAAATGTTCTGGAGGTTGAGGAAGCAGGATTTAGCCAGTGATTTGGCGTGGGGCCCAAAGGAGAGGTCAGAGTCTAGGATTACACCTAGCACCCCCGCATGTGCAGAGGGACCATTGGTTGTGCTGTTGATCTTAATGGTAAAGTCAAGAGTGGGGGATCGGGGAGGAGAAAATATTACAAGCTCGGTTTGGGAAAGATTGAGTTTAAGGGAGTGGTGTGACATCCATACTGATATGTTGCTTAGTATATTTATGATACGTGAAGAGATTACAGGGGTGAGCTGGGGAGTAGAGAGATATATCTGGGTATCATCAGCATAGAGGTGGTATTGGAAGCCATGAGAGGTTATCAACTGGCCCAGGGAGGAGGTGTAGAGAGAGAAAAGAGAGAGCCCAAGGACAGAGCCTTGGGGTACCCCAACAGAAAGAGGAAGAGGAGTTGTTAATGTGACGCTGAAAGTGCGCTGAGAGAGGTAAGAGGAGAACCAGGAGAGAGCAGTTACAGAGGCCAATGGAGTGGAGTTTACTGAGGAGAAGTGTGTGGTTGACTGTGTGAAAGGCAGTGAAAAGGTTTAGGAGTACGAGTATGGAGTAATGGCCGTTGGTTTTAGCAGTTAGGTCATTAGTGAGTTTTAGTAGAGCAATTTCAGTGGAATGTTGTGGGCGGAAGCCAGACTGCAGAGGATCGAGAAGGTTGTTGTCGGTGAGGTAGCAGTTCATACGGTTGTGAACAAGGCGCTCAAGAAGCTTGGAGGCAAACGGGAGCAGGGAGGTGGGGTCCAGCAAGGGTTTTTTTAAGTATGGGGGTAACCAGTGCATATTTGAGCGGGGAGGGAAAGGTGCCCATGGAGAGTGAGAGGCCATATTTTAATATAATGTTAAATTTCCTTTTAATCTGCAGAGCTGAACATTTCTTTAAAATTCAATACAGCATGCCTACCTAGAAGCTTTCTGTACACAGTGGTGTTTAACTGTTTTCCCTCCAGTCATACTACATTTACTAGAATAAAAACAGAGTGCAGCGCTAAGAAATAAGTGCAAAAAGCAAATAGTCTTTATGAACCATATGATGAAAACATTGGTTCTCGCTGGCACCCTATCATGAACACACCGGCATATACGCACACTTATACTCCCAAGAGAAATGGGTTTCAGCGACATGATAATTTTCAGAGGCCTAATGGAGACAATTCTTATTATCCACCTCCACGCCAACATAATAATAATAATAGAAAGACACAACCATCTCATAATGGACAATATTGGCAAGGTCCAAGAAGGAATAACCAATCTTATGGCTATCAGGCACCTCCTATGACTCCCAATAGAAACACTAATCCTCAGAACTCCAATCGTAATAATTCACAACAACCTTTTTTAGGGAATGGCAACACACGAAAACGAAGAAACACTACAGAGGAAAAAGGGGAGGGAGGAGGACAAATAGACACAAACAAGAAAAGAAAGATGTAGCGGGTAAAGGGTTATTTAACCTCAGCAATAAAGAACTCACAAATGATGAACTTAGGTTGCTTGATAAGGGACTTAAATATGCCCCTCCCAGTAAACTGAATAAATTTCAAGTATACATGGATATACACAAATTCGCCAGGCAACTATCTCTAAAAAGGTTTTTTGCTAACTGTCCTAATAATAATATCATTACTTACGATAACTATATACATTCTAATTTGCGTAATGCTTCAACTTTTAACCCCCCTCCACAAACCAATTCTCATGTTAATATATTTAAAGATAAAGTTCTTAAAGAATTGGGCAATTTATCCGTTAAGCGGCCATTTGATGGATCAGGAGATTATAAAACCATTAGATCACTTTTGTAAAAGAAAGACCTTGTAATAAGACCAGCGGACAAAGGAGGAGGGGTAGTGGTACTCAACAAAATTGACTATATAGCAGAAGTCGAAAATATTTTGAAAGACCGGACTACATATGTCCCACTAGCAAAGGACCCCCTTACCAGCTATAAACGGTCTCTTAAGGACATCATTAATTATGGGTATGATAATCACATACTAAATAAGAAAGAGAAGGCTTTTTTGATTCCAGCTGCCCCTAAACTACCCATTTTATACATATTGCCTAAGATACACAAAGACCCCATTAAACCGCCAGGTCGTCCTATAATTAGTGGAATTGGGTCTTTGTGCTCAAAAATTGGAGAATATATTGATTTCTTTTTGCAGCCTTTGGTGATACAGACACCGTCTTACTTAAAGGATACTAAGCAAGTATTGAACCTTGTCAATAATGTTAATATCTCCCCAGACACATTTTTAGTTACAGCGGATGTAACTTCATTGTATACTAATATTAATCATTGTGATGGAATGGAGGCCGCTGATTTTTATTTGACGCACTATAGCTCCATACCCACTGTACAGAAAGATTTCATTTTACGTTTGCTGGATTTTGCCATGATGAAAAATTACTTCTGGTTTAATAAGACCCACTATCTGCAGATTAAGGGAGTTGCCATGGGGGCAAAGTTTGCCCCCAGTCTTGCTAACTTGTTTATGTCAAGGTGGGAGGAAGATTTGATATATGCTAGGGAATGGCCGGAACTGACTATTTATAAAAGATATATAGATGACATTGTGTTGGTATGGAATGGTAATGAGGAATCTTTAATTAATTTTTTTGGTACCTTGAACAACAACAAATTAAATATCCACCTTACTTACTCTTACAGTAAACAAGAGATACATTTTCTAGATTTAACACTCATGAACATGGATGGAAGAATTATAACCAAATCTTTCTTCGAGAATACAGATCGAAACAGCTATATCCCTACCAACAGTTGCCACCATCCTAACTGGTTGGCTAATATACCCAAGAGTCAATTCATGAGGATTAGGAGAAATTGTACAGATCTAGAGGTATACCATTCTCAAGCTAAGATTTTGAAAAATCGATTCCTCGAAAAAGGATATGACAATAATATTCTGGTAAACACCCTCAATAACGTAGCTAATACTGATAGGAGTGTAATGCTACAGAATAGTACTAGACCTATACAAGCAAAAGTTTGCCCATTCATTACAACATTTTCAATACAGCATAGATCTATTAGCAGAATAATAAAAAAGAACTGGGATATTCTTAAAACTGATTCAATTCTGGGTAACATTCTGCCAGACAAACCAGAAATTGTGTTTAGGAGAGCGTCCTCTATGAGACACAGTTTGGCACCTAATGTTGTTGACCCCCCTAAAAATATAAAATTATTTGCTGACCTAATGGGTTTTCACCCATGTAACAGGTGCGTTATTTGTAAATGTGATAATACCAGGAAACACAGGGTAAATACATTTAATTCACATGTTACAGGTAAAACATATACTACAAGGCACTTCATTTCTTGTAATAGTAGGTACATAGTGTACTTACTTCAATGTCCCTGTTTAAAACAGTATGTGGGTCGCACTACTAGGAGATTACGTGATCGTTTACGCGAGCATGTATCCAACATTAAGAAAGGATACAGGGACCATGCCCTATCAAATCATTATAGGATCTACCACAATCAAGATCCCACCTCGCTTAAGTTCACGGCCATTGATATCATCACCCCACACTGGAGAGGCATGAACAAAACGCGCGCAGTGTCACAAGCAGAAACTAAGTGGGTATATGAACTGGGTACTTTACACCCATTAGGACATAATATTGAAATTGATGTCAACTGCTTCATTGCAAACAATTGACTAATAATAAGCTATACATCCTTCGCCCCATATGGTCATTTAGATATTCCAGGATTCCTGGTATTTTTCCCATTTCCCTTTTATATATTTTTATATAATCTTTTAGAAATTTTATATTGATTTTTAGGGTATTGTATAATGTATTCTGATATTATTAATCTATGTTTTATTATACATTATGAAATATTCATGTATTTATAATTAGTTTTTTACAACCACTATATAGGCTGTTATTATTATTTTTATTTGCAGTATATATATTTTAACATTAGTGCTCTATTCCTTGGGGTATGTAGCACCCCCTTGTGCCCTTTTGCCGTAATGCAGAGTAAAATAATGCTGGCTATCATTTGGATGTTTAATTGCATTTTCATGGGTCTTTCATCTCACCCATCTATTATATGCAGCATCAGTCCGCAATCCTTGTCCTTATTTGACTTTTGATGCAAAGATAAAAGTTTCTGGTTGTACCACTCAATGTTGGTAACAACCGTTTTTTATCAGGAACTGCATGTGATTTCATCCACGGCAAAATGGCGTCTATGGAGCCGCGCATGCGCACTCCATGAACTTCGGTAAAATGGCGGCGCCGCTATTCAGAATAAATCAGATGGACGTCTGTCATGCTCTGGTTGGTATCCCCTCTGATGATGTGCTTGGGCACGAAAGGCCTTAGGAGGAACCAACAGAGCATGACGTCATCTTCCGCCCGGAGCCACGAGATAGCCCGGCGGCCATTTTAATTAAGGGTCAGTACCATTGCTGCGTACTCTGCTGTAATTCATTGACTGTACACAGCCCTACTACCCTGTTTTATACTTCATTTTGACCTAATAAATTTGTTTTGAAATACTACACTATGGGCACCTGTTTTTTGGTTCCTATTGGGAGCTAAATCCATTTGCAGGATCCCTGTAGTGTTCACCTACCACCACCAGAGGGACGGAGTTTTGGATTCTGGCTGATAACCATACCATCCTTAAGGGGACCTCCGGACCTCTGATATATCTTCCCAGGCTGATTGATCCACAGATTGGAGTTTACCCTCTTCATCTACTTTAAGGATTCCAGGGGATATTCATTTATGCGCATTTTCCATGCGCGTCCGGTGAGTGCGCACTCTTTCTATTGGTTCCTGGTCTTCATCAGCTATTTCTTGGGACTTATTCATATATATTCATTTAATAATCACGGACTATTTGCTTTTTGCACTTATTTCTTAGCGCTGCACTCTGTTTTTATTCTGTTTTTTATGGGTACACTGTGATTACCTTTAGTGCTATAGCTGCTTGGTCAGGAGCGCTCACTTTATACCATTTTTATCCATACTACATTTACTGCCCCACACCCCTGGGGCATGCAGTGGGTACCAGTACCACATGATCACGTCTACAAAGCTGTTATGAAGGAATTTCATTCAAAACTGCTGTGATTCGCCCACAGCTATCACATGGTACCCAGGGGCAATCACAGCAAACAATAGTAATCATAGCTGTTATGAATGTAACCTTTATCATGACAGTACAAAACACTGATCAGTGATCATCACTGTAACAGCAATAAAAAAAAAATCCCTGATCACCATCCCCCAGAGTAGTAAAGTGTCACTAGGGTGACAGTGAACTACTCTGATGAAAATATGTAAAAAGATAAAACTAAAAATTTTAAAAACCCTGTTAAAAAAAAGAAAATAATTTTTCAAAAATGTTTTAAAAATTCGACTTTACTTTTCATTTAAAGTAAAACTAAAGGCAAAACTTTTTTTTTAGTTTCGGATAGAATGGAGAGGAATTTTAACCGGTCAGTTTTTATTGCTTTCTGTGTCCTCGTTAAGGAGATTCACCCTGTCTATTTTTCCTGTTTACCATTGTCATTGAAAGTGAAAGTAAAAAAAACAAATCCCTAATCCAGTCACCACAAAAGTATTAGAGGGGAAATCTTCCAATGGGGGCACTAGTTGTGGTGACCTATTGGGGAGATTTCCCTTCACTTCCTGTCCCATAGCCAAAACAGGAAGTGAGAGGAATTCCCTGCAAATTAAGGGAATCCCTTGGGGGCCCCCATCTCACCAGAACTAATTTCACCATTGGAAAATTTCTCCCCTATTACTATTCTGGTGACTGCCCAAAATGTAGGATTTTCTTTTACTTTCAATGACAATGGTAAACAGGACAAATAGAGAGAGTGACTCTTCCCACCCTTTAGTTATACCATCTCAGTTCCAGGCACTTTTACCCCCTCTTCCTGCCCAGGCCAATTTTCAGCTTTCAGTGCTCTCACACTTTTAACAATTACTCAGTCATGCAACACTGTACCAAAACTAAATTTTTATCATTTTTTTTTTGAGACAACGAGCTTTCTGTTGGTAGTATTAAGTCACCACTGGGTTTTTTATTTTTTGAGATACAAGCGAAAAAATACAGAAATGTTTTTAAAAACTTTTCTTAGTATTTATTATAAATTTTTGCAAATAAGTAGTTTTTCTTCATAAATTTAGGCCAAAATTTTGCTGCTACATGTCTTTGGTAACAATAACCCAAGTCAGTATATATTATTTAGTCTGTGTGAAAGCTATAAAGTCTATAAACTATGGTACATATAATTGAAAATTGATAAATCCTTAAGTACTGACTGCCACCTCATTTCTTGAGGCCCTAAAATGCCAGGACAATACAATTACCCCTAACACAACCCCTTTTTGGAAAGTAGACAATCCAAAGTATTTAGAAGGAGGCATGGTGAGTTTTTTTAAGTTGGAATTGATTCCCACAATTCTTTGGCAAAATGAAGAAATGTGCTGTTTTTCACGAAATTGTCATGTTAACAAGTTCTTTCTCTCACGTAGCATAGGCATACTTGCAATTACACCCCAAAATACATTCTGCTACTCCTCCTGAGTATGACAATACCAACATGAGAGACTTTTTCACAGCCTGGCCACATAAAGAGGACCAACAACCATGCAGCACCATCAGCCGTTCTAGGAGCATAAATTACATATCTAATCTCCTGACTACCTATCACACTTTTAAAGGCCCTAGAGCACCAGTACAATGGAAACACCCACAAAATTACCACATTTTGGAAAGCAAACACCCTAACGTATGTTCTACAAGGCATAATGAGTCTTTTGAACATGTGCTTTTTTTTCCATAAGTTTTTAAAAAATGTGGAAAGAAAATAAAAAAATAAACAAATGATTACTTATGGTTTTAGTAGAGCCGTTGTCTGCAGAGGAGAGCATAGGTTCAGGAAGCCGTCAGAGATACGGTCAGCAAAAGTCATAGGAATCGTCCAAGCAGCAGGCAGAAACATGGTCCATAAAAAATCCTGGGTCAGTATAGGCAGCAGGCGGAGATATGGTCAGCACAGCCAAAGTATCGGTCCAGGCAACAGGCAGGAACATGATCCATAAAACGTCCTAGGTCATTACAGGCAGCAGGCAGAGATATGGTCAGCACAGCCAAAGTATTGGTCTAGAAATCAGGCATGGTCTATAAAATGTCCTGGGTCATTACAGGTTGCAGGCAGATATATGGTCAGCACAGTCAAAGTATTGGTTCAGGCAGAAGGCAGGGACATCAGGCTTAGGGCCTCGGTCAGGTAAGACCTCGGCACAGGGGTAGAGGCTTCTTCTCACCCAATATCTTCAAAGCCTCCGAACTAACTGACCATGATCCAGGAATTACAAAACCCAGAGAAAACCAAAAACTGGTTCTCTCTTCGCAACACTACTCTGAAGCCCCTCACTTACGTGAAACTCCTGTGTTATCTTGAATACCATTACTACAGTAGCGAGGCAAAAGATCAATCTAAGCAGCAGGCAAAACACATGGTTCACAGGCCAAGGTCAGTGCAGGTGGAAGGCAGAAATGTGGCTGATAAACAATCCAGCTGAGGCATTGTCAATAAAAAGGCCAGGGTCAGTAAGGTGGAAGGCAGAGGCATGGTCAATGCCTCTATATTAGAAATGGGAAAATGGCAGACTGTTAAAAATAAGGGGAACTAATATTTTAGTGACGTATGACAACATCAGAAGCAGTCTTTGATGCATAGGCCTGGTTGGAAGGGACATTGGGGACAAACTGGGGAAAACTGGTGTCTCTCCTAACTCCCCTTCTGCTGCAAACCTTACATTTTATTGGGCACCTTCTTCCTGTTTTTGTTGGTGGAATGTCCTCAGGGAAATGGCGCCCATGAAGTCTGCTGACACAATCAGAGCAAATACTTTCTAGTGAAGATTTGTGGTGGCAGATTAGGGAAGTTATGACACCTTCTATAAATTTGAACACTTCCTAGTTCTTCAGACTTGCCAATTCCCCCATTTGTAGTCAACTAGACTTTGTTGGAAGCCCTTCCTGTTTGTTCGGGTAGTATCACAGGCCAAGGTTTTTTCACGGTGCAGGTAGCAGAAAAGTTGCAGACTTGCATAAATAATTATCTAGGTAGATGTAATGCTCCTTTTGGAATAGTGAAAAAGCCAGGTCCAAGACAATTTTAGTGTCCAGGTATCGCCTCATGCTACCAATAGTGACACTGACCCTAGCCAAATGCAAAACTAGTGAAAACAGACAGAAAGGATGAGTAGGAAAAAAAAGTTGAGTGGCCTCATCCTCTAAAACCATTCTTGTTCTGGGGTTCATCATTGTTGGCCATCTACTGCACCTGTTGTTAATTTCATTAACACCAAAGCAGCTGAAACTGATTAACAACTCCCTCTGCTACTTAACTGACCAGAACAATATCCCAGGAGTTTAATTGACTTGAGTTTTTTATTTTTACTTCCCTCCACCTAAAAGATTTCAGTTAGTTGTTCAACTGAGTTGTACAGTTTACAGGTTACATTAAAGATGGAAAAAAGTTCTGAAATGATTTATCTTTGTCTCATTTTTTACAGCACAGAAACCTGACATTTTAACTGGGGTGTGTAGACTTTTGATATCCACTGTATATATATTTTATTTATTTCCAATATATTATTTTCCTAAGTAGTACACATATTTTGAAATTAAAAGTCCATCAGTGGCTCTGTTAGCTAAAGCTGAATATAAGTCTCTCAAAAGATGTAGGTGCTGCAAGCGAGCTTTGTCATAGACTTCTATAGAGGCTTCAGAGACGCTTTGAAGCACCATGAAAGCGACATGGGGTATAATTTTTGAAGCAAAGGCAACAAGCAAACAGGACTGTGAGCTAACCATTTTATTTAGTGACGGGGCTTTGATTGGCATTCAGAGCGCTGTCAAAAAGTGTATCCAAAGCCACATTTTGACATATGTGTAAACTAGCCCATATGGTGCTTCAAAGCATCTTCAAAGCCTCTATAGAAGTCTTTTGACAAAGTTTGCTTACAGCACCTGCAGTTTTTGAGAGGATTTATTCAGCTTTAGCTTTGCAATGTTTTGGAGGTATTGCTGGTATGAAATATTCTAGGATGCACTAGGAGACCAACAAGTGAACAAGAAAGATGTCATCAGTAGTCACTTCCAGTTCATGTATAAATGCTGGAAATGTCTGGTGCAGATGTCACATCTGGTGTGCAGTGTGGAGCAGGAGGACGGTGAGCAGGGACTGGTTGTGGAGCAAATAGCAGATGGCACACATGTTGTGCAACAAGGGAACGCTATAGCGGAAGGTGAGCAGGAGAGAGAGGACTGAGCATCAGAGGAGCAGAAGAGCTGGCAGACCAGAGCAGAAGAAACTTGCAATGTCACATGTGGTACGCAGTATGGGAGCAATATAGCGGGTGATGAGTGGGGACTGGAGAAAGAGGAGGATCAGAAAACCAGAGGATCAGCAGGGTTGCAGGTTACTACTGAGTGGGGGATCAGCAGAGCTGGGGGTACTACTGAGTGGGGCATCAAGAGAGCTGGGGGTACTACTGAGCAGGGGATATACTGAATGGGGGCACCAGTAAGCTGGGGATCTGCTGAACAAGGATACCAATGCTGAACAGGAGTACTATGGAGCTGGGGATCTCCTGAGTGAGGGTACTAGTGGGTCCGGGTTCTACTGGGCCCCTTAAAAAAAACAGAAAATCAACACATATTCAGGGCATCTGCCAAGCTTGATTAAAGTGGAACTTCACTCTCTTAATCAACATTGACTATTTTGAATCCTTATGATGCTAGCATTAGTAAATGGATAGGAAAGTATATATTTACTTGTTTTAAACCTTTATTTTAACATTTCTTCAGTTACCTTCTTGTTTCCATCTTCAGGAGCGGAGGGAGGGTTCTCAGCTCAGCCAATGCCTGATCTAAGGGCAGATAGAGTCCAGGAAATAAATGCTACATGAATAATCTGCCCTTACTCAAGGTGACCACTGCCAGAAATGCCAGGGATGTTTTTTAAAATGATTTCTCAGCAAAATAAAGCATGGAGACATGGATGGATGGAGATTGCTTTAAATATTAACAATAAATTAAATAGCATTTTTGGTTTATGGTGCTCAGATGCAAAGCAGTTCCACTTTAAAGCTTCAAAAAGCATAATCGAAGCATGAAGCACTTCAGTGTGTTGGAAGTCGAACCAAGTGTAAATGACGGGGGGCACAGTCACAGATGGGGTGCAGTTTTCTGCGTGAGTGTGTTTGATGCTGGAGTGTGAAGCTTCAGTTGAACACAGCACCCTAATCATGTCTTCTCTGCTTTTTCACTGGTAAATGCTGCTCTCATCTCCACCTTAAACTGTAATTTCTGCAACGCATAGACTTCTGTTATCTCTGGGTAATTGCTGTTCTCATCTCCATCTTAAACTGTAATTTCTGCAACGCATAGACTTTTTGCAAAACTCAGAACAATTAGTGTATATCTTTTGGTCTGTTTGTGGTGATTGATTCTCACCTCCTCTTGCATTTCTCTTTTGACTTTGGCCTATGTGTCTTTGAGAAACATCCCCCCCTCCCCAATTCATGTGATCCTTATCAGTTCCTAATTGGGGCGGAGAAGAGTTGCTCCTTTGACCATCTCCCTATAAATTTAGACCAGCTCATGGGGGAGATCACAGACGGGGGGGCACAGTCAAAGATGGGGTGCAGTTTTCTGCGTGAGTGTGTTTGATGCTGGAGTGTGAAGATGCAGTTGAACACAGCACTGTGTTTGATGCTGGAATGTGAAGATGCAGTTGAACACAGCAGTGTGTTTAATGCTGGAGTGTGAAGATGCAGTTGAACATAGCAGTGTGTTTAATGCTGGAGTGTGAAGATGCAGTTGAACATAGCAGTGTGTTTAATGCTGGAGTGTGAAGATGCAGTTGAACACAGCAGTGTGTTTGATGCTGGAGTGTGAAGATGCAGTTGAACACAGCAGTTTAACTAAAGCAGGATAAGTCAAGCAGCAGGAAGATACAATAACGAACTCCACTGCACGCTGGATGGACTGCAAACAAACATCCTGGGAAACATCTCCTAGTCCGATTCCCACTCCATGTACCTTTTAATATGCCACCTCTACCCCTCCTTTTCATATTACTATCCTGTGTTCCCAAAATCTCATTTATTTACCCCTCTGCTCCACCCCAAAGATTATATATCTCACCCTCACTGCTACCATCTCCCTACTACTGCTCTCATCACCTCCTGATACTCTACTCACCTGCTGACCTAAACACGAGGACAGGAAGGCATGTGCACTCGTATACATCTTGCTCCCATCTTACTTTCCTCACCCTCCTTCTCCTAATCTCTGGGGATATCTCCCCAAACCGTGGTCCTCCACTATCTCACCCCAACACCAGGCACCCTCTTTCCTCTGGGAATAGCCCAAATCTGCTCAATTTAATATCAATCCCCATGCTCCTAAAAACCACCCTCCCTTTTTCATGTGCACTCTGGAATGCCCACTCTGTCTGTAACAAGCTCACCTCTGTCCATGACCTTTTTGTCTCCCGCTCCCTTAACCAACTAGCAATTACAGAAACCTATATTTAAGCAGCAGATTCTTCTTCTCCCGCAGCATTTTTCTTTGGAGGCCTTCTCTGGACCCACTCACCAAGACCCAGTGGTCGGAAAGGTGGTGGAGTTGATTTGCTTCTATCCCCACTGAGCACCTTTCAATTCCTCCATAACCGTCCCTCTCTATCCTTCTCACTGCATTCTGCGGTTTTCTCCCATTTCTCTAAAGATTGCAGTGATCTATCGGCCTCCTGGACCGGAGTTTCGCTTTCTTGATGATTTCTCTGCCTAGCTACCCTACTTTCTCTCCTCTGAACTACCCACTATCATTCTTGGAGATTTTAACATCCCCATTAATGTGAGCAACCCGGCTACATCCCCACTCTTCAACCTAACCTCATATTTTTCCTTAACACAATGGACACAGTCCTCCACTCACTCTGATGGGAATGCATTAGACCTTGTCTTCTCTCATCATTGCACTTCCTACAACCTCACAAACACCCCCTTTCCTCTTTCTGATCACAATCTCATCACCTTCACAGTGTCCGCGTCTTCAAACACCTATCCCTCCAAGCAGCAAACAATTACCCGCAGAAACCTTCACAACTTTAACCCTTCTCTTTTCTACTCTGCAACTGACCGCCTCTATGATAGAATCTCTCCACTGTCCTGCCCTGACCTGGCCACTGCTGTCTACAACAGTTCATTTTCATCCACATTAGACTCACTTACTCCTCTAACTACACAAAGCATCAGGCCCCGACCATTACAACCTTGGCAGACTGACGAGACCAGATATCTTAAGCGACATAGTCGTGTGCTGGAGCGATTGTGGCACAAAACAAAATCTCACCAAGCTTTCACCCTATATAATGCTGCCTTCTTAACATACAATTCTTCCCTCCATGCTGCCAAACAAGCCTACTTTGTCAATCTCATCAATAGTTTGTCATCCAGTCTCTTCTCTACTTTTAACTCTCTACTTTCTCCACCTCCACCCAGTACCTCACTCACTGCTTACGAGATTGCAAATCATTTCAAAAACAAGATTTATGCAATTCATAGGGGCATCTCCACTCCACAGACATCCATCCCACTTAGCATACCTTATACTAAACCTCCCTCAACACTTTCCTCTTTTGACCTTGCTACTACCGAAGAGGTCACTAAGGTTTTCTCAGAAGCCCATCTCACTACCTGCCCCCTGGACCCTGTCCCCTCACAACTACTATGGTCACCCTCTTCTTCCATCCTATGATCCCTCACTCACATCTTCAGTCTTTCCCTCTCTAAAGGTGCCATCCCCTCCCCTCTAAAGCATGCACATATCACTCCCATAATTAAAAAGCCCTCCCTGGACCACCCCAACCTGAACAACTTAAGACCCATCTCCCTGCTCCCGTTTACTTCTAAACTCTTAGAACGCTTAGTCAACAATCGCCTGAGCTCCTACCTTACTGACAACAACCTTCTTGACCCTTTACAGTCTGGCTTTCGCTCACTCCACTCCACTGAAACTGCCCTACTAAAACTCAGTAATGATCTACTAACTGCTAAAACCAATGGTCACTACTCCGTACTTTTACTACTTGACCATCCCCTCCTCCACAAAAAAACTCCACTCTCTTGGCCTCCGAGACTCTGCCCTCTCCTGGTTCTCCTCTTACCTATTGCAGCGCTCCTTTAGCATTACCTATAACTCTGGCTCCTCCACTCCCTCTTTCTGTAGGGGTCCCTCAAGGTTCTGTCCTTGGACCCCTACTCTTCTCCATCTACACCTCCTCCCTTGGTCACTTGATAAACTCCCATGGCTTTAAGTACCATCTCTATGCTGATGACACACACATCTATCTTTCTACTCCTCAGCTCACCCCTTCAGTCTCCTCTCATATTACTAACCTACTAAGTGACATATTGGCATGGATGTCACTCCACTTCCTCAAACTCAATATTTCCAAAACTGAGCTCTTAGTATTCCCTCCAGCCCGTGCCCCCTCCCCTGACTTCTCCATCAAGATCCAAAATACAACCATCAGTCCCTCCCCTCATGCCAGGGTGCTAGGTGTAATCCTAGACTCCCATCTGTCCTTTCAGCCCCAAATCCAATTGCTGTCAAAATCTTGTAGACTTCACCTCCGCAACATTTCCAAGATACTGCCGTTCTTAACCTCGGAAACCACTAAGCAACTTATTCACTCCCTTGTTATATCTCGCCTTGACTATTGTAACTCCCTCCTCATTGGCCTACCTCATCGCAGGCTATCCCATCTTCAGTCTGTCATGAATGTTGCTGCCAGACTCATCCACCTAACCGTTCTGTATCAGCCACCCCTCTCTGCCAATCCCTCCACTGGCTTCCCATTGCCCAACGTATAAAATTCAAAACATTAACAATAACATATAAAGCCATTTATAACCCTGCCCCAAATTACATCACCGATCTTGTCTCCAAAAATCACCAAAACCGTACTCTCCGCTCCTCGCATGACCTCCTGCTCTCTAGTTCCCTTGTCTCCTCCTCCCATGCTTGTCTCCAGGACTTTACCCATCTTCTGGAACACTCTACCCCTATTTATCAGACTATCACCTACTCTGCTCACTTTTAAGCAATCTCTGAAAACCCCTCTCTTCGGGGAAGCCGATCCTGCCCTCAGCCAATAATGGAATCTGCTACTCTTCCTACCAGTCCATCCCCCACAGTTACTACCTTTTGTACCACTAGCCCCTCCCTCTTAGGTTGTAAGCTCCTAACCCTCTTGTATTGAACTGTATTGTTACTGTATTGTCTCCCGTTATATTGTAAAGCGCTGAGCAAACTGTTGGCGCTATATAAATCCTGTATTATAATAATAATAATAAATGAGCCCTTAACCATTTGACCTCCAGAAGGTTTTATCCCCTTCACGGCCACAGCATTTTTTGGTATTCAGCACTATATTAATTTAGCCAAAAATTGCGTGGTCAAGCAACAATGTACTCAATTAAATTTATATCAATTTTTTCCACACAAATAGAGCTTTCTTTTGGTGGTATTTGATCACCACTGGGTTTATAATTTTATTACATAAATTATATAAATGAAAAAAAAGACCAAACATTAAATAAAAAAACAATATTTTCTAATTTCTTCAATAAAAAAAAAAAAAACTAAAAATCTAATTTCTTCATAAATGTAGGCCAAAATGTGTTCTGCTACAAATCCTAATAAATGTATATTAATTGGTTTGTGTGAAAGTTATAGCGTCTACAAACAATGGTATATATACTGGAAATTTTCACAGCTATAAATGCTATGCTGATAATGGTGGTGATTAGTGACTTATAGTGGGACCGTGATAGTGTGGAAGGCAATCTGGCGCTAGCAGACACTGGCTGGGAGCAACGATAACTCATTGACACTAACATCGCTAGAGACTCTAATACAGTGATCAGATATAATACTGTATTAATGACACTGGCTGGGAAGGGCTTAACATCAAGGGGTTAAATGCTTAACAATGAGTAATATGCGCAACTTTAACTCCCTGCTTTTCAGAGAGAAGACACAGCCAGATCATGTTCTGTGTACACAGAATTCTGTGCTGTGATTGGTCACAGCCGATCAGCAGGTTTTAAGCAAAATCATTGGCTGAAACCAGCTGACAAACTCATGCTGTGTCCAATCACAGCACGGATTTGCAGGGGGTGCGCACACGGGAGCCCCAGACCCAGAAGAAAGCTGCTCATGTTCATGTACGCTGCTATGACTGCACCTGCCACCTACTTGTAGTACATTTACTGTAAGAGGGTCGGCAATTGGTTAAAGTGCATCTGTGTCCAGACAATGGATATTCATCTGTTTGCAACTACTTAACACACATTTATACAGCGGCAAAAGCGTGGGTGTTAACGCACATATGCTGGGCAGCACCTAGCACAGAGCACTTAATCACCTGCCGACTGCAGATAGCCGAATGACGGCTACACTGCGGCTGGCCAGTTCTGGGAGGGCGTCATATGACGTCCTCGCAGAACGCACTCTCTTGCACGCCCCCGGGGGTGCGCACCAGGCGATCTCCGTGATCGCTGTGTCCTACGGACACAGCTGATCATGTGATGTGGTAAAAGGCCAATCACAGCGGCCTTTTACCACGTGATCAGCCGTGTCCAATGACATGCTGATCACTGGGAAATGCAATTGCCGGTTCTCGGCTGCACTTTCCTCACGCTGTCAAAGCGTGAGGAGAGTGCTGCCGAGAACCGGCAGTTGTCAGAGCAGGGATCGGCACCGATCATCAGGGCACTGTTGATCAGTGCCCTGATGATCGGTGCCCAGCAGTGCCACCCACCAGTTCCGCCCACCTGTGCCCAGCAGTGCACCCACCTATGCCTAGCAGTGCGCCCACCTGTGCCCAGCAGTGCACCCACTGTGCTCCCAGCAGTGCCACACACCTATGCTCAGAAGTGCCACCTACCTGTGCCAAGCAGTGCCACCCACCTGTGCCCACCCATATGTGCCCACCAGTGCCACCCACCTGTGCCCACCAGTGCCCAGTGCCACCCACCTGTGCCCACCAGTGCCCAGTGCCACCCACCAGTGCCCATCAGTGCAGCCCAGCAGTGCTGCCAGTCAGTGCCCAGCGGTTGTGCCAGTCAGTGCCCAGCAGTTGTGCCAGTCAGTGCCCAGCAGTTGTGCCAGTCAGTCATTGCCCAGCAGTGATGCCAGTCAGTGCCACCTATCAGTGCTGTCTATCAGTGCTGCCTATCAGTTCCCATCAGTGCTGCCTATCAGTTCCCATCAGTGCTGCCTATCAGTTCCCATCAGTGCTGCCTATCAGTTCCCATCAGTGCTGCCTATCAGTTCCCATCAGTGCTGCCTATCAGTTCCCATCAGTGCTGCCTATCAGTTCCCATCAGTGCTGCCTATCAGTTCCCATCAGTGCCGCCTATCAGTGCCCATCAGTGCTGCCTCATCAACGCACATGAGTGAAGGAGAAAAATTACCTGTTTGAAAAAGTTTATAATAGAAAGAAAAACTTTATTTTTTTTTTCATATTTTTTGCAATTTTTTTGTTTATAGCGCAAAAAGTAAAGTGCCCAGCGGTGATTAACCTCCCTGGCGGTATTCCCGAGTGTAGCTCGGGGTAACATTTCAGTACCAAAAGCGGTAACCCCGAGCTACACTCGGGAATACCATGCGGCGCTGCTCCGGCATGTGTTCTTCACTTACCTTACCCTGCGCTCCCACGATGTGTCCCCTGCAGCGTCCCCGGCCATCTCCTCCGGCCGATGCCGGCATCCGGCTTCTGTGTCCTGTCCCTGTGATGTCGGGACGTACGGGCGCCGGCGGCGGGAAATTTAAAAATTTAAAAAAATGTCATATTTTTTTTTTTTCATTTTACACAGTAAAACATTGCTGTTTCAACCTATTTCACATACATATTGTCCCTAATGCTTTGTCCTGTGCCCTGCCTGCATTTTGTCTGTTCTTTCTGCCTGGAAACTGAGAAATGTCCATGGCGTCCCAAAAGTGTCCCTTTAGGTCAAAAGCAGTTTAGATCAGCTAGAGAACAGCGATAGTAAATCAGAACCACTTACAGAATTGAGTGATGATTCGTGGGGGAAATTCGTCATCAGAAACTGAAAACGATTTTGCGACTGAGCTCAGCAATGTGCGAACTTGGCGCTCTATTTCACATTTCAGTGTTTTTGGTTTGATTATATTATTGAATTAAATTTTTTATTATTTTTATATTATTTTTATGATTATTTATTAAATTATAATTTATGATTTTGTGTTTCAAATTTTATCATACCCGGGATGTTTACTAGACTCTTGTTCGGTCAGATTTCAGTGAGTTTTTCCTAAAAATTACAGCCTACAATAAAAAAAATACATATTTCCATGCAAAAAAATGGTACCGCTTTCAGCACCAAAAATCTAAAATAATCATACCGCCAGGGAGGTTAAGTACCACCAAAAGAAAGCTCTATTTGTGAGGAAAAAATGATAAAAATTTCATATGGTTACAATCTTGCAGGACCGCGCAATTGTCATTCAAAGTGCGACAGCGCTGAAAGCTGAAAATTGGCCTGGTAAAGAAGGGGGTATAAGTGCCCGGTAGGCAAGTGGTTAAGACAACTTTTGGTACCCGCTAACTATCGGTAGCCCACGGGACCAGCTCCCGATCATGTGACAGCCAATCACAGTGGTCACATGATCGGCCAATCTTTTCCATCACCCTGGCATTTCAAACTTTAAAAAAAAGAAACCGCTGGGGCAGGTGGGAAAGGGTTCTATGTAGATAGAAAAGCGACAGCAGAAAAAAGACCCCGGGTCTATCAAGTCTGTCTTTTTTTTTTTCTTATAATTTATCCTTTTTTTTTTCCTATAAGTTATACTTTTTTTTTGTTAACCTTTTTGTCTGGATATAGATCTGTGTTTTTCCCCGTGTTCTTCATCTTGGATTCATATTGAAAATACTACCCTCTTGAACCTTATTCATTCCTTTTATGCATTAAAGGGTTTCAGTCATGTCTCCCTGCCACCTCTCCCCTTTTCCTTCCCTTCCTCTAAACCAGTGGTCTCCAAACAATGTGCCTTTGCTTGCTTTTATCTGGCTCAAGGGGCACTATTTCATCCACTGATCCCAACAATGAGCCAAATTTCCTCCAAATGACACAAACGATGGGGCACAATTCCTGCCACTGACACCAGTGAAGGGGCACAATTCCTACTGATGTCACCAACGATGGGGCATAATTCCCCCCACTGACACCAAGGATGGGGCATAATTCTTCCCAATGACACCAACAATGAGGCACAATTCCTCCCAATGACACCAAAGATGGGGCATTGTCTATTCCCACTGACATCGGTACTTTTTCTACTCCCCAATAGCCACAGTCTGGCCTCCCTAATGTCTGAAGTACAGTAAATTGGCCCTTTGTTTAGGGTCAGAATAATCCTGCTCTAGACTGTACACAATAAGTTCCTGAAGTCACTCTTGATAAGTTTTATCCCCCAGACCTTTCACCATTTTTGTTATCAGTCTCTGAACTCATTCTGTCTTATCAATATCTTTTTGTAAGTGAGGTCTCCAGAACTGGACACAGTATTCTAAATGAGGTATACATGAGGATCTATATAGGGGAATCAGAACCTTCTTCCACCTGCTGGAAACCCCTCTAGTGATGCTTTCTAGAATTCTGTTTGCATATTCTTAGCAATTAGTAATAGAGCTTTAACAAGCCACCCCTGGCCACAAACTGCAGGTCCTGTGGATAAATACATCTTCACAGTGCACAGTGGAGGCACTGAAATCACAGCCCATCTCCCCTTACTGTCTCTGACAGCATAAACATGGCATCCTGCCAGTCTACTAATGTGAACAAACAGCAGGTGCTGTATGCTGTTCACAAATGACAGGAAACCCTAATTAGGAGTCTCTTCTATGATCTTTGAGAATTGCTCCACACAATGCCTGCCAGGACTCTTCTCTATGATGCAGGATTATTGTTACTGCATTGTACTTGATATGACAGCTAGCCGGAGAGCCTTAAAAAAGAGGCTTCAGGGAACCAGATGCACAGATATGGGAATAAACTAGACTTACCCTTGCAGCATTTAACCCTTGCAGTGTGTGTGGGGGGAGTCTGCCTGGAGTGAGGCTTTAAGATATTTGATCTTTACACATGGGCAGCAGACAATGTACATATTACACAAACAAAAAAAGCAGTATATAATCAAAATATTGCTTTTCTCCTTTTCATTGTACAAAACAGTCAGAAGCAAGGACTAGAGTGTTAGGTAAGAGGTTTGTGTCATTATCACTTACAGCACCTCACTGTGCATTAAATCCTATTATTCATGTAATAACAGTCAACTATGTAATGGGCACTTGTGCAGCTGCAGCATCAAGACCCTGCTGTTACTTCCAGAAAGGGTCCTCAATTTGAGGAAAATGACACTGAAATGGGAGGTAGAAAAAGACGACTAACAATGGATAAGACCTGGCTCTTCTCCGGTAGTCCCTTTCATATGAGAAGCCATTATACAGAATTACTCCACGGTTACCTCATTATCTCTCGCCAGTCGCAGGATCTCATCAAAAGTCACAAAAGTGTCGTTCCCTCGTATTGCGTCTTTCTCCATGTAGCCCAGGTGGATGTCAGTCGCCACCAGGATCTTAAATGTGTCTTCATCATCTCTATAGAGAAGGAATAAAGGTGACATTTTATATTCTTTGTTTAATAAAAGAATCCAGCCATTAAGTGCGTGATACAGGAATAGACAGTATCATAAGACGGTGAACATGTCCATTCAGTGAGAATAAAAAGTAAAATCATGGAAAAGGGAGAAAAGAATTACAGGTACTGATTCACACAATATGCAATGAACACTTAAATCAACAATAGATCTAAGTGGAGAATATAACCAAGTACTATGTGGTGATAAAGTTCTCCAGGATGGCTGGGTTGTATGGATCGTAAGAAGGAAACAAATGTGTTTTTTTTTTGTTTTTTTTTTATGTAACAAAAATGGGGGGGAGGGGTTGAAATAAAAGGGGGGAGACAGGAGAGTGGGCGTCTTGAGTGGGAGTTTACCAAGCATTCACGATGGGATATGGCATGGCTCATAAGTGGACCCCAAGTAAAGCATTTCCTTCATCAGAGTATTTAAAGGCATTTCAATGGAACATTTTTGTGTAGGCCTGATGTTGATCATGAGAGGAGAAGAATATGACTTCCATGTGATTCATTTCTTCAAATTTGGAGACCCACAGAGACAAAGCAGGCGGGTGTGGATCTTTCCACATTTAGCAGCATTGACTAGATCAGTGGTTCCTCAAGGCATCCTTTAAAATCATGGACAATGTCAAGGCACCCTCTGAAATTATGGACAGTCTTGAGGCACTCCATTCTAAAATGTAACAAACTATTATAATAGTTTTATATAACGCAGCAACATCCACACAGTAGGACACCCAACATTATTCTTCCAAAGCAAATACACCTTTGCACGCTGGTGCTGACTAGCATTCCATTGTTTCTCTTCTCCCTCAGTTTTTCTCTGTCAGCTAATGTGACCCCAGTACTGACGGAGAGGGGCAGGGGAGAGTTAAACAAGTATTCTGTGCAGGTAACCGACATCCTCCCTATCAACTGATGAGGCCTTTGGTTGTCAGGATGCCGGTGGCTAGAAGGTCGTAATGGTGCACAATGAAAATCTGTGATTTGTATAACTTAAAGGCAGGCTTGTTGCAACCGTTGGCTTGTATACAAGTTTTGGGCAATTTGTAGACATTTTGCCAAGGCACCCCTGAAGAAACCTTAAGGCACCCTGGTTGAGAAAGGCTGGACTAGATGATAGTTGCTATCATCAAGATATGTAAAAGGAAGAACTAGGTGTCCTCAGGGAGGACTTAATCTGTGAATTTTTGGGAGACCCTCTTTACCTCCCTCAAGAATGGTGTCAACTTCGGGCAGGAGATGAGTGACATTTTAATTCACAGTGGTTCTGGCAATTCAGGGTTAGTTTTTGATAATACAAAGGACTGCATTGTCCTTATATAACACACGTGAATGCGACATTAGCAAAAGAGCTTTTTCACACATGATACAACACGTTCATAAGGAGAATAGCATTATAATAAAATAGAGAGAGCCTGCAGCTTAAAGGGAATCTATAACTTTTATCAAAAGATATATATAGTGTGCACACCTGTGAACGTACGTACAATCATGTGAAAAAAGAAGTACACTCTAAGGCTACTGCTGACTTTTTCAACATATTTGAACAGGCACACATTAAGTCTTGATGAAATAGTGCCTACAGATAAACAAATAACACAGGACATTGACAATGTGTGTTTATTTTTATTATCCAATTTAACAAAAAAAGCCGATTTGTCATATGAAAAAAAAGGAATTTTGACTTTTTGTAAAATTCCATATCTTGGGAATACAGTATAGGACAAGAGCTGAATATTCATAGACCATGGTATATTTCCGGTCACCCCCCCCCCCCCCCTTCTCCCCCTTGGGGGTACCCTTATACTCTTAACCCACTCTGTGTGCAGGAGAACGGGAACAGAGAAGAGGGTGTCAAATGTCCTAAACTTTAGTCCAAGATACAGGAATTTACATGTAAATCAAATGAGAGCCAGCAAGAAGGCCACTCTGCAAGAGAGATCATGCAAGGTGAGTTCTCTAGTAAATACAAAAGGTGGTTACCGCAGGGCAGGGTCAGTTTGGTGCAATGAGAATTGCTGATTTCTTCTCATCCTCTATTTTGTAGAACAATCAAGGAAGAATCTGCACTATAGGGAAGGCATATGTTGACCTGAACTGAGTCATGGAAATTACCAGAGCATCCAATGCCAGGTCTAGAAGACGTCTGGTCCTGGCCACAAGCAGGCGTTGTTGAACCTGCAAACCAGGATGTCCAAATCTGGAGTCCCTCATTTCTGATACAAGAAGATGAAGATGTCAGGATGAACAGATCATTCTCCTTAGTCAAGGAGATGATGACTGAGGAAATCCACTATCCAAAATGTTGACTTTCCCATTGGAAATCTAGCAAGCTAGATTCCTTTCTTGACTGGAAAGTAACACAGGGAAGTTGAGAGATGGAGTTTTTTTTATCCCAGGCCAACAGAATGTTGTGTTGGAGAGACCTTGAGTGGAAGTGAGCAAAGGCAAAAGTCTCACATAAGGCAAACATGAGACCCAAGACTCTCACGAAGAATCCAACTAAGGGATGTCTTTTGAATCTTAAGGTCCGATCACAAGATCTTAGAGAAGTTAGTTTGCTTGCTGGAAGAAAAACTTTTGCCTGGGTCATGTCTAGAATAACATTCAAGTATTTCAGGTGAAGGACAGACTTTTGAAAACTGATTACCCAACCAAAAGCCTGAAGAATCTGATTACCCAACCAAAAGCCTGAAGAATCTGAACGGATGTTTGCAGGGAGATAAATCCTCCAGAAGGTCATCTAGGTACCCTGTAACTTGGATGCCCTGAGTTCTTAAGAGGGTGAGTCGAAGAGTAGGCACCTCTGTGAATATTCTGGCATTTACTAAAGCTGAAGAGTGAAAAATAGAAACAAATCAGCTTCCAGGCTTTATTGCCAAAGCTTAATTGAACAAGCTGAGGTTAGAAGCTGATTGGCTACCATGCACAACTGCATAAGACTCTAAGTGTATCACTTTTAGTAAATCCTCACCAATGTGTTTAAGGGTGCCTACTCTGTGTGTTAGAAATTTTAGTAAATTACAACTTTATGTAAAAAAAATACAGTTTACAGTTTTAGTAAATCTACCCCTCTGGGCATAACGGCAGTGTGGCAAATTGGAAGTGTTTGTCTCCTACTACAAAGTGCAGAAAGCACTGATGCAGTTGCTAAATGGTAATATGTAGTTAATTATCCTATGTCTCTGATGCCAAGTATTCCCCTTGTTTCAGGGAGGCAATAACAAATCTTGCAAATTCCATGTGAAACTTGGGGACACAAGGTACTTACTTAGGAATTTTAGGTCATGGATAGGACGAATACACCTGTTGGGTTTTGGTACCATGAACAGATTTGAATAGAATCCCTTCAACCTGTGTTCTAGAGGGGACTACAACAACTGCTCCCTAGACAAGAGATGGTTTAGGGTAGTCTGAAAATTTGTCCTTGGGGAGATTTTAGATGGTTTGAGAGGGCAGTTTGAAACTCTATTTTGCATCCTTTGAAACAACAGATTGAAGCCAAGAGTCTGAGATGTCTGTGACCCAGAGGAGTGCAAACTCTAACAGATGTCCTCCCACTCTTAGGAGTGTGGGTAACCCTTCAGTGTGAACATGGATTTAGAGTTGATTTGGTGGGCTTTGTGTTCCAAGTCTTGAGCCAAAAGGAATGGCTGCATTTTGGCTTTGAAGATGAAGTCTAAGGGGAGCAATGGGGTGCTCTGTGTTTTGAGGAGGTAGGATCCCCTGAGAGGGAGGTTTTATAGCCTTTTGCTGTAAAATAAAGAACCTTTCTTCCTGTGTCATCTTTTATGAACTTGTCAAGTATATCGCCAAAAGAGACAGACATTCTCTTTCAAAGGGCATACGAGTGAGGCATCTTTTACAGGCAGCTTTTGCTGAGCAAGCTTTCAGCCATAAGGTTCAGCACATATAGACAGAATTTAGAACCATTTTGGAAATTTGTTTCATAACTTGTTCTAGGGCATCACAAAAGACTTAAAGTGATACTAGAGACTTTTTTTTTTAAATAACAAACATGTCATTCTTACCTGCTCTGTGCAGTGATTTTGCACAGAGCAGCCCAGATCCTCCTCTTCTCAGGTCCCACGCCAGTGCTCCTGACCCCTTCCTCTTGTCAGGTACCCCCATAGCAAGCAGCTTGCTATGAGGGCTCCCGAGCAGGTGCACTCCCAAGCTGTGGTTCTGCGTTCATTCACACACAGAGCCACAACCTGGCCCCGCCCCTTCCTCCCCTGATTGGCTTCCTGGCTGTGACTGACAGCAGCGAGAGCCAATGACTCCCAATGCCTCAGCCAAGCAGGAGTGAGTCCCTGGAGAACCAAGACTCTTCAGGGCATCGTTGGATCAGGATGGGGAACAGGTAAGTTTTAGAGGGGGCTGGGGGCAAGCTGCAGACAGAAGGTTTTTTACCTTTATGCATACAATGCATGAAGGAAAAAAAAAATGTGAGCCTTTAGAACCACTTTAAGTATTTGTAGTCCAACCAGAGTTTAGTATAGAAACAAAAGGATCTTGTTAATTGTTCAATGTCCACTGTCATAACTGTGGTTTGACAAAAAGAAATTGCAGCAATAGCTGGCTGCAGGGCTGGACCTACAAGAGTAAAGACAGCCTTTAAGATACTCTGACATTTTCTGTCTGCAGAATCCTTAGATGAAACAACATCTTCTATAGGCACAGTTAGATGTTTATTTAAGCCTGAGACGGCAAGGTCTATTACATAAACAGTATTTTTTTTTAGCTAATTCCTTTTTCCATTTTTTCTCCACAGTTCTTGGAGAAACCAATTTGTCAATGCAATATTACCAAGTAGGGTGCAGAAAAGAAACACGCGAGTCTGGAGAAGTATATACAGCAATCCAGGTGTCAACCATCCTGTAGTGAAGCCCTTGTGGCAAAAGAGCAGCAGAAGTGCTTGAGTACCATATAAGGGATCTGGGCAGAAGTGGCAGTAATAGTGTGACCTGTGTGAGGTAACACCCAGTCATCCACCTGAAACTAAGCTCTGAATGGTGGAATCTTAACTGCCAGGTTTGAACGTTTACACATCATAAGTGAATACATTCAAAAACATTCAAGATTCCATGATAGCTTTAGGGTAAAAATGAATACTATTTAGGGGACATTAATAAATATTTTGCAAGCTGTAAAGTTATCAAGTCTCATACCTGCTTGTAAGGCTACAGTAACGTTCTGATAACAGAATGAAACCATTTTACCTTTCCATTACACAGCGTGCATATCCTGTCCATTCCAGAAAACCCCTCTGGGGGAGAGGTGTTTTCTGGTTCTAGAAACTGAATGGACCAATGCTCTAGACCTATATAGCATCATCCTGCAGCACTGGTGTATTTAGGTTTTGTGCTGCCCTAGGCAACACAAAATATTGTCTGTCTTCCACCTACACCACCCTCCTAAACGAGAGTCTGACACCGACCAACAGACCACGCAAGCCCTGCCGAGTCGAGAGAACCTTCAACAAGAACATCCCCAGAAATGAGATTCGGGCTCTGCATAAACCGTCAAGCAGCCTGGTGTTGATCCCACCTGGTCCCTATGCCACATGTGTCCCTTCTTCCAGAGGGGGGGCACCGCCACCCTCCTGAAAAATGCCACCTTAGGCAAATGCCTTGTTTGCCTTGCAGTAACCTGTCCTGCAACTAATTACTCAGTGCCAAGATAAGCGCACAAGCAGGATCCCGTGCCCAAAGCAACATTACAGGCCATCCCTACAGCATGAGATCTGGTTCCCAAGGCATCACCGAGGTTGCACAGCTTCTATTGTTATAGTAGAAGAGTTGATCAAAGAATTGATTGAAGTTAAAAATAAACTGGTTAAGTACAGAAGCTTCATGAGGAAATAGATTCCATACCTAAGGAAACTAGCAAAAAACAGAGGTCTCACGGAGTGGGGTACGGATAGATATGCCAGGGATAAGGAGGTATGCCAGTGTCCAGTCACCTGAAGGTAGCAGTCTATAACCCATTGTGAATATCCAGCCTGTGTGCTGTGCTGTACAATAAAGTTAGTAAATACACCCCTATATTTACCATCACCTCAGACCCATGAAATTAGTATCCAATTGGGATAAGAATGTGGAACCTGGTGAAAAAAAAAATTTTTTGCTCAAATTTTGATACAATTTACATTTTAGGTAGAAATGGTCTTATCCATTTACTTACAGAGACCCCCCAGATGAACTCATTTTTCAACTCTTCAAGTGACTGCAAAAACAAGATGGAATAAACTCTCGCCTGCAAAAAAAAAAAATACATAAATAAAAGTAAGCATGTAGCAGTCTGTAATTTTTCCTTTACATATCACATACAGTAATTTTTTTATATAATACATGAGAATGGAAAAGTGTGCAGCACAAAAAAAAACAGTTATCATTGAAAGGGCAGGCCTAAAAATTAGACTAAAAGCCAGAATTGACCCTGATGTATGTGTGTCTGTGGTATAGGCATGAAAAAGAGTTTTACAAAGACCTGAGAAGAGTTAGAACCTCTGTCGCATTTTACATGCTTCCATTCTGGTCCTGAAGAAACAACAGTAAATAGGGGGAAATTGCACCCGAACACATATCCCCATTTGGAAATTTCCCCTCTGCCCCTGTTCTAGCGACAACTCCAAAATCTCAGATTTCCCTTCACTTTAGGACACATTCACAGCTGCGAATGGGCCAAACAATGATTAAATGCGAGAACCCGAGCTTCAGGAAGCAGCTCCATTGAAAGCAATGGGAGACTGCTGGATCCCACAGGTAATCATGTCTGTCTACATGCAATAGCTCATTCAGTGGCAACAGAAACTGGCGTAGGTGTTTTACACAAAGCTTCTGGGTTCATTCTAGCTAGGGGGGGCCCGCAAGTGAAGCAGTGGAGCATTGTAGGGGAGTCACGTAGGTGGAGGTCACACATATCAGGGGTCACAGAAAGCGATCAGGCAGTTGTATAGCTGTAAGATAGCTTTCATTAGAAAGCCAACAGTCGGCTTGTGGCATGTGTGTAAAATCCTATACTGCCACCGCAAACCAGAACCGGAAACACTGCCACCGGAAAAAATATAGCAAATAAAAAACTATAGTACATACAATTTTTACACAAGCCATATTGCAATTTGAGGTTATTAAAAATTAACTTCTCTTTTCAATCTGAGGCCTCTGTAGTTCTCTGTAAAATTCAATTTAATGTGGCATTCAGGAGGACCCCAGAAATGTCAATTCCTGCTTGAGTGATTGGCTCATCGATTTCCCAGAAGTCTGCACTAAGATACAAGTAAACTAGTTAAATTTTAGGTACCACCTAAGATAAGAATTTTAGCTTTGGCAAGGTATTCCCTAAGAGTGAAATACTTCTAAAAGGATGCTAACACTGCAGCTTTTCTTATTAGACACTGCGAGTGCTCCAGGTGATTATAATAAATCCAGTCTCCCCATTCAGATTCAGTCTGTGAAGGACATGGTGAAACAGCTATTTCTTCTCAGCAACAAAATATAGGAATTTGCTACAAAGTTTAAACTCTTTAACAACTTGTCTACCGGGCATTTATACCCCCTTCCTGCTCAGGCCAATTTTCAGCTTTCAATGCTGTTGCACTTTGAATGATAATTGTGCGGTCATGCACCATTGTACCCACATGACATTTTAATCATTTTTTTTCACACAAGTAGAGTTTTCTTTTGGTGGTATTTAATCGCCACTGGGTTTTTTATTTTTTGCACTATAAAGAAAAAAAAAATAAATAAAACATTTTAAGAAAAAAGTTTTTCTTTGTTTCTATTAGAAAATTTTGCGGGTACTTTGTCTCCTTCACGGATGTGCGTTGATGAGGCTGCACTGATAGGCAGCACTGATGGGCAGTGATGAGGTGGCACATGTAGGCACTGATGGGTCCAACTGCTGGGCGGCACTGATGGGTGACGCTGCTGGGCACTGATGATCAGGACACTGATGAGTGCCCTCATCATCAGTGCAGATACCTTCTGTAACATTTGCTGGTTATCGGCAGTACTTTCCTCATGCTATGACTGCGTGAGGAAAGTGCTGCCGATAACCAGCAACTGTATTTACTTGGTGATCTGCTGTGTCATTGGACACAGCTGATCACGTGGTAAAAGGCCACTGTGATTGGCCTTTTACCTCATCATGTGATCAGCTGTGTCCATAGGACAGAGATCATGGACAGCGATGGGTGTGCGCCACTGGGGGTCTGTTCTGGAAGGACGTCATATGACGCCCTCCCAGAACTGGACAACCGCGCTGTAGCCATCTTTTGGCTATAGCGTGGTTGTGAAGTAGTTAAATAAAAGTACAAAAGCACACAGAGATTATAAAAAATATTAAGAAGGTTTTGGGGTTTTTTTTTGAGAGAGGGTGTTACAGGCCACTTAAAGTAGTAGTGAACCTAAAAAAAATACTAGCACATTATGAAAGACTTACCTGAGAATGAAGATCTCCAGCGGCACGCTGTCACCGCTGCAGAGGCTTCCATCTTCACCCAGTCTTCCTTCCGGGTTCTCGGGCTGCAGCCATTTGAATGGCCGAAGCAGCACTGACGTCACTCCCGTGCATGCGCGCAGGAGCTACGGCCTTGGTACACAGCTCCGAAGGAACGGAATGTGTATGCCGTTCCTTCAGAGCGCATGCACTGGTGATGTCACTGGCTGCCGCTCACTAGAATATCTCCTAAACAGTGCACATTTAGGAGATATTCATTTTACCTACAGGTAAGCTTTATCATTAGCTTACCTGTAGGTAAAAGTATAAAAAATGAGTTTACTACCACTTTAAGGTGGTCTGAAAACTGTCTGAAAACCTAAGCTAATGCCTCTACCAGAGTCACACAGACATATACATTTAGAATCAGCAAACACAAATGCTCAGAGCCTCTGAGGAAGAGGCAAGTCCTCGAAACGCGTCAGCCTATTGGATGTCTACACTCCCTATTGCGGACTGCTACTCAGCACAGTGTTGACCCAGCTGTTCTTTTATGACATGCCTTGACTTTATTGCCGTATGTGAGTACAACACCTACTTTATTCCTTATTAAACATTTTTTATGGTAATGCACTAGGCATATCAGGGTGGATAAAAATCAATGTTTTTTTTAAAAAAAATAAAAAAAATCTGATTTTTTTTATTTAAATCGGATTTTTTTAAATAAAATGCTTTTTGAGGAAAATTTATTACCATCCAAAGGTTATTCCATCATGAAATAAAGATTAGTTTTTTAATTTTGTAGAATAAGGCTGTATAGGTTTAATTGTTTTGGTAAATAAATTCCATGAATCCATTCACAATGTCATGCTCTTCCAGAGGTTTTTGTAAGATTATTGGGCAGTTTCTCTGCCTACAAGATATTATCACAGATGCTCGGTATACTTTTGCAGTTCTCAAAACTGAATTTGACTCAGCGGAGATCACATGCCTCTTCTTCACAGCAAAAATGTTATAACATGAACAGAGTTAAGAAAAAGACCTTAATCCTAACTTCTACAAACCTATGAATACAGAATCAACCCCTTCAGTGCTAAGTTTCAAGAAGTTCAGTGAATAGAATAGAAACAATATTTTTCTGATTGTTTGGAGTGGAATAGATCTGCACAAGAAGAAGGTGAAACTAAGTGTGAGGAGGAAGGGGCTGACAGTCTAAGTTTCTTAAAATATATATATTTTGTTTAGCCAAATTAGTTACCAAACATGGATGTTTGTTTAAGCAAATAACATATGCTGGAATGTTATTGTTTCAGTTGAATAAATCTATTTAAATTGTTATTATTAAGGTAATGATTATTTTTCTCCTTCCTAAGTACAACAGAAAAGTTGTCCAAATATGAATGATTAACCTATTAAATTGGGGATAAAAAAACTAATATGAAAAGTTGTTATTCTAAAAATCTTCATCTACTTGCATATTAAAGTTATACCAGCAAGAATTAGTCTTTATGTAGAAAACTAGGATTTAAATCAAGCCTTACTGACTAGTGATTTAAATCAGTTTGATTTAAATCAAATCCACCCTGAGGCATATACATTTAGGGCTGATTATACATAAAATCCAGTTAATGTACCAATATGTTTTGGGTTGTAGGAAGAATCTGGAGCACCTGTGGAAAGCCCAAACAAACACAGAGAGAACACAACCACTCAATATAGAATTAAACAAGTGCATTCATTATATAGACATAGAAAATCAATGACCATAGAGAAAAATGAACTGATCCAGAGATTGCATAATGTAATAAATCTCACAAACTATAAAATAAAGATGCAAAAAAAAAGCCAACTTCTTTGTGCTGGGATTAGTCAGAGAATAAGAACTGCGGTTACAGGATCAATGAAGGCATAGCAGTACCTGAAATAGTTTTTACAAGGAGGCCTGAAAAAGAAATTGCCCGTATTGCTTTGCTTTTACAATATATAACTGAATTATTCAATACCGCAGACGGTATAAATCATCCAAAGGTCCCAGTAGATCGGAAAGAAATTATTCATCAAAGTGGATGATGTTAAGGAAGCTCTACTGAAAAAAAAAATAGTGTGCATAGGCAATGGAAGCCTTTATATACTGTAAATACCATGCATGCCTAGAAGAGCAAGCAATCTCAAGTCCAGGGAGGGGACTTTTCATTTTTTTCTGCTATGATCTGATTTCCTTAGAGGGTGGTTACTTTCATTCTCCATGGTCCCACTGTATGTAAGAAGAAGCCACCCTCTCTTGCTCACTCCTGAGATGGACTGTAGACTATGGGATTTGTGGTCTGAATAGAGCACTGTACATAACCACAAGTAATTTGCACTGCTCCTTCCAAACAAATGGAAGTGAGGGGGAAAAGGAGACGTTTGGACCAAATAAAGAACTTTACAAGAAGGCAGAAAAACACAGTAAGAATATCTATACATTAAGGTAGAAAAAAAACATTTTGTGTGCAGCCCCCCCCTCCTTCCATGAGCCTGATCTTGATCCAGCTCTGTGACTGACAGCAGCCGCTCTCTCTCTTCACAGGCCATGGAGGCTACAGCAGAAGCCAATGGCTACTGCTGCTGTCAATCACAGCCAATGATGAGGGGGTGGGGCCGAGACACCCTGTGTCCGTCAATAGACACACAACGCGGCTCGGAATTAAGCCTGCACGAGTGCCTCCATAGCCAGCAGTAGGGGGGAGAAGCCAGGAGTGCGAGCAAGGAACCCCAGAAGAGGAGGATTGGGACTGCTCTGTCCAAAACCAGTCTACAGGGCAGGTAAGTATACCATGCATTGTATTTTTACCTTTAAAATCACTTTAAAGCGAAGCTCCACCCAAAATGGGAAGTTCTGCTTTAAGCCTTTGTCCTCCGCTCCCCATTAAGGATTGGTACCTTTGGGGAGCGGGTACCCAAATTTGACAGGTGCCCACTCCCACTGCAATCGCCTAGGCAATCGGTAGCAGAAGTTTATCCCCCCCCCCCCCCCTCTCCCCGTTGTCTTCTGGGACACGTGACAGGTCCCAGGAGACTACGGGACCATTCACAAATCACAGCGCTTTTTGCGCATGCGAAATGGGCTCCCGACTAAGAAGCCACAAGCTATCACAGCCGGGTGCCCACACTGAAGATGCCAGCACCGGGGAGAGAAGACAGCCCATGAAACCATCCGTGGTGAGGACAATGCTGGACCGAGTGACAGGTAAGTGTCTGTATTTTAAAAGTCAGCAGCTACAGTTTTTGTAGCTGCTGACTTTTTTTTTTAAAGCTGGAACTCCGCTTTAAGTAGTTGTAAGTTTAGTTGTTGTGTATGGATAATCTTTGGAGAATAAGGATATCACTTAAAGTGGAACTTTAGCCATAACAACTAAAAAATAATGTTCTTTAGCAAGGAACATACATTCCATACTAATAATTATGCAAGTAAAATTAGTGTGTGCTGTAAAAGCCTGAAGAATTTCCCTTATGTCTTATTGCTGGAAGCTGCCATTTTGCTGAAGTCCAAGCCCCAAAACAGCCGTACATCATAAAGTGGAACTAAACCTATTGATTTAACAGTTTCAAAAGACAGTTGCATTCCTGGAAAGCCTGGATTGCTAACTGTCACATTTGCTTGTGTGCTCAATCAAACTGTCAAACCATCAAATGGCTGGTTTGACAGCTGGAGATCAAACAGAAGCAGCTTCCTTGGCTGTAAAGGATAGCAGAGTTTATTTCTGCTTTAAGGCTGTCAGCAAGTCATCCTCTACAAATACAGCAGTACCTAACAATGCTTAAAAATAGACAGCAACTGAGCATGCGCAGAGCAGGGTGAGATAGTGTGTTACTGGATTTTAAAGAGTATAGGCACATACTTTTAATGTTTTACATATCTATACCTGCAAGAGGGGCCAGCCTGAAGTGATCAAGCAGGACATTCTGACTAAAGTACCACTTTAACCACTTGAGCTCCAGAGGATTTACCCCCCTTAATGACCAGGCCTCTTTTTGCTACTCGGCGCTTAACTAATTCAACTGATAATTGCGCGGTCATGCAATGCTGCACCCAAACGAAATGTACGTCCTTTTTTCACACAAATAGAGCTTTCTTTCAGTGTAATTTGATCACCTGTGCGCTTTTTATTTTTCACGCTATAAACAAAAAAAGGCCAAAAATTTTGAAGAAAAACAATATTTTTTACTTTCAGCTATAAAAAATATATAGTAAACTCAAAGTTGGTTATAAATTTAGGCCAAAATGTATTCTGCTCCATGTTTTTGGTAAAAAAAATCCCAATAAGTGTATATTGATTGCTTTGTGTGGAAGTTATAGCGTCTACAAACTATGGTATAGATCAGTGATGGCGAACCTATGGCACGCAGAGCCATCTCAGTGGGCATGCCAGGAGGAAGAGAGGAAGAGGAAGAGGAAGAGAACGCGCTCTCCTGCGCACCGGGCGATCTCCGTGATCGCTGTGTCCTGTGGACACAGCTGATCACGTGACATGGTAAAAGGCCAATCACAGCGGCCTTTTACCACGTGATCAGCCGTGTCCAATGACACGCTGATCACCGGGAAATGCAAATGCCGGTTCTCGGCTGCACTTTCCTCACGCTGTCAGATCGTGAGGAAAGTACTGCCGAAAACCGGCAGTTGTCAGAGCGGGGATCGGCACCGATCATCAGGGTCACTGATCATCAGTGCCCTGATGATCGGTGCCCACCTGTGCCACACACAAGTTCCGCCCACTTGTGCCCAGCAATGCGCCCACCTGTGCCCAGCAATGCACCCACCTATGCCCAGCAGTGCGCCCACCTGTGCCCAGCAATGCACCCACCAGTGCCCACCTGTGCCGCCCACCTGTGCCCACCAGTGCCACCCACCAGTGCCCATCAGTGCAGCCCAGCAGTGCTGCCAGTCAGTGCCACCAGTCAGTGCCCAGCGGTTGTGCCAGTCAGTGCCCAGCAGTGATGTCAGTCAGTGCCACCTATCAGTGCTGTCTATCAGTACCCATTATCAGTGTCGCCTATCAGTGCCACCTATCTGTGACACCTCATTAGTGCTGCCCATCAGTGCCACCCATCAATGATGCCCAGCAGTGCCGCCGGTCAGTGCCGTCTGTCAGTGCCGCTTATCAGTGCCCATCATTTCCTGCATATCAGTGCATCATCAGAGCCTCCTCATCAATGCTCACCAGTGCCGCCTCATCAGTGCTACCTATCTGTGCCGCCTCATCAATGCCCATCAGTGCTGCCTATCAGTGCAGCCTCACCAACGCACATCAAAGAAGAAATATTACCTGTTTGCAAAATTTTAGAATAGAAGCAAAGGAAACCTTTTATGTTTTTAATTTTTTGCTCTTTTTTTATTTATAGTGCAAAAAATAAAACACCCAGTGGTGATTAAATACCACCAAAAAAAGCTCTATTTGTGTGAAAAAATGATAAAAATTGCATATGGTTACAGTGTTGCATGACCGCACAATTGTCTTTGTTAAGTGCAACAGCACTGAAAGCTGAAAATTGTCCTGGGCAGGAAGGGGGTAGAAGTGCCCGGTAGGCAAGTGATTAATTCCAGTGTTGGCACTTTGAAATAAAAAAGTTGGTTTTGTGTTGCAGTTTGGGCACTCGGGCTCAAAAAGGTTCGCCATCACTGGTATAGATACTGCAATTTACGCCATTTTTCTGCTATACAGCGCTGCGCTAGTTTAACGGACAATTGCGCGGTCATGCAATACGATACATAAATGAAATTTACATCCTTTTTTTCCCCACAAATTGAGATTTCTTTCAGTGGTATTTGATCGCCTGTGCGGTTTTTATTTTTTGCGCAATAAAAAAAAAAGCCTGACAATTTTGAGGAAAAAAAAACAATATTTTGGACTTTTTGCTATAAAACATGTCCAGTAAAAAAAATGCAAAAATCAAATTTAGTCATAAATTTCTGCCAAAATGCATTCTGCGACATGTCTTTGCTAAAAAAAATCCCAATACGTGTAAATTAATTGGCTTACGTGAAAGTTATAGCGTTTACAAATGGCGGGAAAGATACTGGAATTTTTAATTTTTATTTATACTAATAATGGCGCCGATCAGCGACTTTTGGCGGCAATCAGCGACATATGGCGGCGACCAGCGACTTATGGCAGGACTGCGGCGGACATTTTGCCGCTGGGGGGGAACTGACTTGGGGTCACTGACATCCCCAGTGACACCAATACAGTGATCAGTGAAAAAAAGACACTGAAACTGTACTAATGTCACTGGGGAGGAAGGGGTTAACATTTTTAGAATTTGCAGTGTAAGGGGAGTGCTTTACTAGGGGGCGGGGTGTGTACTGGAGGGAAGGGGGGGGAGGGAGGGTGGAGCTGATCGAGGGAGAGAAACTCTGCAGCTTCTCACAAGCTGTCAGAGAACTGACACAGAACAGGGCTGTGTGTAAACAATGCAGCCCTGCTCTGTGTCAGCGATCACCGTCAATCGCGGGAAAACGGCCGTTAAAAACCGGCCGTGACCTCTCGGCTGACGCTCGCTGTTGACACCTGCGGGACAGGTTAGGGCGGGCGCGTGCCCCCTACCTGTTTTGAAGGCAGCCGTTTTAAAACGTGCTTTTGCCTACGAGTGCCGCCCTGCCACCGTTTATATGCGGTGGCTGGGCGGCAAGTGGTTAATAAAGTAAAACTAAACCTTCCGCTCCTTTATGGCCAAAGAAGCTGTCATTTCAGCCTCTGTTTGATCTGCAGTCACCATGGCGTGCACATGTGATCAGTTATGACACCAGTCGTTTACTGGCTTGACAGCTCAGTTGAGAGTTAACACAGGCACAGTAATAACTGTAAAAAGATATCAGTAATGGCACAACTTAAATGTAACCGTTTTGGAGAACAGCTAAATTGATGGATTTAGTTCCACTTTCATGTCACTTTGAAGGGTTAAGCAAGCCATAGACAAATCAAAAACTGAACGAAAATTCTTGTTGATCATCGAACCGTTCATTTTACGAATCATTAGTGTGCCAACTGCAATACACGATTTTCATGCTGCAATCAAAATGCCCAATCCAACACTCTGTTATTTTTTTTGTTTTTGTTTTAAAACAAGTGATCGACAGAACGTGCAGTCTTTGAATCGCCTATGGCCAGTCTTAGTTCATCACTACCGAATGCATATTCTGGGTGCCCGTATATACAAACAAACTGAGTAACTCTGACAAAAAATTAAAGCAGAGCTATAGGCACAACTTTTTTCTAATTTTAGATGAAAAGTAAGGGAGGGTTATAAACCCTGTCAGTTTTTTTTACAATCTGTGTCCTATTGGGGAGATTTCTCTTGACTTGTCTCACAGCTAAACAGAAAGTGAGAGGAAATCCCTGCAAATTAAAGGGTAAGTTCACCTTTTTAAAAAAAATAATAAATGCACATTTTTTGCAGGTACAAATGTGCATTTATTATTTTTTTTTTGTTTCTGGAGCCTCTAAAGCAGATCACTGGTGCCATGCAGGACTCCTGCAGACCTGTCAGTATATCTGCTTGCCCATATACGGGATGTACAGGCAAGCAGATATACTGACAGCAAGATTCAATGAACTACCACGGTGCTTTACAACACTGTGGTAGTTAATTGAGAACTACATGCCGACAGCCACTAAGGCAGAACACCAGGAGTAAATTACACGGCCGGGCAGGCAGAGCCCCGCACAGCCACGGTTTTTTTAAATTGTGACAGCTAGCTGGGAGGAGAAGATCCGCCGCTAGCAGTCATAGCGGGGGGAAGGTCCAGAATATGGGTGCAACATGTAATATGTTACGAAAGGTGAACTTATCCTATAAAGGAATCCCCTGGGGTCCCCAGTTCACCAGAACTAGTGTCCCCATTGGAAGATTTAACATCTATTACTTTTCTGGAGACAACCCAAAATTTGGGATTTTCTTTTACTTTCAATGACAATTATAACTAGGAAAAATAGAGAGGGTAAATCTCCATAACAGAGGCAGAGGTAGCAATAAAAAATCCTAGATTGTAAGCTCCCAGGATGAGGCCCTCCTAACTCTCTTGTATTGAACTGTATTGTTGCTGTATTGTCTCCCATTATATTGTAAAGCGCTGAGTAAACTATTGGTGCTATATAAATCCTGTATAATAATAATCCAACTCCACTCGATCCAAAGCTAAAAAAAAAAAAAAAAAAAAAAAACATTTTGCCTTTAGCTATACATTAAATAATGTGCTTGCTGTAGGTGTAGAATATTTACAAAACTTCCCATAGATTACATCATTCTGCCTTGTTGATTGAGCCCTGGTTCACACAGGTGTGGCTTGTCATGAAATTTGACCGTTCCAGATCACGACAAATCGCACACTATTGCTGGCAATGGAACTGCTCAAATCCGCAGCAGTCACACTGATTTTGAAAGTAGTTCCTGCACTATTTTCGGCAATTTTTTTTATTTTCGGCAGGTGCGACTTGCATAAAGATATGCGCATGAAGTTGCACAGATGTCAGGCAAGTTGCAGCTGAAGTCTCACTGACCTGCGGCTTTGAAATCGCCCTACTTCAAGTGATTTGGTGTGAACCTAGGGTAAGGGGGTATGTGAACACAATGTATAAATACATAAGTGGTCCATATAGTGAACTCAGTGTAGAGAAATTCACCTTAAGGTGATCACAGAGGACAAGGGGGGGCCCTCTCTACGTCTGGAGGAAAAGAGATTTAATCTCCAAATAAGGAAAGGCTTCTTTACAGTGAGAGCTGTGAAAATGTAAAATAGACTCTTTGAAGAGTTGGTTCTGGCCAGCTCAGTAGATGATTTTAAAAAAGGCCTGGATTCTTTCCTAGATACACAGAACATAACTGGATACTAATATTTATAGGTAAAGTTTATCCAGGGAATAACAGATTGCCTCTTGGGGGAACTGGAAGGATTTTTTTTCCCTCCTGATCCCCCAAGAGGCAATCAGAATTTTTTCCCCCCACTGGAGCAAACTGGATCATGCATTTCTTTTTTTGCCTTCCTCTGGATCAACTGTGTATCTGGAGGTTTTCTATTTTTTTTTTAATCTCTGTTGGTGGAACTGGATGGACTTGTGCCTTTTCAACCAGATTCACTATGTAACTAGGATGTTGCCTAGAGCAGTATTTCTCAACCTTTTTTTAGCCAAGGCACCCTTTAAAATTATGGACAGTCCTGAGGCACCCCATTCTAAATTGTGAAAAACTATTCTAATAATTTTATATATTGCAGCAACATCCTCACACGTAAGACACCCAATGCTAAAGGTCAGGGCTTAAAATGTCAAGTCTTGAGCTACTAGCCAGGCCTTGGGGTTACTTGCCACCAACAGACATACACAGAGACACCTGTACACACACACACCCGTACATACACACACAGAAACATGTACACACACGCACAGAGACACATGTACACACACAGGCACATACAGACACATTTACAGATACACACACACGTACACACCACCACCATCCCCCCAAAAAAATTTGCAGTACTTCGTTGTTCACTCACAGATCCGGGTACTGCACTCTAGGGGGAGGCAGAGAGCACAGCACCCACTCCTGCCTTTGCTTTCACTGTGCTCAGCTATTGAGCAGTCTGACGGCTCCCAGTGCCAATGACAGAGCCGGCCTGAGCTCCAAGCCTGCTCAGCAAGACGGCCCTGGGGGACACACTCGCCCCCACCATAATTTCCACTCGCCATTGGCGAGCAGGTGAGTGGAAATTTCAAGCCCTGCTATAGGTGATTTATTCTTCCAAAGCACAATGGTACTGACTAGTATTCCAGTGTTTCTCGTCTCCCTCAGTTTTTATCCATCACTGAGCTAATATGACCCCAGCACTGATGGAGAGGGGAGGGTCAAACTAGGATGCTGTGCAGGCAACCAACATTCTTCTTATCAACTGATGTCATTGGTTGTCAGGATGGCGGTGGCTATAAGGTCGTATAGTTGCACAACTGTGGCTATGAGTAACTAAAAGGCAGGCTTGTTCCACCTGCTGGCTTGTATACAAGTTTTGGGCAATTTGTAGACATTTTGCTAAGGCACCCCTGAAGAAACCTCAAGGCACCCTGGTTGAGAAAAAGGCTAGACATTCCCCTCACGTGTGCAATTCAAAACCCCCCCACACACACACACTCTCTCCTCTCTCACAGTAGTTCTAAGCTCTGCAATGGAGGCGATAGCAGACCACACGTGTGCGTGCTTGAGAGCCTGCTCCTGTGATGATGGGGGTGAGCAGTAACAGATAGGAATGTCTTAGCAACAACCTAGCAACAAGGCTGGACAGGATGATGCCATCTGTGGGAGTTTTTCAGGCAGCACACAAATGACCTACACCTATAGTAAAGGCATTATCCAACTTTAGTCAAAGCTGCAGTTTTTCTCTATTTTTGGGTGGGGGCGGCTAGCCAAGCAGTTATCATGTCGTAGCAGGCAGAGGCAATGTATACATCTATAGAGGCAGAATGAAGCAAGTCCTGGCACACAGCAGAGGAAGTATGTCCTCAGTCACAGCATTGTGCAGCAATACCCACCTCACTCTGCAAAATCCCGGGAAAATGTGAGCATGCTGGGAGGAGCAGACTAAACTACCACTCCCAGCATGCCCTGCTGTAGTCGACCACATCATCATCTCACACACCGTATCTATCCCTTTCTACCTCAGAACATCCCACCTGACACCAGAAATACTATTTTTACTGACAAAAAAGTACATTTTCCCCATTCTTCGTAAATACTTTATGCAACGCTTTTAAAGAGGCCAACTGGAAGAATGTCTATAATTCTCGGCTGTTTACCGTCCCTCGGTTTCCATATACCCGAAGACCAAGTTCCTTTAGTTCCCAAGCAATGCACACTAACAAAATGGCCACCCAATGGAGACACTTTTAGACCGGCCTCTGGACACTTTTAGACCGGCGGATGAAGGGGAAGTCTGAGGTTGGGTAGGAAGTGCAGGGGTGCAGTGAAGCATGCTGGGAAGTGTAGTTTTTCCACCATGCATATAGAAGCAGGGACTCTAAGCTGTCTGCAAGGTGAGGAGGGGGCTGCTATGTTGTTGTGATTGTTTCCCAGATGGAGCTTTAAATACAAGGCTTGTATGTACTAAGCTTTTGTGTGGGATTATGGTGTGTGATCTATGTGATAATAGTAGATGGCACTGTGTGTATAGGCATCTTGTTATATAACTGGTATCAGGAGCAGGCTGTATGTGACCACAATCTGCATGTGCTGCCATCTGCTAGGAGATGAAAACCTGCAACCCTTCTGTCTGCTCGCCTTTCCTCATTTGTACTGCGATCCCTCGGTGATGCTTTCCTCAATGGCTTTTCATCTCTGCCACCCAAATCATAGAGATGTCTAATAATCCGCTACTACAAGGGGTGTATTACTATTCTTAGATTGTAAGCTCCCAGGATCAGGCCCTCCTAACCCTCTTGTTGCTGTATTGTCTCCAGTTATATTGTAAAGCGCTGAGCAAACTGTTGGCACTATATAAATCTTATATAATAATATATGTCATCCATACCTGTAACCTGACAAGGTCATCCATCACCCGGGGCAAGTATGCCAAGCTGCCCCCCCATTGATGGTTTGCAAACTTCGGGGATGCTACACCCAGCTTTGTCCAAATCATGGCCACTATCTATTCCTGTCAACCTTCTAACAAAAGGAAGGGGCCCCCATCCCTACAGTAAACCATTGCGCCCAGGGCAGTTGGCCCTCCTGCCCACCCCTTGTCCCAGCCCTGCCTGTAACTAGAAACAATCTATGATCAATACAACCAAAAAAGGATGCAAAATTCCTTTCCTTCATTTTGTAAATCCTGTTTGGGCTCAGGCACACGCTGTATGAAAATATGGCATTAGTACAAAGATCCTGTGTAAACATGCTCTGTATGCATGTTATATATATATATATATGAAGAAAGCCTCCTAGTGTCCTCTGTTGCTCAGTTGCAGATGTCTTCTGAAGGAAGCCACCCAGCACCCTCCATTGCTAAGGCTTTCTTCAGACATTGCCTGCATCTTATAGCCTACTGTTGCTACACTGCAGGAGACCTATAAGTCTTCTAGCATTCTCCATTGCTAGGACACAGGTGACTTCTGAAGGTAGGCTTCCAAATTGCACTGTTGCTAGGGATGGCCATGATTTATTCTTTTTTTCTTTTCATTCAGCCAGCGGGCTAAAAAAAAAAAAGATGACTAGATTCCCCACCCGCAGGCTTGATGCGGCTGGGGAATCACTCCGGCTGAGTTATTGTATTCTGGTTGATCAGGAAAAACCTGACAGGCTGGTTATATAATTTTCCATTGATAGATCAACTTGTGTACAAGCATCCTGATCATACGTAGATCAAAATTTGGCTGTTCCCTGCTGAATTGGACGAATTTTTCTGCCTTGGGACGCACGCAAATACCGAAGAAAGCCTCCTAGCAACCGCCATTGCTAGGTCACAAAGGAGAATTTTCTGGTACTAGAATGCAGACAACTTCTAAAAGGAGCCCCCTAGCATCCTCTGTTGCTAGGTTTCAGGTAACTTTTGAAGGAAGCCTTTCTGCATCCTCCGTTGCTAGGTCCCAGGCTAGTTCTGAAGGAAGCTGCCTAGCACCTTCCATTGCTAGGACACAAGTGACTTCTGAAGGAAGCCGCCTAGTTCTTATGTTGCTTGGATGCAGGCAACTTCTGAAGGAAGCCTCCTAGTGTCCTCAGTTGCTGGGTTGGAGATGCAGGAATGCACAATTTACATCGTCCAACACCCAGGACATGCAGTTCCAGGCACTGGGCAGGGTTTTTTCTTTATATTTAGCTCTGCTGTGGGCAAGCAGCCTCCTTAGCCTGGGTTCACATATAGGTGTACTGAAATCGTAATGTCATTCCAGTTTCTCAGAAATTTCAGTACAGGCACAATTTTGCTAGCGCTCTCTCTGCAAAATCACGTCCCGTTGACTTCAATGCAAAATTGATTCCCATTGACTTCAAAGCAAAAATGCCTCCCATTCCCTATTTACTGCAATTAAAAACACCTCCCACTGACTTCCCACACTCGCAACCACCTGCAGCCGAATTGCAATGCTCTTGCGAAATGCATGGGACTGCCATTCATTCTGAATGGCATCCCCGTGCATTTCAGCCCGCAGCACAATCGTGAGTTTGGGAACCGCAGGGAAACCATGGCTAAAAAGACCTTGCGGTTTCCCTGGAGATTCGTTTTTAAAAAGGTGCATGCACCTTTTTCTTGCGTGAAACACGGGAACAGCAACCCATTCAAATGAGCACAGCCCGCCCTTCAATGCAAAAACTCCTGTCAATAGCTATCCTATATGAACACTTATCTGTGCATGCCAATCCTCTCTATTACTTGTCTGGAACGCACCGCTACAAACTCGCACAAGACCCTGTTCATAATGGCACTCAAAACGCAACACATATGGATCACATCTGCGTGAACCACCCCAATAGGAACAGATAATATCTAGCCTGTCGTGCAAATCTGTGTGTTTGATAACGCATCCAGGATCGCATATGTGTGAACCAGAGCGGCACCATTTACACCTGGGAGTTTTGGGATCACGGCAGAATCGCTGAGATTCTGACCGCGATCACAAACGCAGGTTCAGGTGCCTTTGTTTTCAATGGCACCTAAAACGTGGTGTGGTTTTGCCTCAATTGACATGCGGCAAATCACATCGCATGACGTTTGTCGCCCAAAAAAGCTCCTGCTCCTTTTTGGGCGACAAGCTTCATGTGATTTAATATCACACTTGCCCTCAGCAGCTTAATTTGCTGCACTTTATTGCCTTACGGACATTTATGTGGATCACGTGTAATCACGGACATTACCAGATCACTAGTATGATCCGTATATTTTGCTATATTTGGCTCTAAAGTCAGAAGGTTTTTTACCTCAATGCATTCTATGCATTAAGGTAAAAAACCTTCTGGGTGCAGCTTGCCCCTCAGCCCCCCCCCCCCATACTTACTTGAGCCCCAACTTGAACCTGTGATATGCTTGAAAGCCGTGGCTCTCCCGGGTCTCTTTTCCCTCATTAGCTCACACAGCAACGGGAGCCAGTGGCTCCTGCTGCTGTCATTCACAGCCAGTGAGCCAGTGAGAAGAGAGCTGGGGGTGGGCGAGCCACAATCTGTGCGTGAATGGACAACCATGCTGACAGCTGATAACTCATCCATTGTTAAGGCTAACTGACCTTCTCCTTAACCACTTGCCCTCAAGAGGATTTACCCCCCTCCCTGACCAGGCCATTTTTTGCGACATGGCTCTGCATTACTTTAACTGACAATTGCGTGGTCATGCACAGCTGTACATAAATTAAATGTATGTCCTTTTTTTTCCCCACAAATAGAGCTTTCTTTAGGTGGTATTTGATCAGCTCTATTTTTTGCGCTATAAACAAAAAGACTGACTATTTTGAAAAAAAAAAATATATATACATTTTTGACTTTTGCTATAAAACATAAGCAGTAAAAAAAAAATCAAATTTCATCATAAATTTAGGTCAAAATGTATTCTGCTACATGTCTTTACTACAAAAAAATTCTAATACGTGTAAATTAATTGGTTTACATGAAAGTTGTAGCGTCTACCAATGGCGGTATAGGCGGCAACCAGCGACTTATAGCGGGACTGCGGCGGGGGGGAGCTCCCTTTACCCCAAAGCACCCCCCCATGTTGAGGGCATGTGGCCTGGCATGGTTGGGGGGGGGGCGCTCGCTCACCCCCCCTCCCCCTTTCCTGACCTGCCGGGCTGAATGCTCAGATAAGGGTCAGGTATGGATTATGAGGGGGAACCCCATGCCATTTTTTTTTTATTTTGTCGCGGGGCTTCCCCTCAAAATTCATACCAGACCCGAAGGGCTTGGTATGGATGGGAGGGGGGACCCCACACTGTTTTTTTTTATTATTATTATTATTTAATTGCCGGCAATTCTTTCTTTTACATTCAGCTGTCAGTGGGAACCCTACTGGCAGCTGAAACATGATGCATGCTTTTCACTGCTAAAATACCGCATGACTTCATGAAATAACTCATGCGGTATTTTAGTAGTCTTATTTAGTGAATTTACTGTTTTTCAGTGCATTCTGGGCATTTGGGAGGGTCTCCTGAGGTTATCTTTTAAAAGCGCTTCTAAACGCAAACGTGCATAAACGCAGCTAAAGCGGTATGCAAACGCAGCTAAAATGACGTTTTTTAACCTACGTTTTCCAGCAGTCAGTTTCCATCATTCAGAAGGGTTTTCAAAATGCCCCGTGTACATGAGCCCTAATACTGCTTTAACCACTTGCCGTCCGCCTGCTGTTTATAAACGGCAGGGCGGTGGCAGTCCAGGGGCAGGTTGCCGTTCATAAACGGCACCTGCCTTTTCTAGCTGTGAGCGCTCCCTGGGAGCGCGCAGCACCGCGATCCGGTGCCTGCTGTGTCTTCCGGACACAGTGAAACACCAATCATCGGGCGGGACCTCTGTACGAGGTACCGATCATGTGATCACTGATTGGCCAATCAGAGATCACATGCAAAGTAGTAAGCAATGATGTCACTTGTGACATCATTGCTTACTACGTGTGAAATCTGTGAATGATCACAGAGGTCACATGGTACAAGGCTATTCACAACAGCCTTGTACCATGTGACAAGCTGTGACCAATCACAGCTCATTCAGTACTTCTCAATGACTGCAAGAATGCAGACAGAGAGAAAGAGAAATGATTGCTTTTACATCCTATATGGGTGTAAAAGCAATCAGTGTAAAAAAAAAAAAAAAAAAAAATCTTCATCACCCCCCACAAGTAGTACAGTGTCACCATGGTGAGACTGTACTGCTAGGGTGACAGTATGTAAAAAAAATAAATAAATAAAAAATAATAATATAAAAAAATAAAATAAAAATGTAAAAGAAAATGTTTAAAAATTATAATTTTTGGTTATAAACTAATTTGGATTTTTTTTATTTACTAAAAAAATAACGGAATAAATTTTGGCCAAGATTTATGATGAAATATTATTTATTTGCAAAATTTTATTTAAAAAATTTTTGGACTTTTTCATTTACATAGTAAAAAAAAAAAAAAATCCCAGCGGTGAATAAATACCACCAAAAAAAAGCTTTATCTGTCTCAAAAAAATGGTAAAAAATTCATAAAAGTACAGTATTGCATGACCGTGCAATTGTCATTCAAAGTGTGATAGCGCTGAAAGCTGAAAGCTGGACAGGAAGGGGGTAAAAGTGTCCGGACAGGAAGTGGTTAAGATCAGGAGGGGCTTCCTATAGTCCCCAATTCTGACGTAAGGGAGAACTCTGATGTCAGGGGGGCTCAGATTGGGATTTTTTTTCCGCCCACAGATATTTGTAAAATATACAATGTGGCCCTCCTACGGAGTTTAAAGATAATAACAATGTTGGTCACACATTTTATAACTGTACAGTTTTAGTTGCATTTACCAAGACTACTGTTTTGTTTTGCAGAGGTTAAGCAATTTGTTCAGTATATGTCCAAGCCAAGCTGGCTTACACACTAAAAAGCTGTCAATTACTAAATCCAAGGATATTGCACAGTTAGATTTCATTGCATGTGGCCATCTTGACAGCTGTGGAAACATTAACAATTCTCATTGTGTTGCGGCTTTTAGATGACCAGCTTCCAGGAGGACACTGTCACCTCCACTCAGGGCAAGGCCACAGAGAGTCCAGAGGATGATCTTGAGGCCCAGGAGAAACTCGATCACTTTCCTGATGACTTCAATCAGCTGGAACTTCTGGAAACCCACAGACACTTGATTCCAACAGGAACCCAGAGCCATTGGCCTGGAGAGTCTGATGACGACGATGAGGAGAAGACTGAGGAATGGTACGAGATGCAGGAGGCCCAGCTGCAAAATAATCCTAGAGACTTGCTGCTGTTTGCTGCAGAAAATAACAGGGTATGGACATAAATGTGAACATAGTGTTTTTAACCATAAAACATACTTTGTACCTCTCCTTACCTGAAGTAGACATTTACTATTTTAGTTTAAGCCACCTTAAACCTTAAAATGGTTGTGCACCCACAGATCCATTATTGTACATGGAAAGCCTCTCCAGAAATGGTTGTGTGACCCCAAGATAACATTAATCATTAGTTCTACTGATTAGTGTGCCTGTGGGCACTGCTCCTCCATTGAGACCAGGGACAGGGAGGCCACGCCTGAGAAACAACCAAATCACTATGGAGTTCTCTTTTGGGTGTTGTATACTGTCATTTATGATGTTTTTTTCCCTACCTAATTGTAACATTGAAGAAATGTGAGTCTCCAGCATCATTGGTTTCTGTTCTTTATAGTTGGTGGACATTGTAGATGAAGACTTGACCTGCAGTAGCATCTTTCTACCGTGTGGTGGCGCTGTTTAACCCTGGTGCACACTGATGTGAATCTGATGTGGTTAAGATGCATTCCAGAATGCACAGATTCGCTTGTCACGTGAAATAACATTGGTTTCTATGAAGGCCATTCTCACCTATGCGGTGCGATTCTGATGCAGGTAAAAAAAAGGGTCCTGTGGGTGTTTACTGCAGTGCAATTTTAAGTTCCATAGACTATTACAATTACATGACAATTGCAGCTGTCAAGTACAAATTGCACCGCAAAATCACACACCAAACCGCTTGAGAATTGCCCCAAACCCAAACCTAGGCTAAATCTGCAATGGATGTGCCATCAGTTCTTGGCCACACTATAACCTCTTGCCAACCGCACTATAAAAGAATGACGGCTACAGCGCAGTTGTCCAGTTCTGGGAGGGCATCACATGATGTCCTCCCAGAACGTGCGCCCCCAGCAGCGCGCACCCGGCGATCTCCGTGACCGTGTCCTACGGACACAGGTGATCACGTAATGAGGTAAAAGACCAATCACAGTGCCTTTACCACGTGATCAGCTGTGTCCATTGACACAGCAGCAAGGGAGATGTCACCAGCACACCGAGGATCACCAATATGGGTCCAAAAGTTTTAATGGACGATCGCATAGTTACAGCAAGGCAACGTTTTGGAGTCTCGCAGGACCCCTTCATCAGAGTCACATGCCTGATGAAGGGTTCCTGCAAGACTCCAAAAACATTGCCTTGCTGTAACTATGTGATCATCCATTAAAACTTTTGGACCCTTATTGGTGATCCTCGGTGTGCTGGTGACATTCTCCCTTGCTGACTCTGGTCGGTTCCAGCCGACAGTCACTGCAGCACCCACTTATACACACAGCCAATTTTAACGCAGGAACGTGTGCATATGGATTGTACACTTGCATTGACACAGCAGATCACCGAGTAAATACAGTTGCCGGTTATCGGCTGCGCTTTCCTCGCGCTGTAAAGTACTGCCGATAACCGGCAACTTTCACAGAGCAGATCGGCACTGATGATCCGTGCCCAGCAGTACCACCCACCAGTGCCCAGCATTGCTTCCCATCAGTGCGCAGCAGTGCCATCCATCAATGCTGCCCAGCAGTTGCGCCCATCTGTGCGCAGCAGTGCCGAACATCAGTGCCACCAGTGGGTGTCGTCATTCAGTGCCGACAGTCAGTGCCGCCTATTAGTGCCCATCATTGCTGCATATCAATGCCTCCTCATCAATGCCCACTAGTGCAGCCTATCAGTGCCCATCAGTGCTGCCTATCCGCGCCACCTCATCAGTGCTGTGTATCAGAGAAGCCTCATCAATGCACATCAGTGAAGGAGAAAAATTACCTGTTTGCAAAATTTTATAATAGAAACAAAGAAAAACTTTTTTTTTTTTTTGGCTCTTTTTGTTTATAGTGTAAAAAATAAAACACCCAGTGGCAATTAAGTACCAGCAAAAGAAATCTCTATTTGTGTAAAAAAAATTATAAAAATTTTATATGGGTACAATTTTGCATGACCACGCAATTGTCATTCAAAGTGAGAGTGCTGAAAGCTGAAAATTGGCCTGGGCACGAAGGGGGTTAAAGTGTCCTGTAGGCAAGTGGTTAAAGGGTTATTCTTGGGAAAACTTATACTAAGGCATTTTGTTTTTAATTTTAAACAGTCACCCCACAGTCCACAAAAGTTCTTAAACATTGCTGTAAGGTTCTTATTCCCTCAAAGTAAAATAAGTTACATACATGAAAATTTGTTCCCACAACACTGATAATTTATCTATCACAAAATGCGTGAGGCTCTATTTCACCTCAAAGTTGCATAACAAATCGCAGTCCATTCTTTTCAATGGCACCCTTTCAAATATGTGCGACTCAGTCGCATCGATTTTGATAAGGTGCTTGCACTACTTTGGTGCGACTTTTAATTCGACTTTGGTCCAGAGAAAGTTGAATCAATGTTGGATCAAGTCGTACTGGAAAGCATGCAACTTTAGAGATCTGAATGGAGCCTTAGGGCTCATGTACACGGGACGTTTGGAAAACACTTGTGAACGATGGAAACTGACTGCTGGAAAACGTAGGTTAAAAAATGTCAGTTTAGCCACGTTTGCATACCGCATTTGTGTGCATTTGCATTTAGAAGCCTTTTTTAAGGATACCTTCCAAAATGCCTGTGATGCACCGAAAAACAGTAAAAAATTAACTATTTCAGACATTTTGAGAGGAATAGAGAGAGCAGAAGCAGAGAGAGCAGTATGTGTTGAGATGACCTGTCTTTTCTGGTTGTAGTCACTATGGATCCCATCATGAGCATAATGCGGCGCGTTCTACCATTTTTTCCTTCACGCGAAACCTGGAACTGACTGCTCTGGTGTACCGGGTCCATTTGAATACATGGAAAACGCTTTGTATGCATTTCTGATGATGAAAAAAGGCTCTGGACAGCATTTCGATATGGAACAGTTAAAAAACTCTTCTAAACGCAAACGCTTATAAACATGGTTAGCCGTGTTTACAAGCATTTGGCGTTTGAAACACTGATAAAATCTACTGAACGCAAGTTTGGTGCGTTCAAAAAAACGACTGTAAACTCACCTGCCTGTAAACGACAATGTGTACATGGACACATAGGAAAACATTAGGGAGAGTTCAGGGGCTGCTGAAAAAAACACAGAAAAGCTCCCGAATGTCAGTTTATCAGCTGCAGTGTACATGAGCCCTTAGATAAATTTAGGTTTGTTTTTTTTTGTTTGTTTGTTTTTTTTACAGCACAGATCGTAGTCTATGAAGCAAATTCAGGTAAATAGATGTGATCTAGCAGTTTAACAGCCCTTTGGTCAACAGTGTTTTTATAATTTCTCAATACCCAAAAAGTGCTGCTCAACCAAAAAATATGCATAAATAATAAATACATTAAAATTGTGCTCTAACATATATGTCATAATAATATCATCACACCATACAGTGAATTATGACTTTGTGATATACATAATGTTAATCTATTGAGTGCAAGTTCATCAGGTGCAAAAGTCTTGATTCACAACAATCCTCAAAGTCCACTGTATTAATACATTTAAATCTTCCTGTGCTCCAACTCAATGTGATATCCACTCATCAAACACAAACATGCTTCCAGTGTCCACTTACTGTTACACCACAGTGTACTTCCACCAGTGAACAGTGCCCCTTACCTCCACTCATTGACCAACTGTTAGATTTGATCAAAAATATCCTTCCCACTGATCTTAGTAACTCTCAGATGCTTACAGCAGCATTCTTTTTGTAATATTCTTTTACATATTTGGGTGCTTTCCATTTTTTTTGGTCGTTTATTTGCTTTGAATAAAATTTGGGGAGCACGGGATTATTTAGGATTATTAGTGTTTTCATAATTGTCTTTTGAATTTTCAGAAAACTTTCCCTGTAGTCTGGCTTACTGTGCCACAGTAATGCTTTGGCCTCTCCCAATGTATTACACCATCACAACCTCCTCCACATCCCCACATCTTAGAAAATGCTTGCTATCATCTAGAAGATTGTCAGCACTAATGTATACTGTGTATATACACACACCTCAAATATTTCCTAAACATAAAGTGGACTGTTTGTTAATCAGTATACAAAGTGATATAGTTTGCACAGAGCATTTGTCACTTTGTTTGCACTGTAAATGTTCACAAAATATTTAAAGCGCAGTTGTTGCCAAGCACAAATGAATATTTTAGATAAATCATCATCATCAGCCACTTTTAGATAAATGTAATGGGCAGCACAGTGGCTAAGTGATTAGCACTTCTGCCTAACACCACTGGGGCTGTTGGTTCAAATCCCAACAACGACACTGCCTGGAGTTTGCATGTTCTTCGTTGCCTTCATGAGTTTCCTCCGGGTACTCTGTTTTCTTCCCACACTCCAAAGACATGCTGGTAGGTTTATTGGCTCCTGTCTAAATTGTCTTAGCATGTGTATGTATGAATGTGAGTTGGAGATTTTAGATTGTAAGCTCCAGGGACTAAAGTGAATTCACAATATATTTGCAAATTGATGGCGCTATATAAGTATCTGCAATAAATTAATAAATATGCTCAGGTATTCAAGAGTGGGTTCCTTTAAGGTACAAGCAAGTAAATGGCAAAGTTACTTAGAGGTGAATATTATACGTTAATGGATGTTGTATGCAAGTGAAATTGGCCTTTGATCTTGTGTTGACGGGCCACAGTGGACAAGTGCAGTGTGCTATTGACATCCATTTAGGATGCTTCGAAAATCAACGAGAAGGAAATACAGGTGCGGTTGGCCTGCATCAATGGGCTTTTGCCTTCCTATAGAACTGTATGGGGAGGGGGAGTATCTCTAAAGTGAACAAAAGCTTTTTGACACTGGCCCTTTAATTTGCTGAAGTTCAGGAGTCAGATCCCTTATCATTGTTATAGGTATAGATTTTCTTAAAGGATAAGTTCACCTTTTGACCAAAAATAATAAAGGTAAACAAAAATGTGAATTTATTATTTTTGGTTGCAGAAGCCTGTAAACCATTGCACCAGCGATCAGCAGATCGCTGGTGCCATGCAGGTCTCCTGCAGACCTGTCAGTATACTGCTTGCCTGTACATGATGTACAGCAAAGCCGATATAATGACAGAAAAAAATCAATGAACTACCATGGTGCTCCACAGCCCCTGTTCATTAAGAACTACAAGCTGACAGCCGCTAAGGCTGTTGGTACTTGTAGTACATTAATTCACAGAACTCTATGAATGAATGATGCGGCCGTGTGGGTCGAGCCCGGCATGGCCGCACTCTGTTCAAAAAGTGACAGCTTGAATGGGAACCTCTCCCTGCACTGCTGTCAGGAGGAGGGAGGGGGATCGGGCACGGGTTGCAGCATTGGGAACATGTTACATATTCCATCCTAAAAACAGGTGGCACATATAACATGTTCCCAAAGGTGAACGTATCCTTTAATTAATTTGCGATCAGTACAGATAACACAATATATAAAATTAAATAAAAATCACATCTGTTATATGTTGGCTAAAAATCCAGTTTCCACGACTCACGTTTCTCCTCTTCATATATGTTATTTCTCTTCTCTAGCTGGCAACCGTCCAGAGAGTTCTTGCAGCCCACCCAGATTTTGTGAACGTAACTGATGAAGATCTGTATACCCCACTGCACAGAGCCTCCTACAACGGTCACCTAGATGTGGTACGGGAGCTGATTGCAAAGGGGGCAAACATACATGCCGTCACACTGGATGGATGGACCCCACTGCACAGCGCTTGCAAATGGAATAACACCGCTATTGCATCTTTCCTATTGCAGCATGGCGCAGATATCAACGCACAAACTGAGGGCTTTCTGACCCCTTTACATCTAGCTGCGGCCAACAGAGATAGTCGCCAGATCTTGGAGCTTCTTCTCATGAACCGCTACCTCAACCCTCATCTAACTAACAAAGTGGGAGAAACGGCTCAAGAGATTGCCCGCCGGACCGACGTGTTTCACTACCTCTTTGAAATGACAGAATATTGGACTTAATCTTTCTTTGGATCATACTTGGTGATATTTATCTTGAAGTTTGTGAATATTTGTGCATTTAGTTGAAAGGATTTTCCCCCTCAATGCAGTTTTTCCTCTCCTTACTGCTTTGTGATTGGTTATCTCAGGTGTCTTTCTTTTTTCAAAAAGTGCAATAGCTGGCACAATTTAATTACACTATAAAAATACCAGTCAGCAGTAGGGTTGTGCTGATACTAAGTACAAATACTTATGCTACTGCTCCGATACCTAATACCGATACCTTTATTGTACGGTGCGATATGAGCCCATACAAAATGAATAGGCTCAAATCGCACTGCAAAGAATCACATGTGCTTGGCACAGGACTGTGATGCTTTTCGTGTCCGAATCACGTGCGGTTTCCTGCACTGCTCATGCTTGAACAGAAGAATAGTAACTTTAGTCTTGCAGGAAAAAAATAGGTATCAGTAATTGGTATCAACTAGTATTTGAGGAAAAGTATCTGCGCTCTTACTCACTCTGAAAAACTGGAATCGGTGCATCCCTAGTCAGCAGTTTATTAAGTGTTCTCACATGGCAAGACCACTTACTGTCATCTCACATATATATTCTTATTATTATAGCCAAATTTACCACCCTAACTCCTCCCACAGTTTTTACACTACATAGACAGTAATATACCGAAATGTGCGGATTGTTCCCGATTGGTGTGCAATTACTTTGTGGAACGTTTTGCTGAATGGTTCACGAAATATCAGCGGTTTTGTGGTGAAATTGGTCCCATAGGAATGAATGGCGGACTGTTCAAAACTAGAGTGGGAGCTGACAAAAACTTTTCACAGTTACTCCAGACACTCCAACCACACAACAGTTACTCCAGCCACTCCAACCACACAACAGTTACTCCGCCCACTCCACCCAGTTACTCCGCCCACTCCAGTTGTAGACTACTGGTGGAGGCAAGAACACTTCACACAAATTCCCCAGAAATTTTAGCTTTTCTAGTTTACAGTACATTCCTAAGACAACTTAAAGTGAACTTGAGAGTTGCAGCTTTTCTTGGTAACTTCTTCATAAAGCCTCCGTCATCCTCATCCTGATCTCCTTACCAGTGAGTTACTGACATGTAACAATTAAGCCAACTGTGAGTTCAGATTTTTTTCTATGTTTTTTTTTTTTTTAGCTCTCGTAGGCGCCATGCTTGTTCCAGCTTAATGGCTCACTAGTTGGTAAATCAAGAATCCAGTAAATAAAATAATAAAGGCTAACTGAGCGCTAGGTAAAAGGAGTAAGCTGCTAGCATAAAGGTAAAACCTCAATCCTTCCAATAAATCAATAATAAGCAAAATGCAGCGCTAGACAAATGATGAATAAATGAATCAACGTATATGTATGATGTAACAAACGTAAAAACATGCGCTGTGGAGCGCTATATCTGATGGTGAAAATAACGTCTTGATTTGACGTATAAACTGCAGTAGTGACACACATAATAATAAATATATAAATTCAAAGTCCAATAAACATCATAAAGTGAATTCCGTGACTCCAGTGGCTGGTAAACGAATGTATATTGCACTAACCAGAAAGCGCAATAAATCGCGCATTTGAGTATATCAAACCACTCCTGGTCATCTGGATCCGAAAAGGTAACTCAGAGGATCATCTGGCACATGTCAGCACATCAGGTGATCAGCAGACTGTTACCTCTCCAGGCATACTTCTAAACCGGATAGGTTTTGTCCTTTCATCACAAACTTCTCTTTTCACATTTTCAGATTTCCACAACACTCATCAGCTGTAACCTTGATTTATCTTTTGTTGACCTTGTAAGTATTCCCACATCTTAGATTCTGTTTCTGTTCTTTTATCTCTCCACTGTGACTCCCAGGAGATGCGGAAGTATAGGGCTGCCACATAGTACAGCAATGTTTCCCATGCTTCCTCTTGCTCAACGCAATGACAAGCCAAAGTCCATTGATTCCAGTAGGCTCAGTTCACACCAATGCTGCAGGAAACAATGGATTTAAATGTAGTATGACATTCTCCAACACACGTTAAAGTGGAGTTGCACCCATGTTTACAATTTCCTTTCATGCACATCACCATCTGCAGTGCATTTATAAATGGCTAGTTTTTTTTTTAACGTCTAAATACCTTATCTAGAGCTGTGTATATGGCGCTTCCAGTCCGCCTGCCTAGGCGATGTCATAAGGCAATTCCCTTGGACTCCTGGGATATTGGCATCATCTATCCCAGACGTCCATGGAAATCGCCTAATACTGATATCTCTCGTAATTTCAAGACCGGAAATGACACAATCGGGAAAGGTTGCCACCACAAGCGGGTGGGAACTTGCACTAACGCCCCCATTGCTATGGCAACCTGTCATAAAGAAACTCCGCCGCACAGTGTCATTACTACGTAGGTGCGAGATCGGGAGGTGCATGCTGGGTAGCCAGCTGCACTGAATCCCAGAAATAAACACAAGTGGGCTTCAGATGCCCACAACCTGAATGAACCCTGCCTGCTTCTGAGATCAGGTTAGATTTTATTGATTTTAAAGAAAGAAGAAGGAACACCTTAATAACATTCAAATCTTAAAGTTTAAGTTGTAATAATCACGGGGTAGTATTTAAAAAGAAATGATTGTGAGGACTAGAACTCCGTTTTAAAGGAAAGATATGTTTGCTGCTGTTGTGAAAATATGCACAGCACAACGTTAAACACACAACAGCGCATGCTTAACACAAGTGGTATAAATTAAGTTTTAGGCATGGTTCACACCAATGAAGTTTGAGATTTGTCCATTTTTGTGGTGCATTTTTTGACACTTTTTTTATGCATTTTGCATTTTTTATGCTTTTTTTTGGGGGGGGGTGGCAACTTATTGCTGGGCAGATTAAAAACACAAAACACATCAAAAATGCACTACATGCATTTTCTGCAGCATCTCCATTGAAGTCTGTTGAACAAAATGTAATTTTTTGCATTTACAAAAGTCTCTGACCCTTTCCAAAAAAGGGCTAAAAAAATGCATAGATGTGAGCGTGTCCCGTAGAAAACCATGTTAAATAGACTGTAGTACATTTCTGAAAAAAGCAATGGTGTGAATCAGGCCTTAGTGTCAAGAATTTTAACTTTAGGTATTAGGGACAGGTTCACTTTTATATGGGAAGGTTATGCTCACTTTAGAGGTTAGGTCCCCAGGGAGTTGCCCTGGGTTACTTTACAGGAGGCACTGTAATCAGCATTTACTTACCATCCATTCCCTCTACACATGGATCTGCTGCAAGAGTGCCCCAAGGACCTAGTGCTGATTTACTTGAATCTTGTGCAGGCTCCCTAAGAGATTTTGCTCAGGTATGACACCCAGATTTAACTGCAGGCTTTTTTTCCATCAGGAGCGAAGTATTTAAAAAAAAATAGAATTGAGGTGTGAGGATAGGTTTTGAAAATTAAAATTTGCCTGGAGATGGGTTTTAAGGAATCTTGTAATGTTTTTTTTCACCCATTATTGTAATTAAATCTAATGTGGAAAATAGGTAAAAGTTGTATGACTCTTTGGTCAAAACGTTGACCCCTAAGTGTTCAAGATTCACACGGGTAGAGGGATCACAATTACGTGGGATCTAATACTATATAGAAACAAAGTTGAGTCCATTTTGTCATATATAGAAATAAAGTAGAGTCCATTTTTGGTCATTCTGGTCCATTTTGGAATAATTCGTCAAATTCTACACTCAGAAAAAAAAGACATATTTTTCACTATACAATCTTTTTCTTTTGTAACTATTTTTTTTTATTCCTTTTAATATGAGTAGTCACAGCTATACTGTAAATGCATTCATAAGTATATAAATCTGTTGATGCTGCTTTGGTGAACCACTATATCAATGGATCTCATTAATAAATGTCTGTGAAGCCATTCTCATTGCTCAGAGCAAATGTCTCTAGCTATAGGCAACTTTAACTATTATTTCTTTAATGATCGAGTGTTCAGTATTTAATTCTGTCTGCTATAAATTTACTTGTTGTATCTTGTTTGCATTAATGGCTTGTAAAAAGTGCCTGCCTACTGCCAAATAGAAAAGGCCATTTTATGTACAGTATGTACTGCCAACAAAATTTTAATTAAAACTGTATTTTTCCATCTTGAGAACTGTGTCTGCTCAACCACCGTCAGTATTGACGAGGAGTTGACTATGGTGCTGTTAATCCTGTGTAGTAATATATACCTCTATACATGGTTGTACTGTGTAAATTCCAATAAAAGTGGTGATAACAATGGAGTGATTGATCTATGGAGCTCTCAGTGTGTATTATCTAAATTGTGCTTGTTTTATTGGACAGTCCATCTCATCCAGTCCTGAGTTCAGAAACTGGATAAATGTTGCTGGAACTCCAGCCAAACCCTTTTGGTTTAGGGTAAAATGGGGAGTAAATTAAAAGAATCTCAGTTTTTCTTGTAGTCTGTGCCCCATTTAGGAAATTTCCCTTCACCTCTCGTTGTGCCAATGGGGCAGGAAACGTGAAAAATCTACAAAGATAGCAGGACTTTTTATTTACTAGGTAGACAAAGTTTAAAACCTCTGTAATTTTTGTCTCTGTCAACTTTGAGATGTCTTTAGTTTTTGTTGTGTCACCAGAACATAGGGTTGCCACCTTCCCAGAAAAAAAAAGTACCAGCCGCTGTGGGTGCAGTTTATTTTTAAAGCTGAACTCCAGCCAGTAGGAATAGATTATCATTATAAATATGCGTCCTTATTTTGTACAAAAACAAAGTTTTTCCATTCTTTTTTCCCTCTCCAACATGCCCCTTATTCCTCCTTTGTCATGGATGTTCTGGTTATTGCAACCAGGCAGCACTATTTTCTCCCTATGGAGAAATGGCTCCCAATCACATAACATCCTCCATATAGTTTACTGAAGGGGCTGATGCCACACTTCCTTCTGTGGGTAGGTATGATCTCTGCCACATATGGTTGTGACCAGACCACAAGCAAAGCACAGCCCTGAGCACCGCCGCCATGGATGTCAGTGAATTCCTATGGTATTATGGAAAGTGTAGTTTATATTTCTCCCTAAAGGTGCATGTCAGATGTGATGTGTGCTGTCTGCCTAGGTTCTCCCCTAAGCACCCAGGCAAACTGAAACTGAAAGAAGGAGCCGATAACTTTGCTTTTGTGACAAGAATAGTTAGGTCCATGTATATTTGGACACAGGCACAGTTTTAGGTTCTTTCATGTATTTACCAAAACATATTCAAGCTATAGTTATATGATGGATATGTGCTGAAAGTGCACACTCTCAGGTTTAATTTGAGGGTGTGTACATCCAAATTGCAGGAAGGGTTTAGGAATTGCAGCTCTTAAGAGTAGCCACCCCCCCTTTTTCAAAAGTAATTGGACAATTGAATCAAAAGCTGTTTCATGGCCAGGTGTGGGCTACTCCTTCGTTATTTGTTCATCAAGTAAGCAGGTAAAAGGTCTGGAGTTGATTCTAAGTGCGGTATTTGCATTTGGAATCTATTGCTGTGAACCTACATCATGCTTTCAAAGGAGCTGTCCCATGCAAGTGAAACAGGCCATTGTAAGGCTTCAAAAAACAAAACAAATCCATCAGAGAGATAGCAGCAACATTAGAAGTGGCCAAATCAACAGTTTGGTACATTCTGAGGAAAGAAGAATGCACTGGTGAGCTCAGCAACATAAAAAGGTATGGACGTCCACGGAACACAAGTGGTGAATGATTGCAGAATCCTCTCTCTGGTAAATAAAAACCCATTCACAACATCCAGACAAGTGAAGGACACTCTCCAGGAGGTGGGCGTATCATTGTCAAAGTCTACAATTAAGTGAAGCCTTCATGAGAGCAAATACTGAGGGTTCACCACAAGGTGCAAACCATTCATAAGCATGAAGAATTAGAAAATCCATATTAGATTTATCCAAAAAACATCTAAAAAAGCCAGACCAGTTCTGGAAAAGCATTAGTTGAACTAAGATGAATCTGCACCAGAATGACAGGAAGGAAAAAGTGTGGAGAAGGCTTGGAACAGCTCATGATCCAAAGCACACAATGTCATCTGTATAACATGGTGGAGGCAGTGGAATGGCATGGGCATTCATGGCTTCCAGTGGCACTGGGTCATCATTGGTGTTTATAGATTATGTGACGGAAAACAGAAGCAGCCGGATGAATTCTGCAGTGTTTAGAGATATACTGCCAGCCCAGATTCCGCTAAATGCAGCAAAGTTGATTGGACGGCGCTTCACAGTACAGATGAACAACGATCCAAAACACACTGCAAAACCACCCTGGGAGATTTTGACGGAAAAGAAGTGGAATATTTTGCAATCACCTGATCCCAACCCAACTGAGCATGCATTTCACTTGCTGAAGGCAAAACTAAAAGGTATAAAGACCCACAAACAAAGAATTGAAGACAGCTGTAGTTAGAGACTGGCAAAGCATCAGAGAGGAGGAAACCCAGTCATTGGTAATGTCCATGGGGTCCAGACTTCAGGCAGTCATTGCCAGTAAAGGATTCTCAGCAAAATATTAAAAATGAACATTTTATTTATGATTATATTATTTTGTCTAATTACATTTGAGCCCCTGAAAATGGAGGGACTATGTATAAAAATGGTTGGAGTTCCTAAAATTTGTACTTGATATTTATGTTCAACCCCTTGAATTAAAGCTGAAAGTCTGCACTTCAAATTCATTTGGATTATTTTGTTTTAATTTATTCTGGTGGCATACAGAGCCAAGTATGAAAATTGTGCCTGTATCCAAATACAGTATATATGGACCTAACTTTATATCATTTAACATTACTACACAATATATTGTACTTTTAAAGAGAAGTAGTTTTTTGTTTTTTTTTAAATCATACCTAGATGGATGCAGCATCTGTCTAAGGATGAGAACTGAGTGATCCACACCGCTGATAGCTCAGTTCCCCCTTTTGCTATGAGCAGAGACCGGAGCCAGTCTGCGGCTGTCTGCTCTGTCCCCCCACAACTCACGCATTGGGCTGTGGAAGGGCCAGGAGAGGCTGGCTCAGGCTTTCGACGGATTGGTGAAAGACTGATTATGAATATCTATTATCTACTATGTGATGTGGTGCAAACCGTAAGTGTTTGAGTAACCAAATTTCTTCTATGCAATATTAAAGTGACATTATGTACTATGTTCACATTTACCTGATTTATTTATCTGACATGTTTATTCCCTGAAGAAGGAAACATGAGTTCTGAAACACGTTGGATTTTGTCTGGACAACATCACTGTAATAGTTTATTTGAGCTGTTGGCAGTTGAGCTGTTAAATTGTCTTTATCGTGATTTTCTAATCATGTATTCCCACCTTAAGTGTGCCATGGCAAATGGTGGGTTGTTATAATAACCTAATGGTGGGAGAGGCCTAAATGTACTGTATATGTTTAAGTACAGTAGAACCTAAGCCATGTATGCGACAGCCCTTTTACCAAAAAAATATGCTTTAATTAACGTATTTGCCGGCGTATAAGACAACTTTTTACCCCTTGAAAATCTTCTCTGAAGTCGGGGGTCGTCTTATACACCGGTATACGGCATACTGACACTTTTTAGGGGGGCGGCGCGGTGCTGCAGCCCCCCCCTCTTCCAACGGAAGGGACACTAAGTACAGGGGTGGGCAGGGGCTGTTTCTTACCTGGCTCCGGTCCCACGACGATCTGGTCCAGGAAGCGCGGCTGCTCCTTCAGTTCGGCCACTGGATGGTCGGGCTGCTGCTCAGCTCCGCCTCCTCACCGGTGATTGGCCACCAGAACTGTAGCTCAGGAAAGGCACACAGGCGGCCAATCACCGGTGAGGGGGCAGAGCTGAGTGGCCCCGCGAAAATCGAGTGCAGGAGCAGCAGGTAAGTGTTCAGAAGCTGCAGCAGCACCATACTAGAACAGGGTCAGCAAGTGTAATTGGTGTCAGTGGGAGGAATAGTGCCCCATCATTGAAGTCACTGATACCAATGATGGGGCACTATTCCTCCCACTGACACCAATGATGGGGCACTATTCCTCCCACTGACACCAACGATGGGGCACTATTCCTCCCCCCCACTGACACCAATGATGGGGCACTATTCCCCCCCCCCACTGACACCAATGATGGGGCACTATTCCACCCCCCACTGACACCAATGATGGGGCACTATTCCACCCCCCACTGACACCAATGATGGGGCACTATTCCACCCCCCACTGACACCAATGATGGGGCACTATTCCACCCCCCACTGACACCAATGATGGGGCACTATTCCACCCCCCACTGACACCAATGATGGGACACCATTCCTCCCACTGACACCAATGTTGGGACACTATTCCTCCCACTGACACCAATGATGGGGCACTATTCCTGCCACTGATACTAATGATGGGGCACTATTCCCCCCACTGATACTAATGATGGGGCACTATTCCTGCCACTGATACCAATGATGGGGCACCTATTCCCCCCACTGATACCAATGATGGGGCACTATTCCTGCCACTAATACCAATGATGGGGCACTATTCCTCCCACTGACACCGATGATGGGGCACTATTCCTCCCACTGACACCGATGATGGGGCACTATTCCTCCCACTGTTTTGCATTGGAAGAGGGGTAGTCTTATACGGCGAGTATAGCCCAAACAATACATTTTAGCAGGAAAAGTAGGGGGTCGTCTTATACGCCCAGTAGTCTTATACGCCGGCAAATACGGTACTGTGCCACAAGTGACAGTCACACAGACACACATAAATCTCAGCACAATTATTTAAAAAAAATATATAACTCTATTGCATTGTTACAGCCTTCCCCACCCAGGTTGGCTCAGGTTAGGCAGGTGCTGGCAGCATAAAAGTGTGGTTAAATCACTGACTGTTTCTGAATCTCTGAGCACGTACTCGGTTACACTATCCCAATCCACATACAGTACATTTACCATCCCACCACTGACACAGCATGCAATGCATTGTTATTGCAAGCTAAGGTTGGAACATAGGCAGGCAGAAGGCAAGACTGTAATGCATTTCTGCAAAAAGCACTAAAAAACCACATCGGTGTGAACCAGACCTTAAGCAGGTCATACATGGGTCGATCTCCAAATGATTTTTCATTCGAAAATTAGACCTAAGAATAATTGACCGATTTTCGCTCTGTAAGGCTCAGTTCACACTAGCTTTGTCAGCAGGCGTCAGACAAGCATTTGGGAAGCGTTTTCCTTGTTCAAACTTTTTATTGGTATTATAACATAGGAAGGAGTACATTAACTGTAGGCAATAGACATTATATTGACAGTAAAGTGCGGGGGAAAGTATATTCAGTGTCAATTGCATTATATATCAAGGGAGAGTCAATAAAACAAAGCAGTACAACCTGTGATGCCAAGTAAGTAAAAATTATTGTCAAAGGGTAGTGGCATATCACACAGACATTAAACGATGGGGTTGGGAAGCGTTTATAACGCTTCTCAAACGCCTATGAAAATTCTGCTCATGGCAGCACACAGTGATGCTTCTTGTCGAGTCAGGAGGAGTTGATGCCTCCCATTCAAGTCCATGGTGCCGCTCCTCAAACAACTGGCAAGCGTTTGCAAGGCGGTTGAGGAGCGTTAATACAATTTAACTTCATTATAGGCGTTTGTGGTCCAGTTTGAACGCTTGGCAAACGCCTATAAACTGCCTCAAAACTGCGAATAGGGCGTTTGGGGAGCATTTGAGGAGCGTTTAAAATGCTTCCCAAACGCCTGTCTAATGCCTGTCAAATGCTATAGGGGCGTTTGACAAGAGTTAGAAATAAAGTCAAGTGTGAACAAGCCCTAAGTGGGGCAATGGCATCAGCCGATTTTCGTGGTTCCTCCCCATTTCGTTTATCGGGCATGTTGGAAAGTTCGTGAAAAACAACCGATTTTTTTAAATCATTGGTGGCACCATTGGATTACAGAACGAAGGACGTTTTCGATTTTTGATCGAAAAATCGTTCAGAATTCGACCCATGTATGGCCTGCTTAAGGTCTGGTTCACACCAATGTGTTTTTTTAGTGCTTTTTGCAGAAACGCATTACAATCCATTTAACATGGAATCATATAGGACACATTCACATCTATGCTTTTTTGATCCGCTGCATTTTTGGAAAAGGTCAGGGACTTCTTTAAGTGTAAAACATTGTGTTTTTGGTTCAGTAGACTTCAATGGAGACGCTGCAGAAAACTCATGTAGTGCATTTTTGAAGCGTTTTGTGTTTTTAATCTGTCTAGCAACAGGTCCCCCCCCCCCCCCCAAAAAAAATAAATGCATCAAAAATGCACGTGAAAAAATGCAAAGCGCAATGCAAAAAGAATTGCAAAAACAGATCAAAAGCAAACTGCTTCTGGTGTGAACCAGACCTAAAGGAGTAGTAGTCATCAGTAAGAAAAAATGTGGCAGAGGTTCTAACCTTTCTACAGTCTATGTACATCTTACAAAACGTTTTAACTGTAGTTCAGCAACACAACCATTCCAGAGGATATGGAGTGAACATTTTATATTTAGATCAGCCTTGGTTCTTTTCAGATATTCATCAAGACATGTTCAATGCTTAAAGATTTACTAAACCTACAACAATAACATCAGTCTGTATATGCAGCAAAGCATGCTTGTTATACTCACTATGGAGCCTAAGGGGTTAATCCTCTGTATTGGGTACAAAGGCCGTTTGATCCTCTTCTCTGTGCCTCCTCTTGTTCAAATATCCACCTGATAAGACAGACTGAACCAGTAGTCACATGCACATGCTCAGTTTAATGTGTATTGCTAGAGAAGCTTTTTTTTCTCTTGGGAGGGTGCATGTGATCAGCACAAGGCCAATCAGCACAGGGTTCTGACTCCTCCTAGAGCAGACAGAAAACCCCTCCTACCAGGGGCGGACTGAGCATTCGGGCACTGCCCAAGGGCCCGGGGTCAGTAGGGGGCCCCATGAAATGCCCCTGGTACCTTTTATAGGCTTTTTTGGGTGTGGGCAAGGACACAGGGGCCCCATGATCCCCTATTGCCCAGGGGCTCCATGAGTTGTCAGTCCACCCCTGCCTCCTACAATCTTTAACCAGTGCTCTGGTGAACACTGATAGAAGTCACAAGACTGCTCTAACTGCTGATGCAGTTTATATTTACTAAAATAATTGCATTTCCATGTTTTGTGTACTGTGGGAGAGAGGATATAGTGCATGCAGGTTCCTGGGTTTTGTTGGTTATGTGTTAGAGAAGACACTGGTAGCTTGTGATGAGGCAGAACTATGTTTTACTTGTGTGGCTTAAGTTGCAAACATACAGAACACATTTCAGCAAACATCTTGGTTTTGAAGAGAGAAACAGAGAGAAAGAGAGAACCAACAAGTTTTACACATATGCACAACTAGTAACCTTAGTGTACAGTGCCATCTACGGGTCAAGTGATATTAACACACAATACTATATAGTACATGCTGTTGTATCTCCAACAGGTTTAGTAACACTTTAAAACCCAACTCTAGAGCGGTAAAACCCCATACCATTTGTACCTCCCCCTCCTTGATGCACCCCTCCTCGCCCCCTTCCTTTTTCCTTTCTACATACTTTTTTTGTCAGGTGTCTTCTTCTTGCAGCTGTGGATATGTCCTGAAAGCTGCAAAAAGCATCATTTTCTTGTCAGTTCAGGGTGACCAGATGAAACACCCCCAGGGAGCAGACCCTTGATGCCCCGGGATCACACAAAGAAGATTAAATAAGGCTGCAAATCATTCAACCAGGAAGAATACATTCCCTGGATCATAGGGTGCTGAGTCTGAAGGGGACAGCACCAGAATAGGATACGTAATGCAGTCAGACAGCTGCTCTTTATTTCTAAGGCTCCATGTACACGGGACGTTTGGAAAACACTTCTGAACGATGGAAACTGACTGCTGGAAAACGTAGGTTAAAAAACGTCTGTTTAGCCGCGTTTGCATACCGTGTTTATGTGTATTTGCGTTTAGAACTTTTTTTAAAGATAACATCAGGAGACCTTCCAGAATGCACTGAAAAACAATAAAGAATTAACTATTTCAGACATTTTCAGAGGAATAGATAGAGCAGAAGCAGAGAGAGCAGTATGTGTTGAGATGACCTGTCTTTTCTGGTTGTATTCACTATGGATCCCATCATGAGCATAATGCGGCACGTTCTACCATTGTTTCCTTCACTCAAAACCTGGTACTGACTGCGCTGGTGTACCGGGTCCATTTGAACACATGGAAAACACTTTGCATGCATTTCTGATGATGAAAAAAGGCTCTGGAAGGCATTTGGATATGGAACAATATGGAACGCTTATAAACGTAAACGCTTATAAAGAGGTTAGCCGCATTTACACGCGTTTACAAGCATTTGGTGTTCGAAACACTGATAACATTTACTCCTGAATGCAAGTTTGGTGCATTCAAAAAAAACGACTGTAATCTCAACTGCCTGTAAATGACTGTAAATGACGATGTGTACATGGACACATAGGAAAACATTAGGGAGAGTTCAGGAGCTGCTGAAAAAAACGCAGAAAAGCTCCTGAATGTCAGTTTATCAGCTGCAGTGTACATGAACCTTAAATATGCCTCCCTACCAATTTAAGGAAAAAACAAAAACTGGAGCTTTAAGTCCCAGCCGAAGATTAACTGTCCTTTGTGAGGTCTGCTTGCTCAACCTTCTTGGTTAACGTGGACAGAAGATAATGTCCAGTATGCTCTGGCAAACACTGGCTGCTGAAAAACTGTATAAATGAAAAGCCATCAAGTATGCTGCTAGACCTATCTTTTTTATGTCATTAGATCCCTTAAAGAATTACATTAAAGCAGAACATTGTCACATTTTTGAGGGAAGTACTAACCTTCATAAGTACCAACCTTCATACATTCAGGGTCTCTGTCACACCTGCCCTATGGTTCCCTATACCATACCCTACAGATGGTCCAGCTGACTGCTCTTCATTCTCGCTCACTCTTCTGCTCGGGCTGCACTGCAGGTTGGGGATGGAGTGGAGCAGGGGAGTACTCTGAACCTGCAAGGAGCCCCCGCACAGCTGGCCTGAGGTTGGCTGTACAGCAAACGGACCCAGGAGGTGAACACCTTTCAAAATTGGAACCTGTCCATCACCGCCCAAAGGTACCGCCAATCTACGCTATTGAAGGCTTTGTTAGCATTCAAAGACACCAGAGTCCTCTGTCCTGAGTTATCTGCTGGGGTTGCATATTCTTATATAACCAACGAAGATTTAATCGCTGTGGATTTATGGGGTATAAAACCCGCTTGATCAGAATGAGTGATAAATAAGGTTATATATCTAACTGGAGGGCTAAAGCTATTGCTAAAATTTTAATGTCAGACTGTAACAATGATATGGGTCTGTAGGAACTCGACTCCAGAGAGTCCCTGCCAGGTTTTAACAGACGAATAAGTTGGGCTCTGGATATAGATGGTGGAAGACACTGGACAACATTGGGCATCGCGGGCCCTATTAAATACCTCCAACAAACAGGGTAAGAGTTGTTCACCATAACTGGCATATACTTCCATCGGTATGCCATCATCCCTGGGTGCTTTAGAAGGAAAGGAGCTAACCGCACTCTGAAGTTCTTCAGTGGTGAGGGGTGCCTCTAGGAGACCTTGGTGCTTGGCAGAGAGGGTAGGGAGGGGAACCTGCTGTAGATGGCTTATCAGTTCAACATCGGAGCAGGTTGAATGCAAACCATACAGGTCCTCAAAGAATCGTGCCAGCTCTGCAAGAACTAATTTGGGAGTATTAACAACAGAACTACGTTTAGTTATGGTGGCACCAATGCTAGGAGAATGCTGATGGAAATGTACAAATTTAGCCAAGTCATCCTGTTTTTTCCCCCTCTTCAAAAAAATGCTAGTTTTGTAAAGAAACGTCTTTGTTCAGCCATCAATGTCATCAAGCGGTCAAGGGCAGCTTGGGCTGACATCCACGCCTCTAACGCATTGGTCACATATTCTAGTTAAAATTATCGTACATGATTTTCCACATCTTGTAATTGTGAAGATTTCTTTTTTTTTTTTTTTTTAAATATATATTAATTTTTCACATTATTACAAAATTTCCATAAGAAGAGACACAATACATATAAATATCAATACATTTCTACTCTGTCCCTTCTATTTACCTCTTTTATTTCCCTTCCCTCCCAACCCACCCTTTCCCCCCTTCCCCCCCTCCCTCCCCTCTGCAAGATCTCCAGTCTCTCTAGGCCCAATAACTTCGAATAACTTCCTAGTCTAGAGTTTTCTATATTTCTCTTTCAATCCCGATTTTTCCCATTTTTCCCATCGTGAATAGTATATTTTCATCCTGTCTTCCTGCATATGATAAGATTTTTCCATTCTGCTAATCTGGTTTACCCTATTGATCCAATCCTCCTCCGTTGGTACCTCTGTCTTCCGCCAAAACTTGGGGATCAACCCTTTTGCTGCACTTAAGTAGTACCATACACCTGATTCTTTATATTTATTTACTGTTGTCTCAACACTATGTAGGAGACACATGGTTGGGTCTAATCCTATGTCATTTACAGTTATTATTTCTATTAATTTGACTATTGTCTTCCAGAAAACCTGAATTTTTGGACATTGCCACCATATGTGAAACACCGTGCCCTCTTCCCCACATCCTCTCCAACACATTTTTGAATTCTCCCCCCTCATCCTGTGCTCAGTGCTCGGTGTAATATGCCATCGTGTCAAACATTTATAGTTAATCTCAACGTCTCTCATACTAACACTCTCGTGAACTAATCTAAATATCTTATTCTGTTGATCTTCATCTAACCCCACCCCCATATCTCTTTCCCAATTTGTTATGAAAATTAACTTTGTGTCTGTGTCTAGTTCTGTAAGTATTCTATACATTTTTGTAACACCGTGTTTCCCATCTCTACGTGTTTCTAATAGCCTTTCAAACATATTCCACTCCGTTTTTAATCTCAAGGGTTTTGGGAGAGTTCCTATAAAACATTTTAATTGATGATATTTCCACTCATCTATTTTAGTAAACATATCTCCTCCCATCTCTTTTATTTCTTTAAATGTTCTCAGTTCCCCCTCTACCAATATGTCTCTCAATTGGATATCTTCCTTTTTAAACCATCTCCCTGATATCTCATCTTTTCCTGGGGGAAAAACTCTGTGTTTGCAAGAGGCATTAATATAGAGTTGAATTCCCATTTCATGTGTTTATGTAAATTATCCCATATCCTTAAGACAATTAAGGTGTAAATGCTTGTGCCCTCTTTAATTCTTCTATAGTGTGCTGGAACCCATATCATCCTACTCAAATTAATTCCACTCAGATCATTTTCCATTTTTACCCAACTTTTCCCCTTATGATTAAAAGTCCAATCATAAATTCTTGCTAACATTACTGCTTTGTAATATCTCTTGACATCAGGTAGTCCCATCCCCCCTTTCTCTTTAGTCCTACTTAGTGTTTCATATGATACTCTTGGTTTTTTATTCCTCCATATATATCTTGTTAACATTTTTCTCATTATCTTAAAAAACGCCTCTGGGAGTTTGATCAGGATCATTTGAAATCTATAGAGTATTTTAGGTATAATTACCATTTTAATTAGGTTCATACGTCCTAACCATGATGGATTTCCTCCTTCTAATCTTTTTAGTCCTTAATCTCATTTATCAGAGAAATATAATTTAATCTATACAGTTGTTTATATGAGGTAGCAAGTTTTATTCCTAGGTATTTTATATCTTTTTCTCTCCAAATAAAGGGGAATTCTTTTTGTAGCTTTTCTTTATCGCTCTTTGGTATATTAATGTTCAAAATCTCAGTTTTTGTTGGGTTAATTTTTAGATTAGATAGTTCACCATATTCCTTCAGGATCTTCATTATATTTGGTAGTGTTATTCGGGGGTTGCCTACATAAAACAGTAGGTCGTCCGCAAAGGCCGCTACTTTATGTTCTATATTTTCTATCTGGATTCCCTTTACCGCTCCACTGTTCCTTATTATTGATAGCAGGGGTTCCAATGTCAATACATACAGCAAGGGGGACAATGGGCATCCTTGCCTTGTTCCATTGGACATCCCAATGGATTCCGACCTTTCCCCATTTACCGTGATGATTGCGGTGGGCTCCTTATATAGTTTACCTATCCATTCACGCATTCTCTCTCCAATCCCCAACACTTCCAAGTTGTCCATCATAAAGCCCCAGTCCACTCTATCAAACGCCTTTTCGGCATCAATTGACAAGAGCACTACCGGGGCTTTCCCTTTTCTACTTTTCTGGATAAGCATCAGAGTTCTCAAGCCATTATCTCTACCCTCTCTCCCCTGAACAAAGCCCACCTGGTCTCCATGAATCCATTCGGGCATTAGATCTTTCAGCCTGTTTGCTAGGACCTTTGCGTACAACTTAGTATCAGTGTTTAATAATGAAATTGGTCTATAGCTAGAGCACTGAGAGGGATCTTTTCCCTCCTTATGGATGAGAACTACATGGGCCTGGAGGGATTCCCTCCTCCCCTCCATCCCACCTCCCAAGTCATTCATATATTTCTTTAACTTTGGTAACAGTACTTCACTAAATTTTTTATAGTACTTAACTGTATAACCATCCGGGCCTGGGCTTTTCCCTCCCCCTGTACTTCTTAATGCTGCTTCTATTTCTTCCTGAGAAATTTCTGCATCCAAGGAGTTCAGTTGTGTTTCACTAAGCTTTGGCAATCCCGCATTTTTTAAATATGTCCTCCTTTTTTCATTAATACCTTCCCTAATTTCTTTTGGTGATCCTTGGTGGCTGATGTTATACAACTTTCTATAATACTCCGTGAATACTTTAATAATTTCTTTAGTTGAGTGGACCATCTCCCCCTTAGGGCTTTTTATCTTTTCTATATAATTCCTGTTCTTCTTCTTATTCAGGGCTCTCATTAAGTATTTTCCTGGTCTATCACCCCATCTATATCTTTCACTTAATACTTTATTATATACTCTTCTCCTCTCCTCTTCCATCAATCTCTCTAATTCGTCTTTTTTATCCCTTAACTTCTGTCTTGTTTCTATTGTTATTTTTTTCTTTTGTATCTGCTCCAATTCCAGGATTTCCTTTAAGAGTCCACTAACCCTCTCTCTTCTTTCTTTTTTCTTCCTTGCTCCCATCGCAATCAGGATTCCTCTTATATATACCTTATGACTTTCCCATACTGTAGCTGTCGATACTTCCTCTGTTTCATTCTCCTGGAAATATACCTTAATCTCTTCCCTGATCTTCTGCACAATATCCTCGTCCAAGAGAAGAGCCTCATTTAACCTCCATCCTAAACCTCCCGTCCACCTTTTTCCCCATCCCATTTTCATTACGACTGGGGCATGGTCCGAAAAAGTTCTTGTCTCTATTTCTATTTTAACCAGCATTTCAATGAGTTGATGATCTATTAGAATGTAATCCAGTCTCGAGTATGTCTCATGTGCATTAGAGAAGAAGGTATAGTCTCTGTCCTTCATGTGCATTATTCTCCAGGTGTCCACCAGCTGGTACTCGTGGATCACCTTCCTCAAAGCTCTCAGGGACCTACCCCCTTCTCTCTGCACAAGGGAGGTTGCATCCATTTGTGGGTCCATACAGAGGTTCAAATCTCCTGCTATTATCAAACGCCCTTTTTTAAAATCTATCAATTTTTTTAGCAAACCCTTCAGAAAGATCTCAGGTTTCTTGTTGGGGCAATATATATTGGCTAGTGTGCATTCAATTCCCTGTAGTTTACCTTTCAAAAACAGGAATCTCCCTTCCGGGTCAGTCCTTCTATCTTCCAACTCAAATCTCATATTTTTTGCCAATCCTATTGCCACCCCCTTTGCTCTTTTAATTGGAGAGTCAGCGTAATACCATGTAGGATAATATTTGGATTTTAGTTTCACATTAGATTCTATCTCAAAATGTGTCTCCTGCAAAAATACCACTGACATTGCCCTATGATGTAACTCTTTAAACAACTTAAATCTTTTCCCAGGGCAATTCAACCCATTCACATTATATGTTATAAACTGTATTTCTTCCATCCTTCTTGATTTTATTTATCTCTCTTCTAATTCGTCTCCTCCTATTAGGACCGAATGACTTGCAGAATATTAGCCCCACTCCCCCTCCCCCCCTCCCCCCATCTCCCCCCCCCCACCCCCCCTCTCTTACTTTTCCCCTACCCATTTTTAGGCTTATAAACTGCCTACAAATCATTTGTGGAACTGTTTCCACAGTTGATTTAAAATATTGGGCGTAGACTCCGACCATGGACAGCTCACCTTTCCTCCGACCTCCCTAGCACCCCTTTCTCTATCTACAAGGCTCTGCAATAGCCTTTACTTCCCCACCTCAACCGGAGCCTCCAGAGGGACTTCCACCTCAAAAAAGGGGGGTACTAGGGGGGCAAGGGAACAAGAGAGAGAAAAAGAAAAGCGTGTTTTTTTGCTCACTTCTCCCTCCCCCCTCTCCCCAACCCCAGAGCCTCTCTCCCCCTCCCCCCGACCCGCTGCCAATCCTCCCCTCCCGTATCATCCGAGTCTCCTTTTTCTTCTTCTTCTTCCCACCCAGTTATCTCCATTCTTTGCAGATCCAGTCTATCACAAAAATCTCTCAGTTCCTCCGGGAATCTCAGGTATGCTGTTACCCCATTTTTCCAGCCAATTAGAGATGCTGAAGTACCCCATCTATATTGGACGTTCTGTTTTCTCATTTGCTCTAACAGGGGTCTCAGGGATCTCCTTCTCCATAGAGTCTCTGGTGTTAAATCCGCAAAAATTTGAACAGTCAAATCTCCATATTTAATTAACGATCTTCCCTTGATCTTCTTCCAAATCTCATTTTTGACCCCAAATTTCTGGAACTGTACAACAATATCTCTCGGTCTTTCCCTCTCAGTATCTTGTTTGAACTTTCCTATTCTGAAAACTCCATCCAGTTCAATCACTTCTGTTTCAGGTCTGTCTCTTATGGAGTTTAAGATTTTTTTGACTAGTTCATTTAATGTTTCCCCTTTTGCTGCCTCTGGAATTCCTCTCACCCTAAGGTTAGACCTTCTTTCTTTATTTTCTCGAATTTCCATCCTGTAGAACAGTTTTTTCTGGGTTTTCTCCAAATGGGTTATTTTTTTCCTTAGCTTATCTATGGTTTGGGCCTGGGTTTTAACTTTCTCCTCTGTTTCTTCCATTCTCATTGGCAGATGCCCTAAATCTTTCCGAATTACTGTCATTTCATGTTTTATCCTTTTCTCCAAACTTTGGAACATTTCTATCATCTCCTTCTTATTCGGTATTTGTAGTTCACCATCAAGTTCTTTTTGTCCCAAGCCATCCGCTATTTGTTGGCTACAACTGCTGTTCATACCCAGTGATAGTCTCGGGCTGTTTCCTGAGCTAGTGTCCATTTCCCCTTTGGCGCTTGCGCCTTGGGCCCTTTCTGGTGTAATGTTTCCATGTGATGTAAATTTCTTTATCGTGCCTGATTGAGACCCTTTGAGCCCTGCTCCCTTAGGACCTTTATTCTTCATATCCTCTATAAGTCTTTTGTCTTCTATATTCTCTAGATGGGGTTATACCTCTCCTCTATGGTTTGTAATCCAGACAGGTTTACTGAGTTTTACTTGTGCTCTCCTAGGGGAACGTGGGTCTCTTCTCTCCTGAACCCAGGGAATCCTCCCCTCTCCTCCTTAACCCCTTGTTCCCCACTGTCACTCAGGAGTCCACTATACAATACAATAGGCCCCCAGCAGGTCTCATTCACCCTTCTCTTCCCCGGATGGTGGCTCCAAGCTTGGGTGGAGGGTCTTCACAGCAGCTCTGTCCTGGGGGGGATTCCTCTGGGCTTCCAACTCTGTACCTGGGTTTTTTTTTTTTTCCTCTGGGCTTCGTCTCAGGGATGCAGGGTGGGTCTCCTGGCGCTCCCGGGCTCCCTGACCCAGAATCGAAGAGTCAGCTGGCCGGGGGCCCCAGGCAGCAATAGACCGGGGGCTACAGACAGTAGCCAGCCGGGGATTATGGGCAGTAGTTAGCCGGGGGTTGAGGGCATCAGAGAGCCGGTAACTGTAAGCCAGCGTCTCTCCGTCAGATCAGGCGGCCGGCCGGCTTTCTCCTCTCCCAGAGAGCCTCCGCGGCCGGTCACACACCCACGTCACTCCGCTCTCCAGCCGTCCGGGTCCCTCTCTCACCAAGGACCGGAGAGGCCGGCCCGTCACTGCGACCCTCGTCTGGCTCCCATCTCCGGCTCTCCGGGCTCCACTCCACGGCCCTCCAGACTCCGGTGAGTCGGCTCCTAAGGGTCACCAGGGAGGTCGGGGAGCGGTACCTAGCCGAAGGCTAGTGCCGCTCACTCCCCACAGCCGCCATGACCAATTGTGAAGATTTCTAAATCCTGTTAATTTCCGATATGAAAAGACCCCGTAAATAAGTTTTGAATGCCTCCCATATCAGAAGGCTGAGTAGTGAGCATGGTTACTAAAGTAAGAAGAGGTCAGGGTAGCAATATGATCATGGGATGGTTTTAACTGAAGCCAGAAGGCATTTAATTTCCAGGGGGCTTTGGGCAAAAGTCAACGATGGCTGAGCTATAATCCAGTCCACTAGAGGCAAATGGTCAGACACTCCCCAGGGGTAATACTCAATTTTAGACACTAAGGGACCTATTGATATGGTACCAACACAAAGATCGATTCGGGAAACAGAAGAGTGGGTTTTGGAAAAACAGGAAAATTGTTGCATCAAAGGGTATCTGTCTCCAATGATCTAGCCATAAAGCGCTCTACGCACTGTTGTGCTAATCTGAAGGCCACACAAAGTTTGGAGGTCATTAGCTATTGACTCTGCAGATAGTTGGCAACTTCTGTGCGCTGCAGCATGCACTGACCCCGCTCTGTCATTTTACATGGCATACCACTTTGGGGCTGAGTTGCTTTTGTTCCCAGTTGTTTCCACTTAGTGGTATTATAACAGTTGACCGTGGAATATTTTAGTAGCCAGGAAATGTCATGGATGGACTTATTGCACAGGTGGCAACCTATCACTGGACCACGCTTAAATTCACTGAGCTCCTGAGATCGACCCATTCTTTCACAAATGTTTGTAGAAGCAGTCTGCATGCCTAGGTGCTTGATTATATACAGTGAAGGAAATGCGTATTTGATCCCCTGCTGATTTTGAATGTTTGCCCACTCGCAAAGAAATGATCGGTCTAAAAAATCGAATGTTCGGTGTATTGTAACAATGAGACAGAATAGCAACAAAAAATTCAGCAGACATGCATGTCTATCAAATGATGTACTGATTTGCATGTTCATGAGGGAAATACATATTTGAACCCCTATCATTCAGCAGGATTTCTGGCTACCAGGTGTCTTTCTTACAGGTAACAAGCTGAGATTAGCAGCACTCCCTTTAAGAGACTGAGTCTAATCTCATTTTGTTACCTGTATAAAAAACACCTGTCCACAGGAGCAATCAATCAGATTCCAAACTCTCCACCATGGCAAAGCCCAAAGAGCTGTCCAAGGATGCCGGACAAGATTGTAGACCTATACAAGGCTGGACTGGGCTATCAAACTATCACCAAGCAGCTTGGTGAGAAGGGGTCAACAGTTGGTGCAATCATTAACAAATGGAAGAAACACAAAACAACTGTCAGTTTCCCTAGGTCTGGTGCACCGTGCAAGATCTCACCTCGTGGAGTGTCAATGATCATGAGAACAGTAAAGAATCATCCCAGAACTACACGTGAGGATCTTGTGAATGATCTCTAGGCAGCTGGGACCACAGTCACCAAGAAAACAATTGGTACCACACTACGCCGATAAGGATTGAAATCATGAAGTGCCTGGAAGGTCCCTCTGCTCAAGAAAGCACATGTCCAGGCCCGTCTGAAGTTTGCCACTGAACATCTGAATGCCGAGAAGGACTGGTTGAAAGTGTTGTCGTCAGATGAGACCAAAATCCAGCTCTTTGGCATCAACTCATCTCGCCATGTTTGGAGGAGGAGGAATGCTGCCTATGCCCCCCAAGAACACCATCCCAACTGTCAAACATGGTGGTGGAAACATTCTGCTTTGGGGGTGTTTTTCTGCTAAGGGGACTGAACAACTGCACCGCATCAAAGGGTTGATGGACGGGCAATGTTCCGTCAAATCTTGGGTGAGAACCTTCTTCCCTCAACCAGGGCATTAAAAATGGGTCGTGGATGGGTGTTCCAGCATAACAATTACCCAAAACACACGGCCAAGGCAACAAAGGAGTGGCTCAAGAAGAAGCACATTAAGGTCCTGGAGTGGCCTAGCCAGTCTCCTGACCTTAATCCGATTGGCAACTCAAACTTTCAGCTTCCTCCACGGATTTTCAAACATCAGCCTCCAAGCCTTAATGACTTGGAGAGGATCTGCCAAGAGGAGTGGGCCAAAATCCCTCTTGAGATGTGTGCAAACCTGGAGGTCAACTACAGGAAACGTCTGACCTCCAACAAGGGATTTGCCACCAAGTACTAAGTCATGTTTTGTGAAGGGGATCAAATACTTCTTTCCCTCATGAACATGCAAATCAGTGCATCATTTGTCAGGCGTGCATTTCTTTAAAATTTTGTGTTGCTATTCTCTCTGTTACAAAGAAATGATCAGTCTAAAAATTGAATGGTAGGTGTATTGTGAGTGGGCAAACATTCAAAATCAGCAAGGGATCAAATACTTATTTCCTTCACTGTACACCTGCGGCCATGGAGGTGATTGGAACACCTGAATCCAAGAATATGGAGGGGTGTCCCAATACTTTTGGCAATATAGGGTATTTAGGGTGATTTAAAAAAAAAAGTATCCAGGACTTCTTTACCCAGGTTTTTGAAAAATGAATGTATGCTAAAACGAATGTAGGCTAAAATTAATGGGCTGCCCTACCTACAGAACACAGGCAACGCTGATGTGACTGGAGCCTTTAGTCCCCATTCACACTGCCGTGTCAAGTTTGTCATGCAACATTATAGTGCAGCCCATTCATTTGAATGGGATACCCCCCATGCATGACAAACACACCAAAAGAAGCTCCAGGACTTTGTCACACTTTTTTAATCCACGTTTAGGTGAGTTTGGTAGCCACTAAGAGTTAATTGCACCTCAAGCTTATATATCCAGTCTATAATCAGAGGCTCTGGATGTACAGTTGGATAAACGGCTCTATATTTAGTATGTATTTGTACTATAAACAATCATATGATGAAGGAATTCCCCACCCGCAGCTGCACATATGTAAGGGGTGTGTATATGTGTAGCTGCACGGCAGGGCTTGCAAAAATCACCTATGATTGGATGTCAGCTTTGACACCTTCCAAGCGGGATAGCTCAGGCAGGTTCAGACCTGTGTCCAATCATGCCTGAGCTCATCCCTTGTGGTGACTCTGCCTCATGGCTGAACAAAAATGGCTGCATCCTTCAGCAGAGAACAGCAGATGACAACATGGTCAAAAGGGACTACTGTGATCTCTGTCAGAGGTAATAAAAATTGTTACACTTACACATTACTTACCGTGCATGCACTTCACATGATATAATCTGATGCTAGGTATACTTTAATGAGTATCTAATAATGGTGATTTTACATGTCTGGAGGGAAAATTGAATGGGAAATTGGATAATGGTTGTATTTGAAGCCTCCAAACCTGGAACCAAAAGTACTCTACTCAAAAAAAAAATTAAAGGAACACTTTGAAAACACATCAGTTCTCAATGGGGAAAAAATATCATGCTGGATATCTATACTGATATGGAATATCTATATAAATAGTGAAGCGCTAATAATTAACAAATCAACATATGATATTAAATTATAACAAAACAATGCTCTACTACTCAAATTAATAATAATAATATAGTAGTGATATGACACTGATAATATTTTTTATGAAGTGACAAACCAATATGTAAACACACAGTGCTCTGATCCCAAATGGATCCAATAAAGTGCAAAACTTGTGGTAACACTTCGTGAAAACAAATCTTCCTTTTTTAAATCCTTATCAGGATAAACATGGTGATATCTTAATCGTGGTCCCTTATAACAAAGGGAAAATATATGAATAGTGTTCGGTGCCTTACTAAAGCAAATATCAAATACTAAAAAATGTTTTCTTGTGCTTAACCATACATATATCAAATGAACAAACTCTCATAAAAAAGTCCAATTAACATATATTCGTGATCTTCAAAAAAAAAAACACAAAAATCATGCAGGTGATGAAGTGAACTGGTGATCTCCACTCTAGTGCCAAATCCTCAGAACAGCAGAAATACTCGCTCACTTCCAAACCGTGGCCCTAGGGGCCAACTCGCCTTTTAGGATCACCCCAACAATCCTTAAGGATTGATAATCAAAAAATGCCACTCAATCTAAAAAATAAATCAAAAACATACAAAATCCAAAAAAAACAAAAATCAAAATATGTCCAAAATTCTAAAGTCCAAAACTATAACCCCAGTGTTTGTAGTTGTCAAATATGTGATTCCACACAGTAATCTCAATATTAGAGCCTCCCACAGGCTTGCACAATCAAAATCACCTCAAAGAAAAGAAAAAACATAGTGCATTATCCTTTTACATAAATAAACTTTGAGTGAATGCACTCCACAAAAAACACACTTGTGAATCCTCTATGGTGATTAGAGTGCAAGTGTATAAGTGAAACATGTGTTGTGCCACACAGGTGAAAAACCGTGTTCACTTCTATTAAAGTAAGGAATAAATCCCCTTACCAGAGCAACAAAATAACTAAGCCTTATCCAAATAGCAATGGAAGTTCTATAGCCCTCGAAAGGATCCTTATGGTTATCCCTCTCTCCTTCTATCCGCAGGATCCATCAGCAAGTCAGCTCCATACTCCTCCTTACACCATACTCCACCAAATTGCCAAAATATATGGGAATTATAATAGTTTAATAAAATTTCTCTATTCAACCCCTTATTAAACCTTAGTCTACCCAAATCAGCCCAAATTAACTCCTTCTTTCCCTTCTCCCCTCAACCATTTTCTAACTTTTTCATTTATTTCTATTTTATTAAAGTGGGATTAAAATGCTCGAGACTTACCTTCCCCACCCTTCTAACAAGCCACCAATCAAAAAAACAAAAAAAAAACGCACTTGCGCAGGTGCACTGCTGGTCTCCTCCAGGCATTTGGGAACTGCTGGAAAAGACCGGTGATGCAAGCTGCTTGGCGATAGTTTGGTAGCCCAGTCCAGCCTTGTATAGGTCTACAATCAACAGACTTCATGAGGGTGGCCTGAGGGCCCGACGTCCTCTAGTGGGCCCTGTGCTCACTGCCCAGAACCATAGAGCTCAATTGACATTTGCCATTGAACACCAGAATTGGCAGGTCCACCACTGGCGCCCTGTGCTTTTCACAGATGAGAGCAGGATCACCCTGAGCACATGTGACAGACATGAAAGGGTCTGGAGAAGCCGTGGAGAATGTTATGCTGTCTGTAACATGGTTCAGCATGGCCGTTTTGGTGGTGGGTCAGTGATGGTCTGGGGAGGTATATCCATGGGGGGACGCACAGACCTCTACATGCTAGACAATGGCACCCTGACTGCCATTAGGTATCGGGACGAAATCCTTGGACCCATTGTCAGACCCTACTGTCATGGAAATTTTGTATTTACAGGTTGAACTTTAAATGTGTCATATATTAGTGTTATTCATATGTCTCTCGTGTGGCTTAATTAAAGCTCTGAAGGCTGCAATTGGGCCATGTGCATGTACAATGTATATATTACAGTACTCAGCTCGGTAATGGATAAGATGGCAGATCTGCGCTTATAGACCGGCGTGTATACCACCGCGACATTCGATGCGAATGCCGCCGGCGGTAGGCCTCGGGCCTGTATCCACATATCAGCAGCATAGTACCACATGGACTTCATACCGCAAGGTGCCAAGTGGTGCCGTAGGCTCATGTATATCTTACAAACCATTACCGACCTGAACTGTATCTGGATGGATGTGTTTTAATAAAGATCGTATCGGGCCCATTCAGATATAGACTGACACTGTTTAATCTAGGGGATGCCTGTACAGAGAATTTACATACCACTAGGAGCTAATTGGAGGGGGAAGGTTGCTTCCCTCAGAGAGCTCATGGAGGGAGGGGAGGACTGGTGATAGATAAAAGGAAAGGCTACGCTCCAATCGGAATGTACATCCTGTGTATAGGCACTCCCCATTGCATTGTTCTGTGGGAGGGGATTGACCTGACCCCCCCCCCTGCGTGGGGGGGGGGGCGTGTGTGTGTTTGTAATAAAACCAGAGGCTGAGAATGAAAACTTCCTCTATGTGAATTCCAACAGCAACCTGAGTGTCGTGTGATCATTCCTAGGTAACTGGAGCTCCATTTCCCCACAATTCTGAGATAGCTAAACCAGTTGGAAGCGCAGGAATCATGGAGCTAAGCTGCAGTCGTGGTAAGCGAGATTCGTACAGCTTTATGGGGCATTGCTGCGCATCCAACTGCGAGTACTCATGGTAAGGAAAAATTTGTTCAAAGCGAATTTCCAAGACACTACGCTGGTGCAGTGGGTCCTGAGTTCCTCTTGGTGCACAACAATACCCGGCCTCATGTAGTGAGAGTATGCAGGCAGTTCCTGGAGGATGAAGGAATTGATACCAGTGAATGGCCCCCACTCTCACCTGACCTAAATCCAATAGAATACCTCTGGGATATTATGTTTCACTCCATCCGACACCGCCAGGTTGCACCTCAGACTGTCCAGGAGCTCAGTGATGCCCTGGTCCAGATCTGGGAGGAAATCCCCCAGGACACCATCCCTCATCTCATTAGGAGCATGTCCCGACGTTGTCAGGCATGCATACAAGCACGTGGGGGCCATACAAATTACTGAGGACCATTCTGATTGGTGCAATGAAATTTCAGCAAAATTGACTAGCCTGCTGCATCATTTCTTCACTTTGATTTTCGGGGTGTCTTTGGATTTAGTCCTCTGTAGGTTGATAATTTTTATTTCCATCAAACGATGAGACATCCTTACATTCCTAACACATTACCCATCCATATCAGTATAGAAATCCAGCAGGAGATGTTCCCCATTGAGATCTGATGGGTTTTCAAAGTGTTCATTTCATTTTTTTGAGCCGTGTATATAGGTTCGGGAATTTTAAATACTCTCCAGACCCAAAATGTACAATTTTACATTTGTGTGCAAAAAAAATAGGGCCCAAGCAGCAAAAGGGCTCATTCTATTTTATAAGAAATTGAAATAATGAAATGTGTTAATCAAGTACTGTAGTAATCTGATTGTGATCGATCCGTCACATTGAGTTCTAATGGTACGCTGAGGCCCATCCTCATTGCCTCGAGCGTAGAAAGGTTTGAGGTCATATGGATAGTTGATGATGAATACAGGGACGTCCCCACAATGTCGGACCAAATATTTCTCATGCTCCGTCTGTAGATCACAGCCCCACTGCAAGTGAAAGAAACACAAGGTATGTTAGATTAGAGAAGGACTCCAGAAATCACTATTTATACCAAAAGTGTTCCCCTGAACAGAACTGCAATTTTAGAGAAGAATAACCCTCCTTGTATGCAAACAGATGCTGTTTTTGGGGCCCCTGTGGCTCTACTAATCACTAAGGTGCAGCGTACAACAATCATCCTGTTTTGCTGACTAACTGCGGTGTGTTTTATTTGAATAGGCTGCAAAACGCACTGCACCACGGGAAAAGCAGTGCTTGCAGTACCGGGCGATTTTGTGGCTGCAAATGCACTGCGTTTGCAAGCTGCATTTGGGATGCCATTAACAATACATTTGCAAGGGCAGCGTGTTCACCTGCAGTGCGGGAAATTTGCATGAAACGCGCCTTTCCTGTCTGCTTTCTGGTGTGAACTGGCCCTAAGTTTGAAGAAAAAAAAGATAAGAGTATATTTGCTTATGTCATGAAAGTCATGTATACGGTACTGAATATTGAATCAGACCAGAACAAGCAAACACATTATAGGTACTAATCAGAAGCTATTTTGCTCTTCATTTAAAGGAGAACTCCAGGCAGACAGCTAAATACACAGAAAAAAATATACATGGGAGCTGTTCTACCTACCAAAGGATTTTTTTTTTTCTCATAACAAACATGTTATACTTACCTGCTCTGTGAAATGTTTTGCACAGAGCAGCCCAGTCTCCTGCCAGTGTCCCCATAGCAAGCTGCTTGGTATGGGGGCACTCATGCGGGCTCTCTCCCAAGTCGTGCTTCGTGTGTCCACTGACACACAGAGCGCTACTTGGCCCTGCCCATGGCTCCCACTGCTGTCTTTAATCCTATGAGATCAGGCTCAGGTAAGTATGGGGGGGACAGTGGGAAAATGCATGCAGAATGCATAGAATGATATGACTATGGTAAAAAAAAAAAAAAACCTTGAGCCTTTAGAACCACTTTAAAGTGTTACTAAGGCCAGGACCCTGTATTCACTATATCTGGTTTCCCATTACCCGGCATTCACTATATCTGATCTCCCAGGTCCCTGCATTCACTATATCTGATCTCCCAGAACCCTGCATTCACTGTATCTGATCTCCCAGGACCCTGCATTCACTGTATCTGATCTCCCAGGACCCCGCATTCACTGTATCTGATCTCCCAGGACCCCGCATTCACTATATCTGATCTCCCAGGACCCCGCATTCACTATATCTGGTCTCCCAGGACCCCGCATTCACTATATCTGGTCTCCCAGGACCCCGCATTCACTATATCTGGTCTCCCAGGACCCTGTATTCTCTATATCTGGTCTCCCAGGACCCTGCATTCACTATATTTGGTCTCCCCCGACCCTGCATTCACTATATCTGGTCTCCCAGGGCCCTGCATTCACTAGATCTGGTCTCCCAGGACCCTGCATTCACTATATCTGATCTCCCAGAACCCTGCATTCACTATATCTGGTCTTCCAGGTCCCTGCATTCTCTATATCTGGTCTTCCAGGACCCTGCATTCACTATATCTGGTCTTCCAGGACCCTGCATTCACTATATCTGGTCTTCCAGGACCCTGCATTCACTATATCTGATCTCCCAGGACCCTGCATTCACTATATCTGATCTCCCAGGAGCCTGCATTCTCTATATCTGGTCTCCCAGGATCCTGAATTTACTATATCTGGTCTCCCAGGACCCTGCATTCACTATATCTGGTCTCCCAGGACCCCGCATTCACTATATCTGGTCTTCCAGGACCCTGCATTCTCTATATCTGGTCTTCCAGGACCCTGCATTCTCTATATCTGGTCTCCCAGGACCCTGCATTCACTATATCTGGTCTCCCCGGACCCTGCATTCACTATATCCGTTCTCCACGGAGCCTGCATTCACTTTATCTGGTCTCCCAGGACCCTGCATTCACTATATCTGGTCTTCCAGGACCCTGCATTCACTATATCTGATCTCCCAGGACCCTGCATTCAATATATCTGGTCTTCCAGGTCCCTGCATTCTCTATATCTGGTCTCCCAGGACCCTGCATTCACTATATCTGATCTCCCAGGAGCCTGCATTCTCTATATCTGGTCTCCCAGGATCCTGCATTTACTATATCTGGTCTCCCAGGACCCTGCATTCACTATATCTGGTCTCCCAGGACCCCGCATTCACTATATCTGGTCTCCCCGGACCCTGCATTCACTATATCTGATCTCCCAGGGCCCTGCATTCACTATATCTGATCTCCCAGGGCCCTGCATTCACTATATCTGATCTCCCAGGGCCCTGCATTCACTATATCTGGTCTCCTAGGCCCCTGCATTCACTGTATCTGGCCTCCCACAGTACACAGAACATGAAAATGCTATTATTTTCATAAATACAAACTGCTAAATACCTTTCCTCATCAGCTGTATATAGCAGTCTTGTGACTTTTATCAGTGTCCAGCAGAGCACTAGTTAAAGCCTGTAGGAGGATTGTTCTATGAGGCTGTAGGACCGCTGACCCTGTGTCTGAACAGCGCCGATTGGCCCTGTGCTGATAACATGCACTCTCCCCAAAAAAAAAAAAAACAAACTCTAGCAATACACACCAAAGGGATCATGTGCAGCTTACCCCCGGCTTTGTTCTATCAGCAGATGGATTGGGGACAGTAGAAGGGGAGGATCAGAGAAGACAGGATCAAACATCCTTTTTACCCTATGCAGAGGATTACCCCTTAGATTCCACAGGGAGTATAACAAGCATGCTTTACTGCATATACAGACTGATTTTTACTGTTGTAGTTTTAGTAACACTTTAGGTAACCCCTAAGGTCTTGTTCCTCCTCAAGCCTGTGTCTGGACAGTGAAAGGGGAAAGCGGCACAGTAAGGAGCTCACCTCTCTATTACTATGCTCTCTCCTCTCATCAACAAGACCTTGTTAATATAGAAGTATTGCAATATAATTGATTGGCATCGTGTGCTGCTTCACCCTCTCCCAGTCTGCACTCTGCTGTACAGGGGGATTGCAAGAGGCCAAATTCAAGTATTTACAGTGCCTATATTTGAAAAAAAAAAAAAAATCTGATGCATAAATAAATACGGAGCTTCCATAATATACAGAATTTACATCTCCCAAAGTTTAGTTTCAACTTATCACCTTTGAGCATTGTAGGAATCTACAAATATGATATGGATGACAGAGACCAGAATCAGCTCGAGTATCCCGGCTGTGAGATCAAACAAGGAATTTAGCAGCCCGAAAATCATTATTACATCAACACTTTGGATGGTTGGAATTGTTCCCCAACTTTCTAATGACCATGCTGGAATTCCGTATTAGTCCTGAGCCTCCGTTTCATCAAGACAGTCAAGGCCGTCATCTTTCAAAGACATTCAACGTCAACAGTTCTGATTGTCCCACAGTTTGGACAGAAGTTTTTGGAGAGAGGTTGCACTGATCCATTTGGTCCGATCCATAAGGGCCCATTGACAGTTTTACATGTTCTTTTTTTTGTGGCACGGTGACACAATTTGTATCAAACTTGCCTATCCAAGGTCACGTGTGCCCTCCAAAAGGATTCCTAGGATAACAAATACCTATTTTATTCCAGCTCCCCGTAAGGGCAAATGGACCTGAGTTTCAGTGCATTGTAAGGCCGTGTTAGGCCATGTGTGTTATTTATTACATGCGTTGTTTTTTCCGTGTACGTGTGCTGCATGGCAATGCACCCTATAGCACATATCGGGTAACCACCTCCTGTCCAGCCATTGTATATAAACGGCCGGATGGTGGCAGTGCAGAGGCGGGTAGCCATTTCTAAATGGCCTCCCCGCACCCTGATTGTGCGCGCTCCCTGGGACACAGTGGAACACTGATCGTCGTACAGGAACTTGCAGAGATTGGCCAATCACTGATCACATGCAGAGTAAGTAAGATGTCACTTCTGACATCATTGCTTACTACGTGTGAAATCTGTGAATGATCACAGAGATCACATGGTAGAAGGCTATTCACAACAGCCTTGTACCATGTGACAAGCTGTGACCAATCACAGCTCACACAGTAGTTCTCAAAGGCTGCAAGAGAGAAGGAGAAATGATTGCTTTTACAGCCTTTATGGGTGTAAAAGCAATCAGTGTAAAAAAAAAAAATATTCATCACCCCCCACAAGTAGTAGTGTCACCATGGTGACACTGTACTGCTAGGGTGACAGTATGTAAAAAAAAAAAAAAAAAAAAAATTGGCTCCTAACCTTTTTTAGCTGGCTCCTAGATTCAAAGCAAATTTGTCAAGCCCTGCCCTAGGTAAGGCCCATGTAACATCATGAGCCTCCATGATTAAAAGGAATGAAATCCAATGAATGAAAGAGGCGGGACAGGGACAGTCAGGCTGGGGAGGAAAGTGCCGGATGACGCTGGACATCCTCTAGCTAGGAGGATTCTTTTGGACTTGCTGCAGCTTCTAATGCACACGGTGGGAAGCTCACAGTGTGCAGTGAAATCAGAGCGATTTCAGTCCAGGAAAGGAGCCGGTACAAGTGTGCAAGCCCAAGTCAAGGTGACAGCTTCTAGGACCGGAAGCTGCTGAGCCCTATTCCTCGGTGCTGGTGTGAAAGAGGGGGACGTGGTGGTCATGTGACTACGATGAAACCTCAGAGGACGGTAGAGAAATGTGAGGAAAGATCTTTGTCTTTGCCATGTTGACCTTCAGCTCTTTAGGAGTGGATCCATTAGTACAGAGTTCTCACCTACCTGGATTTCCACTTTCTTTGTGTTTCCACAAAGCCCTGCCTGCTGAGCTACAGGACGACTCCTCACCCAGCTCCCCTCTCTGTCCTTCATATACACACATTCATTTCTTTCCAGGAAAAACAATTCTGCTGCTGTGACTCACAAGAGCCTGCCCATACTCTTGGGAGATGTAGATCTGTGGGTGTGCTGGGAGGGGCTCTTGGGACTTGTAGTTCTGGGGTTGGGTAAGCAAAGGGTACTTGAGGGATGTAGATCAGGGGTGCATAGGTAAAGGGCTCTTGGGAGACGTAGGTCTGAGGGTGTGTAGGGAAAGGGCTATTGGGAGATGGTAGATCCGAAGGTGTGTAGAGAAAGGGCTCTTCGGAGACGTAGATCCGAGTGTGTGGAGGGAAAGGGTTATTGGGAGACGTAGATCTGAGTGTGTGGAGGGAAAGAGCTCTTGGGAGACGTAGATCTGAGGGTGTGTAGGGAAAGCGCTCTTGGGAGATGGTAGATCCGAGGGTGTGGAGGAAAAGGCTCTTGGGAGATGGTAGATCCGAGGGTGTGTAGGGAAAGGGCTCTTAGGAGACGTAGATCCGAGGGTGTGTAGGGAAAGGGCTCTTTGGAGATGCAGTTCTGGGGGGGATGTATAGAAAGTACTCTTGGGATGTAGATCTGTGGATGTGCAGGGAAGAGCTCTTGGGAAATGTGTATCTGGGGGTGTCTGAACAATCCAGTTAATATCCAATCAGGCGGGATCTTGAACTACATACTTTTATCTCTAAAGAAGATCATACAACCAGACTGTATCCTGTATGGGGAGCTGTAATCTGACTGTACGATATCCGTAGAGCTCAGTGTACAGGTGATGAGATCATACAACCAGATTGTATGGTGTATGGTCAGATCTGCAGTTCTACAGACCTGTGACTGACCTGTGTCCTGGTATGACGCACAGTGTGTGAGGAGACACATGACTGGCCTCTGACACCAGCCCCGTATGTCCCCTTCTCACCTCACCTGCCTCTCCGGGGTCACCCCCTCCACATCTTACCGGCCCTCCCTCCTGACAGCCCTCGGCAGGACTTCACATCACCTCGGTGTCCGCACTGCCTAATCCATTAAGACCTGCAGCGGCCATATTTAAGAAGCCACGCTTCATTGCAATGACACATTTGGACTATGACAAAATGGCCGTCGCAAGAGAGACACTTGGAAACAACCGCCATAGACAGAAGGGCGGAAGTGGCGCTGAAGCATGCTGGGAAATGTAGTTCGTTTAATTAATTACCACGCTTTCCTTACTAAAGGGGAAATGCGGCTTCAGAATTCAAAATATTTGTATTTATTTTCTGTGATAGTTTACGTGTGCTGAAATAAAGCAGCCACTGTGCGATACTGAAACTATAAAGAGGCCCTGCCACTCCAGTACATCATAAAGCCCCGCCTGCTGACCTCCGTACTCACCCCTCAGAAGAAGCGCTCAGGTCACACCCCCTTTCAGTATCGCATGTATTACGATCCTTCCCGTAAACAGCTCCGCCTGCTTTGAACGGGAACAGGTTGGGAGGAAGTAGAGCAGAGAGATCACAGTTGCTGCAGGCATTAACTTAGACACCTAAAAACTCCCAAGCAGGCAATGCTAAGGACAACTAAGCGCCTCCGTGAGGGCGTCTTGCGTATGACGTCACGCAATCTCGAAAGTTCAGTTGCCGCCAGAGCACTGAAGAGGTGGGACGTGTCGGTGGGAGCTCCGCATTCTGCGCGTGTACAGAGCCGTAGATTCTCCGATTGTACGGTATCGTTATTATTATTATGTGTAACTAGAAAATCTACATTTTCTGGGTAATTTTTGTGAAGTGTTCTTGCCTGCACCTAGTCTGTAACTGCAGTGGGCGGAGTCGCTTTTGTCACTCAGCTGCGTGCTCACACACCTGGGTTCCTATGGCAACTCACTCTACAGCAAGGGGAGTGGCCTGGTTGTAAACAAACTGCTCCAAGTTGCTGACTTCACTGGCGGTTGCCATCTTCAAACGGTTGTAGTTTTACATCTATACATCCTACAGTGAAGAGCTTTATATTGTGAGAATCACAAGACCCCGACCTACATGTTGGTGCCTAGTATGTCTCTGAAATATTTACAATGAAGGCACAGTCGCAGTTTACAAATTGCCCTTCAAATTTCAGGTGTGTAGAGTGGATTTTCAATGACTGTCAATGGGCGGCGTGAGTTGCAAACAAATGGTCCTTTTGTGAAAACTATCAGGACGATGGCTTAGCCGTGGACATTGTTAGTGGCAGCAGGGATAGCTGAACGTGTTGATATCAGATTTGTGTAGGTGGGCTTTATAATGAGGGAGTGATGGCAGTTTACAGATCACGTCCTGATTGTTCAGCTCACACTCTAGTTTTGAACATTCCGCCATTCATTCCTATGGGAAAAGTTCACCACAAAAACGGCGATATTTCGTGAACCATTCGGCCAAACGTTCCACAAAGTAATAGCACACCAATGGGGAACAATCCGCACATTTCGGTATATTACTGTCTATGTAGTGTAAACTGTGGGAGGAGTTAGGGTGGTAAATGTGTCTGTGATAAGAATCTATATGTGAGATAACAATAAGTGTTCCTGTAAGAAGACGTCATTATTAGGATTTATTTATTCTGATGATTGCAATGAGGTCTGTATTAAATCTTCTATTATTACACCGGAGACCCATGACTGCAGGTGACGGTTCACTCCCACTGACTACTGTGCCCCCACCCCCCATTTTTTTTTTTTTTTTTGTAATAGAAATTAACCAATTAAGGTCCAGGCTTTTTCTGGCCTTTTTTATTCACATATAATTTTTTTTTATTAATATAAAAATGTACTGAAACCCCCCCAACATTACATTTTGAATTCAAGCAGAAGCCCTAGACAATAAATTGGTGTGTTTTGCAAATTTTTTTTTTTACGTTATGTATATATGTCACGGTATTTGCGCATCTGTTTTTCAACCGCATTTTTTTGTTTTGTTTTTTTTTGCGGAAAAATGACACTTATGACACTTTTTGAATTTTAAAGCAAAAAAACCCCACACATCTCAATTTATATTTCTGTAAAATAAAAAAGACGTTACGCCGAGCGAATAGATACCAAACGTCACGCTTTAAAATTGCGTATGCCTTGTGCAGTGGCGAAAAATGACGTGCATTTTACTATCCATAGGCGACAGTATAAAAGGTTTCACAGGTTACCACTTCAGATTTACAGAGGTCTGGTGCTAGAATTACTGGCCATGATCTGATGTTTGCGGTTATACATCACATGTGCGGGAAGATCGCGGCTTGCTTGCATGTGTGCGCGTTCGGTGCATGCACTTGCTTTTGCGTGCAATCACGAGCGTACCTTAATTTTTTTTTTTTAGTAAAGTCTTTTTTCTAAAAAAAAATACTTTGCTGCAATAAAGAATATACACATCCCTTTGACTGCAATAGGCCTGACAGTTTACTATGTCTTAGTGATGAATGGACAAAAAGCAATCAGTACACAATATACGCTATATACAGCCAGAGACTGGGAACAATATACGCTATATACAGCCAGGCACCGGGCACAATATACACTATATACAGCCAGACACCGGGAACAATATACGCTATATACAGCCAGGCACCGGGCACAATATACACTATATACAGCCAGGCACCAGGCTTGTCTCGCACTAGATGCAGCCAGGCACCGGGTCCGGCTCGCACATGTTGCAGCCAGGCACCGGGTCCGGCTCGCACTTGTTGCAGCCAGGCACCGGGTCCGGCTCGCACTAGTTGCAGCCAGGCACCGGGTCCGGCTCGCACTAGTTGCAGCCAGGCACCGGGTCCGGCTCGCACTAGTTGCAGCCAGGCACCGGGTCCGGATCGCACTAGTTGCAGCCAGGCACCGGACTTGGCCTGCACTAGTTGCAGCCAGGCACCGGACTTGGCCTGCACTAGTTGCAGCCAGGCACCGGACTTGGCCTGCACTAGTTGCAGCCAGGCACCGGGTCCGGCTCGCACTAGTTGCAGCCAGGCACCGGACTTGGCCTGCACTAGATGCAGCCAGGCACCGGGTTCGGCTCGCACTAGTTGCAGCCAGGCACTGGACTTGGCCTGCACTAGTTGCAGCCAGGCACCGGGTCCGGCCTGCACTAGTTGCAGCCAGGCACCGGGTCCGGCTCGCACTAGTTGCAGCCAGGCACCGGACTTGGCCTGCACTAGATGCAGCCAGGCACCGGGTCCGGCTCGCACTAGTTGCAGCCAGGCACCGGACTTGGCCTGCACTAGTTGCAGCCAGGCACCGGGTCCGGCCTGCACTAGTTGCAGCCAGGCACCGGGTCCGGCTCGCACTAGTTTCAGCCAGGCACCGGGTCTGGCTCGCACTAGTTTCAGCCAGGCACCGGGTCCGGCTCGCACTAGTTTCAGCCAGGCACCGGGTCCGGCTCGCACTAGTTTCAGCCAGGCACCGGGTCCGGCTCGCACTAGTTGCAGCCAGGCACCGGGTCCGGCTCGCACTAGTTGCAGCCAGGCACCGGGTCCGGCTCGCACTAGTTGCAGCCAGGCACCGGGTCCGGCTCGCACTAGTTGCAGCCAGGCACCGGGTCCGGCTCGCACTAGTTGCAGCCAGGCACCGGGTCCGGCTCGCACTAGTTGCAGCCAGGCACTGGGTCCGGCTCGCACTAGTTGCAGCCAGGCACCGGACTTGGCCTGCACTAGTTGCAGCCAGGCACCGGGTCCGGCTCGCACTAGTTGCAGCCAGGCACCGGGTCTGGCTCGCACTAGTTGCAGCCAGGCACCGGGTCCGGCTCGCACTAGTTGCAGCCAGGCACCGGGTCCGGCTCGCACTAGTTGCAGCCAGGCACCGGGTCCGGCTCGCACTAGTTGCAGCCAGGCACCGGGTCCGGCTCGCACTAGTTGCAGCCAGGCACCGGACTTGGCCTGCACTAGTTGCAGCCAGGCACCGGACTTGGCCTGCACTAGTTGCAGCCAGGCACCGGGTCCGGCTCGCACTAGTTGCAGCCAGGCACCGGACTTGGCCTGCACTAGATGCAGCCAGGCACCGGGTTCGGCTCGCACTAGTTGCAGCCAGGCACCGGACTTGGCCTGCACTAGTTGCAGCGAGGCACCGGGTCCGGCCTGCACTAGTTTCAGCCAGGCACCGGGTCCGGCTCGCACGAGTTGCAGCCAGGCATCGGGTCCGGCTCGCACTAGTTGCAGCCAGGCACCGGGTCCGGCTCGCACTAGTTGCAGCCAGGCACCGGGTCCGGCTCACACTAGTTGCAGCCAGGCACCGGGTCCGGCTCGCACTAGTTGCAGCCAGGCACCGGGTCCGGCTCGCACTAGTTGCAGCCAGGCACCGGGTCCGGCTCGCACTAGTTGCAGCCAGGCACTGGGTCCGGCTCGCACTAGTTGCAGCCAGGCACCGGACTTGGCCTGCACTAGTTGCAGCCAGGCACCGGGTCCGGCTCGCACTAGTTGCAGCCAGGCACCGGGTCTGGCTCGCACTAGTTGCAGCCAGGCACCGGGTCCGGCTCGCACTAGTTGCAGCCAGGCACCGGGTCCGGCTCGCACTAGTTGCAGCCAGGCACCGGGTCCGGCTCGCACTAGTTGCAGCCAGGCACCGGGTCCGGCTCGCACTAGTTGCAGCCAGGCACCGGACTTGGCCTGCACTAGTTGCAGCCAGGCACCGGACTTGGCCTGCACTAGTTGCAGCCAGGCACCGGGTCCGGCTCGCACTAGTTGCAGCCAGGCACCGGACTTGGCCTGCACTAGATGCAGCCAGGCACCGGGTTCGGCTCGCACTAGTTGCAGCCAGGCACCGGACTTGGCCTGCACTAGTTGCAGCGAGGCACCGGGTCCGGCCTGCACTAGTTTCAGCCAGGCACCGGGTCCGGCTCGCACGAGTTGCAGCCAGGCACCGGGTCCGGCTCGCACTAGTTGCAGCCAGGCACCGGGTCCGGCTCGCACTAGTTGCAGCCAGGCACCGGGTCCGGCTCGCACTAGTTGCAGCCAGGCACTGGGTCCGGCTCGCACTAGTTGCAGCCAGGCACCGGACTTGGCCTGCACTAGTTGCAGCCAGGCACCGGGTCCGGCTCGCACTAGTTGCAGCCAGGCACCGGGTCCGGCTCGCACTAGTTGCAGCCAGGCACCGGGTCCGGCTCGCACTAGTTGCAGCCAGGCACCGGGTCCGGCTCGCACTAGTTGCAGCCAGGCACCGGGTCCGGCTCGCACTAGTTGCAGCCAGGCACCGGGTCCGGCTCGCACTAGTTGCAGCCAGGCACCGGACTTGGCCTGCACTAGATGCAGCCAGGCACCGGGTCCGGCTCGCACTAGTTGCAGCCAGGCACCGGGTCCGGCTCGCACTAGTTGCAGCCAGGCACCGGGTCCGGCTCGCACTAGTTGCAGCCAGGCACCGGGTCCGGCTCGCACTAGTTGCAGCCAGGCACCGGGTTCGGCTCGCACTAGTTGCAGCCAGGCACCGGGTCCGGCTCGCACTAGTTGCAGCCAGGCACCGGGTCCGGCTCGCACTAGTTGCAGCCAGGCACCGGACTTGGCCTGCACTAGATGCAGCCAGGCACCGGGTCCGGCTCGCACTAGTTGCAGCCAGGCACCGGGTCCGGCTCGCACTAGTTGCAGCCAGGCACCGGGTCCGGCTCGCACTAGTTGCAGCCAGGCACCGGGTCCGGCTCGCACTAGTTGCAGCCAGGCACCGGGTCCGGCTCGCACTAGTTGCAGCCAGGCACCGGGTCCGGCTCGCACTAGTTGCAGCCAGGCACCGGACTTGGCCTGCACTAGTTGCAGCCAGGCACCGGACTTGGCCTGCACTAGTTGCAGCCAGGCACCGGGTCCGGCTCGCACTAGTTGCAGCCAGGCACCGGACTTGGCCTGCACTAGATGCAGCCAGGCACCGGGTTCGGCTCGCACTAGTTGCAGCCAGGCACCGGACTTGGCCTGCACTAGTTGCAGCGAGGCACCGGGTCCGGCCTGCACTAGTTTCAGCCAGGCACCGGGTCCGGCTCGCACGAGTTGCAGCCAGGCACCGGGTCCGGCTCGCACTAGTTGCAGCCAGGCACCGGGTCCGGCTCGCACTAGTTGCAGCCAGGCACCGGGTCCGGCTCGCACTAGTTGCAGCCAGGCACTGGGTCCGGCTCGCACTAGTTGCAGCCAGGCACCGAACTTGGCCTGCACTAGTTGCAGCCAGGCACCGGGTCCGGCTCGCACTAGTTGCAGCCAGGCACCGGGTCCGGCTCGCACTAGTTGCAGCCAGGCACCGGGTCCGGCTCGCACTAGTTGCAGCCAGGCACCGGGTCCGGCTCGCACTAGTTGCAGCCAGGCACCGGGTCCGGCTCGCACTAGTTGCAGCCAGGCACCGGGTCCGGCTCGCACTAGTTGCAGCCAGGCACCGGGTCCGGCTCGCACTAGTTGCAGCCAGGCACCGGACTTGGCCTGCACTAGATGCAGCCAGGCACCGGGTCCGGCTCGCACTAGTTGCAGCCAGGCACCGGGTCCGGCTCGCACTAGTTGCAGCCAGGCACCGGGTCCGGCTCGCACTAGTTGCAGCCAGGCACCGGGTCCGGCTCGCACTAGTTGCAGCCAGGCACCGGGTTCGGCTCGCACTAGTTGCAGCCAGGCACCGGGTCCGGCTCGCACTAGTTGCAGCCAGGCACCGGGTCCGGCTCGCACTAGTTGCAGCCAGGCACCGGACTTGGCCTGCACTAGATGCAGCCAGGCACCGGGGTCCGGCTCGCACTAGTTGCAGCCAGGCACCGGGTCCGGCTCGCACTAGTTGCAGCCAGGCACCGGGTCCGGCTCGCACTAGTTGCAGCCAGGCACCGGGTCCGGCTCGCACTAGTTGCAGCCAGGCACCGGGTCCGGCTCGCACTAGTTGCAGCCAGGCACCGGGTCCGGCTCGCACTAGTTGCAGCCAGGCACCGGGTCCGGCTCGCACTAGTTGCAGCCAGGCACCGGGTCCGGCTCGCACTAGTTGCAGCCAGGCACCGGGTCCGGCTCGCACTAGTTGCAGCCAGGCACCGGGTCCGGCTCGCACTAGTTGCAGCCAGGCACCGGACTTGGCCTGCACTTGATGCCGCCAGGCACCGGGTCCGGCTCGCACTAGTTGCAGCCAGGCACCGGGTCCGGCTCGCACTAGTTGCAGCCAGGCACCGGGTCCGGCTCGCACTAGTTGCAGCCAGGCACCGGGTCCGGCTCGCACTAGTTGCAGCCAGGCACCGGACTTGGCCTGCACTAGATGCAGCCAGGCACCGGGTCCGGCTCGCACTAGTTGCAGCCAGGCACCGGGTCCGGCTCGCA